>NC_136254.1:29560000-30002500 GCF_053564925.1 Oryzias latipes | reverse complement strand
GCCACCACCAGCGCCGCTGCTGTCATGATATACTAACGCATTTAAGCTGCTGGGCAAACCAGACACAAAAGGATGCAGACTCCAGCTACGTTCACACCAGCCATATGTCGCGCATTCAAGAAGGCACGTTTAGTATGTTCTTGAACGTACGTTTAGCTTATAGTGTTCACACGGGACTGTCTCCATCCAATACATACATACATGCACATTTTTCTAGGCTTTTCATTGAAACGGTTTGCCTGTGCGCATGTTGCAGAGGGTGGTATGAATTCATGAAATATAAGGTTTCGGACCGCTCGGCAAACCCGTATAGTGAAAATGTATATTCAAAGACAAGTCATAGCGGAAAATATACAACACACAAGGGGTTAGTAAGGGGGGTAAAGAAGGTGAGACGCATTTTTTTTTATTATTTTCAACCCCCACCTAATCCTGCAGACTGCGAAAGGGGCCTTTTGGTGCTGTTAACACGATAAGTACTAGCTTTTTTCATGCAACATGACTGTTAGAAAGTAGGAAACTTGACGTTTTGACGTGTCGTTTGTGTGGACATCCTAATGGCGTTCTATGCATCACCCGTGCGTGCAGCATTTGCGCATAGTCTGTAACGGAGCAGTCCATCCATCTTACTAATGTCTAAAGTGCGGCGTAAGGAAACCGTACGAAAGCATCTCTTGTAAGTAATGTGTGCGTACCACTTACATTAGCCTTACGAACACATTACGATACACCCAACTCGCGTACGACAATCCTATGTTCCATCGTCGTCATGTCCTTTGAGGGTGACCATAGCGTCAACTTTCCGTACGGGTGCATGTGACCAAGGCTTTAAGTGGTACTTTCCTGGTTGTTGTACATTTGACCTCCAGCGTAACAGAAACTGCAATGAAATGACATCAAACCGGTCAATTATCAAAAGAAGTCAGATCAGGGTCTGCAAGTCGGAAATGAAGCAGCCGCAAAATGAAGCAGTTATGACAGAGAACATAAACACATTTCTCACTATTACCTGTGTGCAAACATTGGAGTAATTACTCACTTTACTTATGCTCAGTAAACAAACAGGCTCTCTGTCTGTCCCTCGACTCCCCCCCGCCCCCCTCCTCCTTCCCCACAATCCCCAGCGCAGCCAGAAGGTTCGTGCTTGGGCAACAAAGCAAAAATCAAAGTGCTGTGTGAAATATGGCTGAGATTTGTTATTATGTGAGGCCTTTGTTTTCCCTGGCACACAGGCAGACTCCGGGATTTAAAGGCTCCCTATCGGAAAGCATACAGATTAGAGAAGCAGCCGCCGTCACCTCGTGCTGCTTTTTAAGTTCGCAGCAACTCGTGGTGCCGGTCTGTGGCCACGAACCAAACAAATGAGGATGCTGTTGGGAGAGAGATTTTACAAAAAGTAGTACTTCAGATGAAAAATGCTTTTACTGTGGGGGAATAAGTGCAGTGTGTGACAGAATTAAAGGGGGCGACATTACAAAAAGGACGCCAGAGGGGATTAGAAAGATCACAGTCTGAGGTAGGGCTGTGGATCATTCCTACAGTCTTAGTCACATGCACCTGTGCAGGTGCTGTGACATTTTGGGTTGTAGAGAGGAGGGGCTGCTTCTTAAGGTGAATCCAGGTGTGTCTTGCAGTTCTCTTGAGCTTTGTACGACCTCCCCAAGTGAAGTCATGAAATTGGAACGTACCATTGTTGTGCGTATGAAGTACTCATTTGGCTAAAATTTGGCGCTGTTGTTTTACAGTGCCCTTCAGGAGCGAGCATCTATCACATGAACAGGCTCATTGCACAGTCCGCAGGAATTATGGGTGCCAAAAAAAGGTCCACGATACTTCTGTGTCTCACGCACTTCCCCATTACTTTACCATTCTGTGTAGTACAAGTGTTCACTACAACCTATCGCCTGCAGCAAGCTGGTAGAAAAATGTGTGCAGGAACATTTTCAGTCTACAGGCTTGCTGAGGTCTACGACCTTGTCAATTTTTGGGGGCCACCTGCGTGCCCCATACAAGTTTGTCTATTTTTCACCCGCAAAAAACCCACATCCACCCACAAGGACATTTTTTATAAGTTGATATAAGTATGTAGTTGCATGAATTGAATATTTACTAATTTTACTTCATGGTATTGTTTAGTAGGAGCTTATAGACTTGTTATGGGGGTTGCCACATGCGAAGCCCCTTGTGGGTTTTTTGCAACCATCCATCACATCCAGCATTGTTGTATATTCTGCTTTTATCTTCTTTTTTTTTTTTTTGGATAAGTGAAAATGAAACAAAGTCTAAAGTTGCGATGAAGGTTTTAGGTGGCGATCCGTCTCGATCCCAGAATCAACACCAATGATTGTGAAGAAACTGTATTTTCTAGAAAGGACTGTAAAATAGGAATATTTTTAGGTTCGTTACCCCGTCAGTTTCTTGCACACAGAAATAAAGAATAACGACTCAGAGACAGCTACTTAGCTTTTGTAGATTTACTCCGCACAAAGACCACAGATTTGTACGCAGGGTTACAGACAGATGAACAAAGTGCATTCAAAGTCTGAACAACGGGGTTCAGCAAAAGGCCTGGCATATATACCTTGCATTTGCATATTCAGAACCTCATTCGATGGATCATGGTGTGAAAAACACACCCACAGACTGTTGCAGGCTAGATGCTCGAAGGTCAGAGCACCTAAAGTGTCAGATCTCTTGCAGACATTTGCCAGAACACACAAAGATGTAAAAGGGAGGATGTTAAAGGAATGTTGCGAGACAATAGTCTTGGTTGTGCTCTGTCTGGAGTGTAATATAATTTTGAGATGATAATACATAGTAAATCGAGGTTAAGCCATTAATGTAATAAAAGGTAAAAGTTAGTTTAATAAAATACAAAAGGGAGTGTCTAACTATTCTGTTTCTAATCATTCCTAACAATGATTCATAGATTGTTACTATTAATAATGTTTTAGTCGTTACTAAATGTAGTTCTTTTCACTTAATATACCCTTTACACAGGAGATCGGAATCAACAAAAGATGGCATATATGTTGAGATACAGAAATGGTCACTTAAAAAAAGGTTTTTTCGTCAACTTCCTGGTTAACTTCAGCAGGAAACCGAAGTTTGAAGTTTGTATCGTCAGAATGAACACACTTCGCGGTGGTTCAGGCTTCCACAGCGTGCGTTAATTTCTAATACTGCACACTTCATCGGTCATTAACCGTTAGTTAGTCAACAGTCCTAAATTATAATGATTGCGAATATTTCTGGTCAACATTTTGGAAACAGATCAGAGTATATTAATACTTATTGTAGCCCGACTAAAAAAACTTGAATTATTTTTTCTTTGTTTTTTTATTGCAATAGTAAAATAACAGTAAAAAATACCCAAAAACATAGAATTTAAAACATTTAAAATAATCTTCTTTCTCTTTCGGCTTTTCCCGTCAGGGGTCGCCACAGCGAATCATCCTTTTCCACCTCACTCTATCATGGACATCTTCTACCCTAACATTAGCCAACTTCATGTCCTCTGTTAAGACATCCATGTATCTCCTCTTTGGCCGTCCTCTTGCCCTCCTGCCAGGCAGCTCCATCTCCAGCATCCTTCTACCAATATATCCACTATCCCTCCTCTGAACATGTCCAAACCATCTCAGTCTGGCTTCTCTGACTTTGTCGCTGACACAGGCAACATGAGCCGTCCCTCTGATGTACTCGTTCCTTATCCTGTCTAACCTGGTCACTCCTAAGGAGAACCTCAACATCTTCATCTCTGCTACCTCCATCTCAGCCTCTTGTCTCTGTCTCACTGCTACCGTCTCTAACCCATAGAGCAGAGCTGGTCTCACCACTGTCTTGTACACCTTTCCTTTGAGTCTTGCTGGCACTCTTCTGTCACACAACACTCCTGACACTTTCCTCCAACCGCTCCAACCTGCCTGCACTCGCCTCTTCACCTCTTTTCCACAATCCCCATCACACTGAACTGTTGACCCCAAGTACTTAAACTCCTGCACCTTCTTCACCTCAGCCCCCTGTAACCTAACGCTTCTACCTTGATCCCTCTCGTTCAGACACATGTATTCTGTCTTACTACGACTGACCTTCATACCTCTTCTTTCCAGAGCAAACCTCCACCTCTCTAGCTGTTCCTCCACCTGCTCTCTACTCTCACTGCAAATTACAATGTCATCCGCAAACATCATTGTCCAGGGAGATTCCTGTCTTACCTCGTCTGTCAGCCTGTCCATCAGCATAGCAAACAAAAAAGGACTCAAAGCTGATCCTTGGTGTAGCCCCACCTCCACCTTGAACTCCTCTGTCTGACCTACAGCACATCTCACCACCGTCATACTTCTCTCATACATGTCCTGAACTACTCTGACATACTTTTCTGCCACTCCAGACGACCTCATACAGTACCACAGCTCCTCCCTCGGCACCCTGTCATACGCCTTCTCTAAATCTACGAACACACAATGCAGCTCCTTCTGACCTTCTCTGTACTTTTCCATCAACATTCTCAAAGCAAAAATGGCATCAGTGGTGCTCTTACGGGGCATGAAACACGGGGCAAAAACATTTAAAATAATCAAAAAATAAAAAAAAAAGATAAATCTAGTAACATATGGTAATTTAAACAAATGGGGATTTCACTAAATGTTCCTATCTTACCTGAGGGCCATGTATCAAGTATTTATTATTAGACACACAGAGAAACATAAAGTATATGAGAATTTCTCCTGGATGGCCTTGATGGGGGCACAACTGTGCTGTCTGCTCATATTTTATTCAGTCCAGCTCAGTTTTGTCTATTTTCAGCTCTGCAGCAGTGGACGAGGACGAGCCGCTTTCTAGACAAGAGAATGGTAGCGTTTGAGCAAAAAGCTCCCCTTTACATGGCCGTTTCACCGACGCGCATACAAATCTGCACGTGTGCAGAGAGCCGTCAGAAAGGCTGCTTTTTTTTAACCCGTATTTTCATTCTCTGCTAGTTCTAGTCTAATGCTAGTTCTGGATGCAGACTTGTAACATTTTTTTAACACGTATTTTAATTCTCTGCCGACTTCCTGACGGCTCGAATTTATGACACATAGATGTGGACAGAGCTTTATACAGACAATTTATAAGCATGCAGACAGCCTTAAATGGTATTGGAGGAGGTTTTTTTGCCAGAATTTGGCACACAGTCGGCAGTGACGGCGTGTGTCTGCGGTAACAGGGAGATGAGGAGGCTGGGTGGAAGGAGCCACAGCCCCCCCATGGGAGGCGCGCTGAGTCAGCGGTGGAAGCCTGAATAATTGGGGCCACGCTCTGGGTCTCTGTCATCATTACATCGCTGCTTATATTAAATATGCAGGGAGACATTTTGGTCAGCCGTGTCCACTGGAGGCGAAAGGTCAACTTTGCCGGAGGACGCGCCATGTGCCAACAGAGATATGCAAACATGCGCTCATGTATGGGCTCCAAGGAATGAGCTCAAGCTAAGCATGTTCATTTTAACACGGACACGTATGACTGGGTCTGCCGGGGCCTAAGGGGGTTGAGTTTGACCCTGGTGGTCAGCGAAGGGATTTAAGCCCACCCCAGCTTGTAGGGACTTAAACATGTGATCTATTTTTGTCAGAAAAGCTTTAACTTCTTGTAGAGGTTAACCGTGTTGACTGTATACAGGAGCTGGAGCGAGTGAGTGTGACATCACCCACTGAACTGGACTTACTTCCAGCTCCGACCAAATGAAGTCGATTCAGTCGCCGTTTTTTGTGATACGGATATTGGAGCAAGAAATCGTCAGTAAGCAGTGATTGGTCCAAGTTGGTATGAGTCAATGTTTCTATGACAACCACTCTCGCCAATCAGGAGTGAGCCTGTTGGAAGTTCACACCCCTACCACTTGAAAGCGGGCTACATAAAATCTGTCAAACGTTTTGAATGTTGGGCGTGGTGGCTAGCAAGCACCACCTTGCATCATTTTTTAGACTATAAGTCGCGCTTCTGGGAAAAGTTTATTTGACAAACTAGTACTGACATTTGAACTTGTAAGATAAATCCTAATAATGAAATAGATAACAACTAGAAGGAGCTAGAGAAGAAAGAAATGATCAAAGTTGACCATAAATAAAGTAAAAACAGCACAATAACAAAAAATATATTTTTGTGAAAAATGCGAGAACCGGGTATCGAACCAGCGAGCTTCTGCAGCACAGATAGAAGCAAAACCTTTTCAAGGATTCCCCATGTATTTTAATGGAGGCAAAAATCCTGGACGTTCTAGGATATGAAGTCATAACTGGAAAAAGCTGAACATTTTAATAGTTGAATGATTAGAATAGCTGTAAATAACGAAAGAAAGAGCAACAGAAAAACAATGGCTTGATAGCTTTATAGCATTCAACCAATAATAGACTGAATATATGCACGTTTCCATAGCACCTTGATGGTCATTTAGCTTCATGAAACACAGGAAAAATCTCGTTTATTGACATATGAACAATTGTTCAGAAATCCATGGCGTTAGGAACATGTTAACAGGTAGCTTTAGAAAAAAATTCTGCCAAGCGCAGCACAAGACTGAGCGATGTTCTTCTTCTGCGTTGCTCCAAGTAGCAAATACTGATGCAGATGCCTACAGTGCCCTCTAACAGTTTTTATCTCTTAAAAATGACAAAAGTGAGTAGAAGTCTGCCGAAATAGGCAAAAAAAAAAACGACTTGTGCTTCGAAAAATACATTTGATAAAGGCATCTGATTGGTCAGTTTATAACTCAAATAACTTGCACGTCAGAAAAAAATACCATTTAAAAATAAAAAAGAGTATTAGCAAGAACATGTTTCTTCTATGGGAGTTTGGTGTCTTGGAACCAGTGGGTACTTCCTGTTTGGAACACCGCGGGGGAGGGTTCACCCAGTCCAGTTCTCATAAACAGACCCTGATTAACCCTTTAACACCGGAGCTGTCAAGCAACAGCAAAAAAAACACGTGATCGTTGGACCACCGTTTACTCAGTGAACGTAATTCCAACGGATTCTGACACAAAGAAAAGCGGGTTAGCGCAGCTGGTAATTGCATAAACGGTTGAAGAGTCGCAACAAATCAAAGAATGGCAACACTGGAGCTAAAGCTCTGGCTTTTCAAAGTTAAGAGAAACACTTATTGTGCAGAAAGCGTGTTCGGGAGTCAGAGTGGCTTGTTTTCTTTACGTTCTCTCCGAGGCATTTGTGTGTAGGTGCAGCTACAGCAGGCCACGGTTTACACCAGCATGACTTGTTTGGAGCGTTGCAAAAACAGAACTCACGCCTTCAGTGCCACCGCTGCAGGGGCCAGATGGAGTTGCTCCGTCACCTGTGGCGCACCCAAATTTAGAAGTAACTTCTCACAAGCTTATGCAACAACATGGTTACGGTTGTTTCCTCAAGGCCACATCTCTAATCTAAACCGAGTCTGCACTCAACCTGCAGACTTTCATTGTTGTTGAGCTCGTCCCCGAGACACTACCAACCAGATGAATCGACGCCAACAACTGAAGCTTATCTGTGCAGAAGATTAAAAGTGGTAAGGGACTCCAAATGCAGCCGGCAAAATCCCAACAAGGTGAGGCTGATGAAACAGAGGTCCAGCACAGGTAATCAGTCCAAGAGGTTAATTTCCAGAGAGGGAGCCGACAAAAATAATCCACAAGCCGGCCCCATGCAGGCGAGCCAGACGGCAGAACCTGGAAACGCGCTGCAGTCATAAACCAGGACGGACAGGTAGTTCCGGAGAACACAGACAGTCTGGACAGAAGTGAATTAAAGTGGGGGTGTTGTACACCGCCGAGGGTAACGATGACTGATCACAAGCAGGTGTGGTATAATCAACACAACACTAAACTAGTGTGGCACCATGGGAAGGATCACCAGCAGTAAACAAGTACAAAAAAATGATATTAAAACAAGTTTATAAGCAAACATAAATGAGACAAAACATTTAAAAAGAGGATTTTAAAAATCAAATATGACAAAGAAAACTTTAATAAATCCCACGCCAGCAAAAATTGCTTTTTCCAAGTAAAAAAAAAAAAAAAAAAGGTCTACTAATAAAAACAATACCTTATGCTAGAAAATACATAAACAGATAATTAATATAATTAACATATAAAAGGCGGGCGATTCTGCACCACACTGCACTGCAACCACGGCCTCCCCCAAAAATTTTTTGTTTTTTGCCCTTCTTGTGCTCGTTATTCTTCTGAGCGTCAACCGCCAATTGTCAAGACGGGTTTCTGAGTCGCTCTGATGCTATCAACACCATGATGACTTCTGTGCAACATCAATGCCGTCTTGCCATTTCTATGCAGGACCCGCGGTGGCCGGGATCCCCAGGTCGACATCTAGTCATCGCCAGGCCCCCCGGCCCGTGTCGCCGGCCTTATGGAGTGCCCTTGCTGCTACCGTATGATTTCTAACAATCGGACAGTGGCAGGTTTTGGAGACCCTCCTATTCGTCAGTTATCACAACGCTAAAAATGCGACCGCCACCTCTCAATCACAAACGCTGCCACTGAAAAACTTGCTTTTAGGCTTTGTGGTTAGCGTTTTGGGAAATATAACCTTATTAATATTCACCAGTTGGTAATGTTTTTTCACAGCCAAACCAAATCAGCTTTAGAAGGAAAAGCTGGTTGCTTTTGAAGTATTGGGAATGAATTGTGGACCAAAACAAATGGTGACCCTTTTAATCTAAATGAAATCAATTTAGGAATTCAAGACTGATACAAATTGTAATTTCAGTTTTACTCAGTTTTGGATTCAAACCAATCTAAAAAATAAAATAGAAAAATCACGGCCTTTTTGCAAAAGACCTCAGAAGATTTTTTGCTTTCTTGTTCCACTACTTTTTAAGGCCAAACCATAAAAGCTATCATATGTCACAAAACCCAGAAGTTCCTAGAAACTCATAAAAGTGTTGCAGGTTTGAGTACAGGCTGCTTTGACTCAGACATGTTGGCACAAAGCTTTGCAGAGGTTGCATAGTAATGAAAGAGAAGACGAATTCCACACTATTTTCTCCATCAATCCTCTTTGGAACAACATGCCGGCTGCTTGTGCCTGATGTATTGTTACTGTGCATTCTGCGGCAGAGCTCCATTTGTCTCAATCACCAGATACTTCTGTTATCATTCCAGCTCAGTTACTTTTGGGAATGTCACCAGGCACAACAAATGAGTAACACACCGCGTATTCATTACACAAATAAAATGGGAGACCTGCATGTGCCAAACGCCTGTTTTCACAAATGGCTCTTTGGCCGACTTTGAGACCGGTGGCTCGTTTAGCTGAGAAATAATCACCAGCATCAGTATTGGTGTGGAGACTGTTGGCCAGCGGACACAAACACATGAACAAATGTAGCAGTGAACTAACATGGCCGCCATACTATTGAAACGTGTCCTCTACTCCCAAGAGGAATGCTTTCTTTAAAAAAGAGATAGTGGACCCCTAGGTTATAGTAGACTGATTAACAGTAGAGTACATCCTCTACTTTGTACCACAGCCCCACCAAACTGAATTTAAAGGTTCTAATAACAGGATCATTACGTTACCTCGGCCAATGTGAAGACGGTAAGAGAGCATCGTTAGTCACTACCTCTGCATGCCGGCTCCAGACTGAATGGATGGTTGTTTGTTGCATGGCTCTTTCCAGCCATGAACATTAGTGATGGCTTTTTCCCACCGATCGGGCAGGGAAAACAAAGAACTACTAGATTGCATGGTCATTGTCTGCTCATGGGCTGTACTGCTGCATCCAAGGCTTCAATCTAATAAACACATGTCCATATAGATCTTGTCCTCGCTCTGGCACAATTTGTTTTGTTTTAAACTCGCCCCCCCTCTGTAAACGCTGCATGAGAAATGGCGCCCCACACTGAAAGACGCTAGCACTGAGGCTTTACAGATACTTAACCACTGCTGTGACATTTTAGCTACAAGGTTTGTTTAATTAGCTCCTAGTTGAATTCTAATTGACCCAACAGGCAGAATGCTGAACTTTCAATTCTAGCAAATTCATTAAAATTATTACTAAACAAAGTTTGACCATCTTTTATCCTTGCATTTTCGTAAATTAGTTACGATAATGACATGTTTCCATTAAATAATACGCTTCAGTCCACAAGCGAATAAGATTAATAAAAAAAAAAAAATTTTGGGGAGGGTTGCAGATCTAAACAACTGAGTGGAAATCACAAATGAAAGATGTCAAAGATCAAGGATCAAAAATATGTATTTTCTACTGTTCTATTATTGAAGCAAATAGCTTGAGGGACTCAAGATTTATCACGTTTTGTTATTTTTACGCTAAAATTGACTCAAAAATTGGGAGACAAAGCATTTTCCTGTAGCCCTGCCCCTGGACGGAGTCGTTTTAGATGATGTCCTCTTCTGCGAGGAAGTTTCCTTAACCCTGTCTGTCCATCATTGTAGCGGGGAATGTTTACACACCTTAGTGCTGTAAAAGCAAGAGTCATGCAGCAACCAATGGGGTGTTAAAGATGGAGAGAAATGATGGGAATTGCCTCGCAGGGAGAACAGTGCGTCTCTCAGAGTCTGAGCTGTGGGACGTGCATCCAAATGTTTTCTAGTCGGTTAATCCACACGCTGTCTGCTGCCTGCCTGAGTCTCTAAATGAAAGTCATGCGCTCCTGAAATGCTTTCCTAAATGTTTTCGTTTGAGGTTTCAAATAGTCGAGTGTGGCAAAGCTGTGAGTTCTCATTTACAGAACCTATTTAGAGGTAAACAATGACTATTCATTTTGGCAGAACTTTTTAAGGAAAAAAAAAAGATTAATTTGAAATAATTGATAAACTAAATTAGGTGGAGGCATCAGTCTGAAGCAGAGACATCCAGCTTCAATGTTAAGTCAATGGTGTAGACGCAATCAGAGTTCCTGCGGCACGTTTTGAGCGGCGTGGACGGCACGAATGTCTGGCAGCAGCGTGATTTGACAGTGCAGCCAGAGGTCAAATATTGGAATTTTCGGCTTGGCTGGCGCGTCGCATCTACCAATCAGGGACTCAGCTTTGGGTACATGACTCTTTCAGTGAATCAATCAGCAGGTAGAATACACATCCAATGTGAGCGTTTTTGTTCTACACTTCCATCTATTTTGTTAACCCGCTGGGGCCGCCAGATCCCAGCTACTGTTGGGCGAAGGTGGGATACGTCCTGGCCAGGTCGCCAGTCTGTCGCAGCCGTGGCGGATCTCTGAGAGCCGCTGCAGGATAAGAAGGTTACCTGGTTGGGCCTCCTGAACTTGGTGATATTTTTCTTATTATCATAGAGACAATAATAAAAAAAATATTTTTGTTTTTATTTTCCTCTGACTTCTTGGTTCTTTTGTTATCAGACACAGGTTGTGACATGTTTCGACAGACGTCTTCCATCTTCGTCGGAGTTGTCATCAGATGGTTGAGTGTGACGTATATAAAAACAGTTGATTGTCACTTTGTTTTCTCTCTCGGGTCAATGCGGGACAGCGAGCCTCTAAACTGGGTCACAGACACAGCTCCCGGTACCGGGAGAATCTTTGAATGATCTCATGAACCCAGACAAGGGGACATGACAAGGCGCATGCATGACATATAATAACCTAATTTCAGCAAGATGGCTCCAACACGCTTGTTTTGGTCTTCTGCGTTCAAAACCTTCCCTTTCACGTGTAGCTACTTTTTGTGCTCCGAGTACAAAATGCATGGCCATTAAACATTGAATTGTGAACACCGGTAATTTTAGCCTTGAAGGCCCAGATCGCCTTGCAGTCACAGTCCCAATTACACACTTATGGTGTTTGCTTCCGAATACTAGTGCCAACCTATAACCACCAGGGGCAATGTGGGGTTCAGTGTCGTACTCAAAGACACTTTGACACATAGAGGCACAGGCCGGGGACCAGACCTCTGATCTTCAGATCAACGGTCGACCGTCGATCAACGGTTGGGCCAATCAGGGACTCGGATTTGGTAGTGTCACGATGAAACTCACGAAACTCAGTGAACCTGACGACGTCCGAGTGTGGTTTTCAGCTAAAGAGCTAAACCAAAGCCACTCCCCTAACAAGACCCACATGGAACTAGTCGTCTACAAGTGGATGCATTAGAATAGAGTGGATCGGGGGGCTTATGGCCCAGACATTGTTTTTTATACAGAACAAATACACTCTTTTTCAAACTGCATTTTTCATCTGCTACTGATTCACAAGAATTCAAATAAAGAAATATTCAGAAATGCAATGTTAAGCTTTAATTTTCTTTATATATAATTCCGTCATGGGAAAATGTTATAAGAACATGTTAATAACACCAAAAACACCATTTTCATCAGAGTGAAAGTATTGCTCTTTAGGTCAAAGAGAAATACTTTTTTTTTTTTAAGTTACGCAACAATAATTGAAAAAAAAAGGTTTAAAAAATCCTAATTCATCAAAATCTATTTTAACACAATAAAAATAAAAAACAAAAATAGAAATCCAAGGACACAAAGCCCATTCACAAAGATGGAAAGACAGTTCTATCCCATGAAACGCAGCAGTTGCTAATTTTATTTTCCCTCACAGTGTTTACTTTCCAGTAAACTCAGAAATCCTGCAGGAAAAACGAAGACGAGCGTGAAATGTGGGGAAAGAGCGGCGCCGCATTGTCACAGGTAGCAGCTTAGCAGCCGATGTGGGCTCGCCATGCATTTCCACAGGGTTATATAACACATTATGCTGCTGCGTAGCCGGCGTACGCCAAAGCTGCTATTTTTAGAAGTGCTTTGATGGAACAAACGCAGCGGCACAGACACACAAAAACAACAGCCGGCTTGTGAATATGAGCTTAAAATACATGCAGCGTTTAAGGATCCCTGGATTTATCCCATTCAAGCAACAATAGGAGAAATCAAGAGGACGCCATAGGATAGTTCTTTAGATCAAAGCTCTTCTGTGTAAAGCTACAAACTCCCACCATTCACATGTGTAGGAGAACCACAGGGCCTGGCGTGACGCTTCCCCCTTTTGTCCATTTAAATACCTCGAAGTCCAGACGCGGGGAAAAAAATAATCATTACAGGAAGCAATGTGGCGTGACGGCTTTTTGATTAGCCGGAAAAAGCGGTGAGGGCGGGAATGTTGGGGGCATTAGCACTCATTGTGTGGAGGTGCTGTGATAGTGTTCCACCGGCTGATTGCTTTGTTTAGAGCTCTGTCGGCCACTGCAGCTTGGAAATGTGGTCCTCCCTACAGCTCCGATGGTTTCTGCTGAATCTTAATCATCTGCGTGCGAGCTGTCATCAGCTAAAAAGAGATCTTGAGCTATTTTCATCACGGGAGTCCTGGGATGAACTTCTGACCTCCTCGGGGTCCAAAGACCTGAGATCCAATGAGGCGGCTTTGGAAAATCCACGCTCCCAACACACTAATCGTCCAACTAATGGATGTTTCTGATATTAAACACCAACAGGAAGCATATTTAAAAAACAATCTGATTAAAACTGTAAATCAGACCAATTCTATGGACGGCACAGCAACTGCATAAAGAGGTAGCCTAAAAATAGAAGACTAATTTTTAGAAGAAAATCGCTCGAAACTGTTCAAATGATCCGTCCATGCAGCAAAGCATTGTTACTTAACAGGAAATAATCTATCAAAATCTAGAAAGCGAGTTTCACACACGCATCAGAGGGGAAAAATAGGCTTAAAAAACCAACTGTTAGATACATTTGCCTAGAATTAAATATTATACAGCACAAGGACATGTTTATTTTTTATATATTTTAGGAAATAACCTGTATATTTTGAGTTCTAATTGTAGTTTATTTTGATTACAGTGACTCTAATTAGTGGTAATGATTCATTTTACAACAAAATTAAAAGGAAATGAGAATACATTCTTAGAACAAGTTAGCCCATCTTAATAAATCCTCATAAAATCTAGAAATGTAATTTTTTTCCCCAAAATATTAATAATGAATGTCAGCATTGCCAACATTTAATAAATTTGAAAAAAAAATAACAACTCCCAATTCTTCTCAGTCGATTTAAGATGCTAATAAAGTACACAGCTCGTTTTTCACAACTTAGCACACATTTAGACATAAACCATCACTGCTGACTCTTCTTGTTGTTTAAAGTCAGTTAAGCAGAACTACAGTTAAGGTTTCTTCATGGGCCGCAGCGTCCAACAGCGCCAACAGTCATCAAGCAAAAGACATCATCCAAGACGCAATAATCCAGGCTGCAGCACTTCTGCATTTCTTTTCCCATTTCTGTCACGGGGGCCGCATGCCATGTCGATCTCTACCGCATGCTCACCATATGCTGAATTAGCTGCCTGCTGTTTAGCATCTCTGCACCGTGTCAGCGTGCAATAACTGAACAGTGCTCCCCGAGGTCGATGCAGCCATAGAGCTAACGTAGCTCTTTATTCTTTAGACCCCCCCCCCCCCCCCCCCAAAAAAAAAAAAAAACACTCGGTGGCTTTAGAAATGTCCTTTTTATGAGAATCCATGAAACTTCGTTTCCTGGCTCACTTGCATCAAACTCCTGTCCTAGCCCAAACATAAGGCTTAAGTAGATAAATCTTAATAAGGTTGTATCTCGGCAGCTGTTCCTGTTATGGGAGAAGAGATAACTCGATAAGCAGACAGCTTTGGGACACCAGAACCGCCGGCATTTATTTATTTGATTTACGCCTCTAGTGATAGACTGGAAGGAGACAGGTGACATCCAGAGTTCTACTCGACGCTAATATTAATACATCATTCTTAATTGATCCAGCTCCATATGGGAGGAGGAGGAGGGAGGTGGTGGATCTATACATTTCTAATTATTTAGCACGATCTGAGTGATTAAAAAAAAGGGGCATGACAGATTGGAGCGGCCCGGTAGAGACAGATCGAGAAACAGGAAGGAGCCAGCATCGACAGCCCCCGCCCCCAAAAAAAACGAGCTGCTTCTAAAGTTATCAGAGCAACAGCAGCGCCGTAGCAACCAAACAGATAAGACTCATGCTGTGATATCAAACAGCATCAGCAATAAGCAGCTGCCACAAGCGAACACGTTTTCAGCCAGCCTGTGCTCCTCAACGAGCGTTCGGGGGGGGGGCAGCTCACGATGTGTGTGTGCGTGTGTGTGTCGAGGGGCAAATAAATTGCAGATGTCAAGTTGTGCACAAGTTGACTGTGCCCTGCTTTTCCATCGGTGAAGAACAAATCTCTGTGGATGATGACGTCTTCTATCGCTAGAGGAGCTATTCGGCTACGTTCACACCGGGCATGAACGCGCTTTTAGCAGGTGTTCGCACTGGTCTGCAGCTACCTGATACGAGCGCATGTGCTGATTGGAAGAAGCTGGGTGCGAAATGTTGAAGTGGTGCAAATCTATCGAAACATGTTCCAGGTTTATACTTTCACAGCTTTATTCCAATAAATGTAGGACTTGGTGTCAGAAACAGCAATTATTAATTTCTCCTCCATGATCAGTTTCCATTCGGTTGGCACTTTCGTGAAGTAAAAAGGTGGCCATACATCCCTACCAAATCTGAATACCCTGATTGGTCAACTGGTCTTACTTTCAGTGGTAAAATATTTTATACGTAGAGACTGAAAACCATCATAGAAACTTGCGTAGCTAGAGAGTTTTGAACGCTTTGACACCTTTTAAGAAAATGTTCTTGCTAATCCTAATTTTTTTTCATTATATTTTTTGCCGTACCGTAAGTCATTCAGGTTAAAAACTGACCAATCAGATGCCTCAATAAATGTGGGTGGCCTCGCGTCGAACAAAATTATTTGATTGACAGATTCTCCCAAGCCCTCTTTCAACGCTCAATGCCACATGCAGAGAGTCGTTGCCATAGAAATGTAGACCGACCGGCTCACTGAGGACGCCTGGTTCCAACATGGCGGAGGACACATCGCAGAACAATGGCAGCTGAATTGACTTCATTTGGTTGGAGCTGGAATCGAGGCATTTTCACTGGACTACGCGATTTCTCCATTTAAATATCATACAGTCAACGATTAATGTTAATAACCATAATATAGTTAGTATTCTTTGAATCCATGTTAAAAAAAAGCAGGTTTTTCAGGTGTGTTTGCTTCAGTGAATTTTAGTACAGTCAGAATTTAAAAGTGGCCAGATCAGCCGCTACATCGCGGGTCACTTTTCACAACCGTACTTGTACACTGAAACCTTTTGGTGCATTTATTTCTTTATTTATTTTTACAGTGCATTATGTTCAGCGTCCTGTAAGTCTATCTGAGTAAAGTGTAGAAAGTCTGTAATGAGGAGTTTTACCGCCATAAAACGTCTGTAAACCTACTTCTTCACGGATTTTTAATTATGTGAGAACGTAAACGAGGAAGCACCGTGGCGCTAATGCTAGCATAGACGCAAAGGAAAGTCTATTATAATACAGAAAGTGTTGCATAAAGAACAAACTAGACCACATATATAGAAAAAATGAAGACAAAAGTTTTGAATAAATTCAACATTTGAAGCTTCGAAGCTTCAAAAAAATGGACCCCTAGTGGTGAACTGCAGTTATTGCAGCTTCTCCAAACTTTGAGACAGTGTTATTCCTGTTTAGGTTCAGGACAAAACTATTCTCTGCCTGTTTTTATGGGTTTGTATTTAATCGTTTTATATCATTTAAAGTGTTTTTTTTTAAGACCTTTTGTCTGAAAGCAGAAGTTGCAGTCCTGCTTTTACCCAAAGGCTGCTTCTCTCAGCTGTTCCTTGAGAGAATATCGATCTCGGGCTTTTGTCCCTTCTGTCACCTTCACACATCACGTCGGAGTTTCCATTCTGCGCCGTCGCCTCAGACATGCCGCGGCAATGTGCAGCTTGTTCTGGTTGGCAGAAATACTTTTACTCTTGAAGAAGGACAACACAGCACATAGCTGACGGCGGGAAATTTATCATCCCCCTCATAATGCCGGATATGAATCACGCTATCTGTGCTGTCCCCCCCAACTAAGGAATTAGTTAGGAGTTGTGAGGCCGTCCCGTTCCTCATCCATTTCCTCTCGCCCATTTATCTCCGTCTACCTGCGGCTGTTTTTTGTGTAATCCTCAAATTCTGTCATCAGCACATAGCTGCAAAGAACGTCTTTACTTCACAAACAAGACTAAGATTAAGAGAAGCAGGCAGCTGGGCTCTTTGTGAGATGAAAATGTGATAATTAACTAAAGATGAGATGTTCGCGAATCCAAACTTTTTCCAGGAGGCGGTTTTGCTCAACATGCTCCGAGCGTTACAGATCTCGCCTTAAATCGAGTCAAACATCGCACCAGGACTAAGTTGTACTCCCAGGCAATGATAAATTTTACCCCGACTTGTTTTTCTTTGGTTAAGATCCTGTTGCATAGCAACCAAAAGAACATCAGAATCACAACACGTTCCAGGAGAAGTCGAACCATTTTAGCAGAACGGCCACCTGTTGTTGGGATCTCTATCGAGCGGAAGTGGAAAGCAAATAAAAAGGTTTTTGAAGTCAGAAGTATGCTGTGGTAGAGTGTCCGCCCAGACGCTGGAAGGCAGTGAGTTCAAATCCACAAATGGGACACAGTGCCTCCCTGCTCTGACACTAATGAAGGAATTGAGGGAATAAACCACCAAATGGCTCCCGAGCCCGACTGTGTCTGCAGTTCAGCGCTCCTCCAGGGGAGGAGTCAAACACAGAGCGCAAAGTTCGCAAACCTAGATGTGTGACAACCAACGGGACTCCCTTATTGAACTGTCTTATAGTAAAACACCCGGACGCATCTTATCAGTGTGTTTAGAAGCACGTTTCACACTGAATTATGCGTCAGCAGTGATAAGACATTGTGTTGCTTCTCCCTGCTCCCCCTCAGATTCTCCGGACCGGAAGTAACCCCCCCATATCGCTCGAAAGAACCTTGATTTTAATGGTGGTCCTAACGGTTACGGTTTTCCCGTTTTAGGTTTTTAAAGGTATCATGCTTTTCTTAAGCCTTTCAGGGTAAACTATATCTATATATATGCTAATATATTACTGTTGGCACAAAGAAAAGAATAATTTTTAAATAAAATATGAAGTTATTTTCGCAGTTCATTTTCCAAACCCGGAAGTAAGACTCGATCTCTGAGGCTCCGCCTTTCTGTCTTTGTGGGCGCCGCCTATTTCATGATGTCATACCAGAGCCCACCTCTGAAGCGTGTCTGAATTTCTTCCACGAAAAAAACCCAATATCCAAACTTTTGCAAAGATGGGTGTGGATATTGTACATTTCAAATGAAAGTGTTTTATCGATCACCGCTAGCTACACGGACAAAGTGGGTGTGTCTCAATATTGTGGTTGTCCAAAGTGTGTAACGTACATTGACTATATATGATAACTGCACTGACTGACCCCTCCCCCTTGACGTTGCAAACAGGAAGCACCCGCTGGCTCCCAGAAGCCAAAATCCCCTAGACCTCTATGGTGAAATAATCATCTGTCACTCAGTCGTCCTGTTGGTCAGACTAACCATTCTTGCTGCGACACCCGTTTTTAACATGTTCTTGCTACTCCTACTTTTTTTTTCTAGTTCGAGTTATTCAAAATATAAACCGCCCAATCAGATACCTCAATAAAAGGAGGTGGAGCCTGCTAGCCCTCACGTCCAACGTCAGAAACATTTCATTGAGAGAGCCCGCCTTCACGTGGTAGGGGTGTGGCCTGGCAACAAGTGAGCTGGTGACAGGATGTATAGATACGACTCAATCACTGCTTCCTGACTATGTACGGCTCCAACATGGCTATCTCCTTGTTAAATAAATAAATTGGCATCTGAAACGATGGTTGATGGTTGATGTCACACTGACTCAGTCCAGTTCTCATATACAGTCGATGGTCATGGGACGTAGAGTCCTATAGGTCGTATGAAAACAGTTATTCTAGGCAGGAGATGATGTTGACTTCAGTTCATTTTTACTCATTCCAAAGTGACTTTCCCATTAGACGTGTTTTTGAATTCATGAATTTATATTTGGGCTATACTTATTGAAAGCTCTGATAAACAGGCAGTCATCCTGTGGTGCACCCCCCCACCCCCAAAAAAACCCTCTCAGAAGCTTGGTTATCAGCCCTTTTTTTTCCACTACACTTTCTCCCTGATCCTCCCAAAAACTGTCTCCCTGACAAATTCCCCCACTTCTCCTTCATTTGCCCCTGCCCCCTCCCTCTGTGAACAACCCCCCCGCCCCCTCTCCCGGCGCCTCCATCTTCCTCCCGTCATTACCGAGGCGGGTCTTGCTGCGTGCGGCTGATGTCACAGGTGGAGCTTGTGTGTGTGTGTGTCAGAATGATATCTCTCTCCTTCACACCGTGCCAATGAGATGATCCACCTTTCCTGCAGCCCCCCCCCCCCCCCCCCCCCCCACACACACACACACCACCACCATCACCTCGCCGCACACTTCCACTCACATAAAGGAGTCAATTTGTCAGAGATGTCAGGGGTGCTAACGAACAGCCAGCTTGTTGCCTTATGCCTGTGTGTGTGTGTGTTTGTGTGTACGACTCCATCAATGCTGCTGTGTGTAACCCTTTCCTACGGTGACGTGTGTGTTTGTTCAGCCCTATAGAGGTGGTAAATGTGTTAATTGAGGCCCCGTGTTTGTGTGTGTTTTGGAGCTCCTCTTCATCCTGAGCCGCCTGAGGAGTGTGATGACCAGTCTCTTTGACAGGCGTTCCAGTCACAGCGGTTGTGTCGCCGCGGCAGCGGCCGGGTCGCTGGAGTTAATTATTCCCAGCGCTCGGCCGTCACACACCGGCAAAGATGGCACACACAACCCTCCGCGCCACACAAAAAGACTGCAAAAATACACTTTTTTTTGTTACTCACATCACACAGGATGTATAGATCTCTGTACTTCAATAGGAATGACAGTGACTAATGTGAGAAGGGGTTGTTGCTAATTAAGGTGTAGTCCTACATTAATTACCATGAGCCGCAGTATTTAAGGTTTTAATTAAGTACCATTTGATTTGCCTTTAACCCGTCACTTTCTCCAATTTCTTTATAATTAAGAAAGGGTTGACTCAAACGAATGGGGAAATGACCTTCGCGTTGGCTGAAAACGCACCGTCCCATCACATTTGAGTCTGACGATTACACCGGAGAGTCCCCATCCAAAGGGTTTCTGGGTAAATTAAACGTCTCGCTAAGAACGGCATCGCTTTCCTCCTTGTCGTTATCGTCGGAGTCCAGCCGCACTCCAAAGCGGGGCCCCTGCAATGATTTCTGCGAGTAGCACGCTAATCCCCGTTATCTCGCTTAATGCTATGCCGGTTAGCTTAGCGCCAAAGACATTGTTCCCCGAAAATCAGAAGACGGAATGGGCTTCTATCTCGTTTCAGACGGTGGGGGTGTAGCAGTTGGAAGTGGTTTATCTCTGCCGGGAGATAAAACGGCTTCACAAATTAACCGGTTCATGAGGTTTTCTTTCTAAAACCAAACTTTCACTTTCGGTTTCAACAATCACAGGCCTTTCCCTAGAAGTGTCCTTATAGCAGCAATGCATGTTAGACCTTTAACACTGAGATCTCTATGCGTTAAATCCGTCATTCATCGCCTAAACCCGTCTTTCGAGGTCTCGGGGCCACTGGAGACTATCCTGGCCACTCGTGAGCGAAGGCAGGGAATGTCCTGGACAGGTCGCCAGTCTGTCGCAGGGCCACCAATCACACACCCATGCAAACTCGCATTCACATCTAGGGACAACTTAGTGTAAGAAAATACAAACTCCACCCAGAAAGGTCCCCCATTGGTGTTCTGTTTCACATTCTTGAACCGGGGGCCTTCTTCCTGTAAGGCAAGAGTGCTAACGACTGTGCAGCCGTGTGTTTAATCAATCAAATCAAATCAAACTTTATTTTTTTAAAAAGCACCTCTCATACACTGCGCAAGTCCAAGCCCAATGTATCTCTTAAGTCTTAGTCCCGTTTGTGAGTATAAAACCGCGTAAAATAAGTATTGGAAGCAGAGGCGGAGCTAGAACATTTTATATAAGAGGGGGTGGGTGGGTGGAGGCACCCTTCCAGAAAAATATGGAAGGGTGGAAGGCCATTACAAATGACAGGAACAAAAAATGCGTATTTCTAACAGTTTTATTGTTGTTTTTTATTTTCTTTAAAAATACTTATCTTGTTATTACAGAAAAACAGCCTTTGGACAAAACGCTCTCTCTGTAAAGGCCAGTAAACTCTGGAACAGTCTTCCACTGTACATAAGGGAGTGTCAAACATTACAGACCTTCAAAACACAGCTCAAGTAGTGGCTGAAAACAAGCCAGTCCTTTAGCCACTGACTTTTAACTCTGATAATGCACCACCTTTTGTGTTCTTATTGTATCTGTGACTCTTTCTGTTGTTTTGTCCTGTTTTATGTTTCCTGCCTAGGGACTATGGATGCAAATTAGCATCATTGCTATAATCCAGCATGTTTACGCCTGTCATTGTTTGATAGATGTTCGTTAATGTGCACTGTCTCCATTAAATAAAGTTTTAAATAAAAACATTTTTTGGCAATCTGCAATCTTAGTCAGTAATGACGCTAATATTGACTCAAAAATGGGGGTGCAGGTGTGGGGCAAAGCTTTTTTGATGGGAGGGTAGCTGCCCCCCCTTAGCTCCGCCCCTGATTGGAAGTATGGAAGTATACAGCGCTCCTTTTATTTAATGTTAGAATTAAAAATAATCCACGATAGATGATATCTAAAAATAAACCCTCACTACACACTTTCTACACTTTTCTCAGACAGACATGAACGTTTTTAACCTTTAATCATTTGTTGAAACTTTGAAATTTCACACCTTTTGTAGAAAAATGAGTCCAATATTATGGAATGAAAACAAGACCTTATCAGGATCAAAGATTGAGGTAGAGTTAGCTAATCTGTACAGGAGACACAACACTCAGATAGACTGTAGCCAATTCACCGAATCAGAACACAAAACACAAAAAAGAAAAAGGAAGCAAAACGACCTTCGTTTCAATAAAAATAATCATATCAAGAAAGTTTCTCAAAAGCAAAATAATCTTAGTTTAAGAAAACGCGTACTAGAATTGTTTTTCCCCATTTCTCTTTGTTCCCTTTGCCAGATTTATCTTTCTAATTTCACAGATTTCCTTTTAAGGAACCTGTTTTTGGAGTGCACATGTGTCTCATCTTCCCAGATGTTTGGCTTTTAGAGGCTCAAGTTGTCGTTGCGATCACCTGTAGTTTGTTTTTGAGGAAGACGCCTCGAAGCATCGCAACTCAACGTGTCCTGGGTCGCAGCGACGTCCCGTTTAAATGCACAACAAGCGAAGCAACATTATTTACACCGGTGGTTTCCTTCTGACCTGAAAGCAACGTGGAGCCTTGGCTGGAACATTTGGAGCAGAAGCGAGCCATATGTGAGTGGGCGGGGTCAGATCAGGAAACGCATGGATGTGTGTCAGGAAGGTTGTGCATGAAGGGAAAATTACATCACTGCACAGCAATTAAAAAAAGTAGCACATGGAAATAATGGAAAATGGGGGGGGCAGAAAAAACCCTGATATGAAAAACAAATGATGTTGGAGATCCTTGCCTGACCTGTGAGGGAGGGGCTTCTAGAGCGTCTGTATGAGGTTTACAGGGACATTTATAGACTCTCCTCAACATTAATGATGCATATGATCCTTTTTGTTTTTCATTCTTTAAGGCACATGTGTCAAACTCACTTGACCCGCGGGCCAAATGTGGCCCTCATGTCATTTTTTGTGGCCCGCAAGAGCAGAAAAGTTATTAATATCTTAAAATAAAAAAATAAAAATTGGTGTGTATTTATTCATATCTAAGAGGAATCAGAATTGAAATATTGAATTGGGCATCTTTACATTAAGACTTAAACACTGTCCATATAACCTAACCTGACAGAATCAAATGTAAAAGGATTTATGCTAAAGAAACAAGCAAACGTGTTTTCTATGCAACTGTAATTGTCACTTTAAAAAGTTATAATAAATAAATAAATGAGTTATTTAACATTAAGGAGTAGTTACATTTAGTTTTCATTACATTTAGTTAAGTTACATCTGGTCCTTTGAGGACAACCACTATGCTGATGTGGCCCTCGGTGAAAATGAGTTTGACACCCCTCCCTGCCTTAAGGTGTGAGAAACCTTCAATCACATTTAAACAGGAACCGTCGCTCACAGTCCTCATTTGCAGCGGTGTGCACGGTCCCCCACATGAATCATTAGTGACAATAAATACATCACGTTTTCTACCCTTTTGTCTTTTAAAGATTACGTTTTTACATGAAAGAAACATCTAATAAATTATTTAAATAATCTGCAGTAGTTTGAGTAATTGTTGATGTCAACCTTCATTTGAAAAAATGTTTAGTAATTAACCTATTATTACATTTGAATAGTAATGAAAACATATTTATTAGGCTTGTATATTGCAGTAATTACACTATTATTACACTTGAATATTTATAGCAATACATATTAGTCGTATATTATGCAGTAGTTGCACTATTGTTGCATTTGAATACTAATGAAAAAAATCTCTTCATTGTATTATTAATTACACTGATATTACATTGAATATGAATGCAATAGCGTTTATTACACTTCTGTTTTCTATTAATTACACTTTGTTAAATCTGTATATTATTACACATTTAATATACAGTAATTAAACTATTAATACATTTTAAAAGCAGTGACAACATTGTTATTACAAGTATTTTGCAAGAATTGGTTGTATTATCCAACTGTACGTAGCTGAAAGAGATGTACTTTTCAAGATTCAAGATCAACTTTATTAATCCCCGAAGGGAAATGTAGTTGTAGTAGCAGCACCACGGAAATAGGGGTAAGACACAAAATATACAGAGAAGAAAAGAGGAAAAATAAAATAACAATAAAATAACTATGCAGTCGAATAAAACTCTAGAACTCTCCAAAAATCTGATGTCCATCCAAGTCTGTCAGATGAATTGTGAAGTCTAATGACTGATGGCAGGAATGACTTCCTTGTCCATGATGGTCCCCAGTTTAGCCAGTAGTCTGTCCCCCACTACCTCCTCCAGATTTGCAAGCTTGGAGCCAATGACAGACCCTGCTTTTCTGACGAGTTTATTCAGTCTGTTGGCGTCCTTTGCTTTGATGCCAGCACCCCAGCACACTATAACAAAGAAGATGGTGCTCGCCATGACAGACTGGTAGAACATGTGGAGCATCCTACTGTCTCCTCAGGAAGGACTTTTGACTCATCGTGCACTTTTTTTCTTGACCTTTTGGGGTTTTGGTTCGTCTCCATTGGAGCTCCCATTTAGTTGTTAGCTGGCCACAGTGTGTGAGCAGGTGCTGGAGTCACGTGCCAGATCAAGCGCCACTTTTCTGCATTCTGCTCGCCGCTGCCCAGCCTTAATTATTATTGGCTGCTGTAATTAATTGCAGTGCCTCGGAGTGGCCGGGAGCCATAATCCAGGCTGGCTCCCTGACTCCCGCTGTGTCATTTGGTGCTTTCAAACGCCGCCGCCGAGGCGGCTTTCCGTCCTCCAGACTGGACGACTCGTCCTCAAAGCTGACAGAAGGAGGCTGGAGATGAAGAGTCCAGTCTAACTGCAGTGGAAGCCGAGACTCTGATTCACTTTAGATTATATACATAAAATCTTTCAGCTAATAAATGAAATTGGCAATTGAAACCGGGCAGGACTGAACGTTTATAGTCAGTAGTAGTGCCTTCCGTTGGCCTGAAGGGGCAATTATTCTTATCAGGGGCTGTAAAGATTATGGATTTACGAGCAGGAGATTTGTCCTGGGCTCGTGGTCAGAGCGCCGCCCCGCTCGCACGCTGGAAACAACACAAACCGGTGTCAGGACTCAGATCCGGCCGCGGAATATATATCTGAGGCAAAAGTGAACCCGGGGGGTGGGGGATGGGGGGTGGAAGTGAAGAGAAGTTTGCTAAAAAGACGAGAGAGAGAGAGAAAAAAGGGGGGGGATTTGCGTCATCTGTCTTAAACGGATTAACGCTCTTACTTGTTTTTCCTTCCTAACCCACCTAATTGAAATGATGGTGGGGGCTTGCGAGAGGCTTTCAAAACAACCGCACCACCTTCTGCATGTTTCATGAGGCCGTCCTGACGAAATAAGCAGAGTGATACCCCCCCCCCCTCCCCCCCTCCAAAAGCTGAGAGTCTGGAGGGAACAAAGGGAGTAAAGCAAACACATTTCTTTTTTCACCACATCTTCCAATGCAAATGCAGCATCTTTGGTTGCAATCTGCTCCGTGCAGCCCTCTGACGCCGGGCGGGGGGGGCTCGCGGGGGCCTGCACCTCCTCGTCTTTCGGCTGCCGGGGGCTGCCTGTCTTTGAGGGCACCTCATTATCTTCTTGGCCGCTGACGGGCAAAGACTCCGCATCTTTTTGATACAGAGATGGAGAGAAAAGAGGAACCAGAAAAAGAAAGGGATGTGGCAACAGCATTCGGTGCCCCCGCTGTGCCGCGGCACACGGCCGAGACGCTTCAAAGGCGCCGGTGCCGGAGCAGCAGGGAGGACGGAGGAAGGAACGGGGAGAAGGGAGTTAGATGCAAGGAACAGATTATAGGAATGGCACCTCTGCACCAGGCCAACTGATAGATTTAGAGAGGGGAGAAAGCCACAGGAGATGGAGGAGAGTGTGCCAGAAGAGACGGTTTCTGCTTCCAGCAAACCTCATTCACACTTCAGGTATTTAAGATCTCACTTCAGTCGTTCGCCACGCGGCAAGTCACACCTTGAGTCCCGGAGCTGTCGCAGACGACATCAAATAACACGAGCTATTCCAACTACTGTAATAGTTCCACCTGTAGCGCATTTCATGTAGTTCCTCCAGACTCCGACGCAGAGAATAAAATGCCTCACGCTCGGCCTGCACAGTCAGTCGCACATTTATCGTAATCACAATATCAAGCTCTGCAATATGCATATCGCAAAAGACGCCGAAAATCCCAACAAATGGTTACCTTAACCCTTGTGCTATCTTAGATGACCCCACCCTCACATTGACGTGTTCTCCCTACCATGACAAAGGTGGATAAAGGTGGAAAGATTTCATATAATCCATGGACACCAGTGAAGATCACAAATCATTGAAGAAAAAAGGTTCAGAGCACTGTCTAGTGGGTCTAGATGACCCAATTCCCAATGTTAAAGTGCCTAGGATAGCACAAGGGTTAACTGTGCTAAAACAGTCTTATGGCAGCTTGAAGTATTTAAGCAATCAAGCAAATCCCTTGATGCATTTGACCATTTGAATGGACTCCTTCACATCATAGACCAATCGGATGGAGCCCTTTTATGTTAGATGTTCGTCTCCTATGTAGACGAAGGTCATTTGGAACGTTTTTTTTATAACTGTTGCAGTGTTTTTTATTGTTTTGCTGTATGTTCACGTACCGCAGGTTATGTCGTCAACGCTAGTTTTCCTCACATCGTGCAGCCCTACTTCCCGCAAATATGCATCATGTTGCTTATTGGCACAAAGCTGCTTTTCTCTACATCAGAATCTGTCGGAATTGCGTTAAAAATGTTGCCATGGTAAAGTGTAGCATGTCGGCGTTTAGTGGCTTTTCTACGCATCAAAATCGTTATGATGGTATTTGGGTCAGATATATATATATATATATATATATATATATATATATATATATATATATCTATATATATATATATATATATATATATATATATATATATATATATATATATATATATATATATATATATATATCAATGGGACTTGTTTCTCCCTTATTTGTCAACCCCTTGTTTGGTCTATTGTCGTCCTGTATTGGCTTTGATGATGCACTTTGTTTCAAATGTGTCTCAACACCCATTAGTATTCTTTGCTGGGCAAAAGTATTGATTGAAATGCTGCAGCTCTATTCTTACACATATATTAGGCGTTGCAGAGTGGGATATATGAGCAGAGGCTTGAGTTAGCCCGCCGACAGGCTAAAACGATGTTCCGACAGCAAATGTTTAACGCCAGCTGCAGGTTGTGGGATTTATCTGCCCCCCCCCACCCCCCACCCCCTTCCTTGGCTTTGGGCAGATGCATCACAGAACGTCCACACTGCGTAGAAATGAACTCCACTATAGTCTAGAACAGAGGCAGCCGCTTCTTTGGGAGGCAGACAATCGCACAAATCAGCTGCTCGGGCGTCTCGCTGGCCATCTGTCAGCAACAACTACATCAGAGTGGCGGCTCTCCAAGCCCTCCCCCTCGCTCTCATTCGTCTTCATGCGCGGCGAGCTCGCCGCTGCTTCATAGCTGGTCTTCAGCAAGCAGCCCAATGAGTGTGCTGCCTCGGCTCCCTCGTTTCCACCAATGCATTCCGGGTTTAGTTCAGCTTCTGACTTGATAATTTCAGCATCACGCATGTTTCAGGTTAGTGTATCTCTTCATGGGATATTTAGCGAGTGGAGAGCCTTTGCTTGTATTCACAGCTGCACTGAAACTGCTGATATCTTCTTCTTTCTCTTTCGGCTTTTCCCATCAGGGGTCGCCACAGCGAATCATCCTTTTCCACCTCACTCTATCATGAACATCTTCTACCCTAACATTAGCCAACTTCATGTCCTCTGTTAAGACATCCATGTATCTCCTCTTTGGCCGTCCTCTTGCCCTCCTGCCAGGCAGCTCCATCTCCAACATCCTTCTACCAATATATCCACTATCCCTCCTCTGAACATGTCCAAACCATCTCAGTCTGGCTTCTCTGACTTTGTCGCTAACACAGGCAACATGAGCCGTCCCTCTGATGTACTCGTTCCTTATCCTGTCTAACCTGGTCACTCCTAAGGAGAACCTCAACATCTTCATCTCCGCTACCTCCATCTCAGCCTCTTGTCTCTGTCTCACTGCTACCGTCTCTAACCCATAGAGCAGAGCTGGTCTCACCACTGTCTTGTACACCTTTCCTTTGAGTCTTGCTGACACTCTTCTGTCACACAACACTCCTGACACTTTCCTCCACCCGCTCCAACCTGCCTGCACTCGCCTCTTCACCTCTTTTCCACACTCCCCATCACACTGAACTGTTGACCCCAAGTACTTAAACTCCTGCACCTTCTCCACCTCAGCCCCCTGTAACCTCATGAAACTGAAACTGCTGATATGAAGAGGATATTTTTAGAAATGGACAGAACTCCACTGCGTTACGGTCGGAACAGCTTCGTAGGTTCCCTGCAGCGGACGCTGGCACAGCCGTTTGTCAAAGTCCCACACTTTTCACAGATGAATCTAAAATTCTACTATTAAGCAGAGTTTGGTCCGCGAGCTCTAGAAACACTGCCAACAATGAACTGTTTGGTAAATTATTCATTTGGGAACATGTACGGATAAATGGAAGAGATGCTATTTTACTTCACTTCTAAAAACGTCTTCCTAGTCGACATCCATCCATTTTCTAAAACCATTCATTCTCTTTCGCGGTCACGGGTTGCTGGAGCCTATCCTAGCCACCGTTGGGGAAAGGCAGGGTAGTCCCCTAACATGTCACTATGATGTTGCAGAGCCACACGCTCACATTCACACCTAGATGGCTGTTTAGAGACCCCAATCGACCTCTCAGGCGTGTTTTGGGACGTTTTCCCAAAAAAATCGGATCGTCCAGAATAAACCGAGGCACGCATGGAAAGAGCGTGGAGACTCGTAACAGAAAGGTTCTTGCTTCAGTCAGAAAGAAGTTTTTATTTTTTAATTACTGACATGGTAATAAGTCTAATTAATAATTAATAATAATAATTAATTAATTTGTCCCACCCATTTTGCCATTTTCGATAGGCTGTTGTGGTGGGCGGAGTAAAATCCAGTCTGTGGATTATTTAAAAAAATCTGAATCCAAAGTATGATTTTCTGTTCACACATTGGATATTGTTGTTTTTTTTTTTATTCATTCTACAAGACATCTGATTGGTCGGTTTTAACTTGTCCTAGGAATCAGAACCTGCATTGGAACCAGGACCTTCTCACTGCGAGGCAAGACTGCAAACTGCTGCACCACCGTGCAGCATGTTAAAGTATCCGCCTTTCCATTTTATAAACCGGTTCAATCCATTTTGGGGTCACAGGGTTCCTGGAGCTCATCCCAGTAGCTGATGAGCGACGGCTGGGTACACCTTGGCTGGTTTGCTGGTCCATCCCAGGGCAACACAAACACACAGTCATGTTCACGCCTAGGGGGTTCAAACTGCCTTAAGCGACGGTCGTTCAAGCCACCTCTGCCCGTGAAAAGTCTATGTAAGTCTACGCATTCCTGGCTTTCACTTTCAAAACTCTCGCGTTCACGCACGTTTTAAGACGGATTTTAAACTCAACCTACGAAATGTTCATCCATTGAATGCACGTTGGAAGTCTACGGAAATTCATGTTTCTGGCTTCCGGGTTCAAACTCCCACGTTTGTGCACAGCGATGCAAATCCCTACGACGGTTTTCAGGCTCTATGTGCAAAATGTTAAAAAATCTCGAGATCACACGTCGCTCCGCAAGTTTCTAGAAATGTTTTCAGGCTCTACATACAAGACCGTCATCCACTGAAGGCGCCTTGAAGGTTTGACCAATCAAAGACTCGGATTTGGTAGGGATGAATGGGTAAGGCCCTTTTCAACTCACTGAAGTGCCAACCGCTTGAAAATTGATCACAGAGGAGAAATTATCAGTTGTCCGGCTGGCATTCTATGACACTAAGTCGTTCAAATATCGGAATAGAGCTGCAAAAAAAAGCCTCTCTGGACTGTAGGTGTGAACATTCGCTAGTGAACAGTAGAAAAGGAAGAAGAAGCCCCTCCCTGCTCCTATATTTTAAACACGTCTGGTGTGAACGTAGCATATGCGTCACCAGTCGTCCTATGAGGTTTATTTTTATTTTTTTGGGCAGGAAACCGGAGCACCCACAGAAAACCCAACCTGCCAAACATTTCATTAGTTGAAACAATAAGCAGAAGTAAAAAGCAAGCATTTACATTCCTAATCCTGATCAAGCTTTCCAATTAGCTTGTTTACATCTTCATTTTCTACCTTCTGCAGAGATAAGGTGACACTTCATATGGAAAATTGCAGATTTGTTTCAGTTTGCACAACGTGGTAATCTTCCCCGTCAATATTTGAACGGCAAACACGCTCCCTTTCATTTCTGGCTGGAAACGTGGCTCCTCTCCGTGTTGGATCAGAACCGGAAGGGTTCTAGGGAAGAGTGCAGCTTGTTCCCGCAGCTCCGCTCCGTTCTGTGAACGAGCTGCAGCGAGTGTGGGCATCCGTGCCTCGGGTTGCCGTCGGCCTCGCCGTCCGTCCCCATTGGTGCACCGGGTGTCCTACTCACCCACTTTTAAATGTCACCCTCCTTTTTAATCTTGGCAGTAGGTCTCTGATGCATTTCGGGGGGGGTGGGGGCTCATTTTTGCCCACTCTCACCATGGAGATGGAGCAGATGTTTGCATCTGGAGTTTGCAGATGGATGCAGATTTTTCTTCTTTAGAGATATTCCACCAACAAGAAAAGCTTGTGAGGAAACAATTCTGCAGCACTTCTACACAGTTTAGCCTGTTTGCACCATATATTTGGCAAAAATTACATTTTAGGATTAAAGCTTGTGGGACCAGTCGGAGCCTTTCCAGATTTTTACGAACTTTCTGATCCAAAGCTTCAAAGTCCAGTTCAGCGGTTTGTTTTTTTATAGTTTTCATTTTTTTAACCCTTACATTGTGTTTGGGTCAAAATCAATAGAAGCTGTTTTTCCTCCCAAAACAATCAACCTTTTTGTTAATTAAGGCATAGAAGTGCTAATTAGGAAGCACAAGTTAAACGGTACTGAGTAATAGCAGATTTGCTCAAAGAAATCGGGTTAATTTGTTTATTTTAGTGATTTTAAAAGTGATTTTCAAATAAGAATTAAATACTTAATGTTTTCTGCACAAATAAATGAGATACAGAGCAGTTAGTGTCTGCAGCTGGGAGGGGCTGCTGGGAAATCCTGGGAGCTTTTTTTGCCCACCGTGCTGGTGTTCATTAAACATGAATGTTTGACATGTTTCCCTGCTTCCACACACCTGATCCAGCTCAGCAGAGGCGTGTTACTGAGGAACGCTCACTCGAATCAGCCCCGAGTGAAACACGGAGAGCGGAAAAGACCGATCTGTGCCGAGCGACATCCAGGGCTTGGAGACGACCTGCAGCAGCCGCGTAACCCTTGTGCTATCCTAGGCACTTTAACATTGGGAGTTGGGTCATCTAGACCCACTAGACAGTGCTCTGAACCTTTTTTCTTCAATGATTTGTGATCTTCACTGGTGTCCATGGATTACATGAAATCTTTCCACCTTTATCCACCTTTGTCATGGTAGGAAGAACACGTCAAAAATGAGGGTGGGGTCATCTAAGATAGCACAAGGGTTTAGAGGAATATTAAGGATAGCATGTACTTTATGTTGGTCTTAAGAAGAAAAAAAGAGGGAATAGCTGGAGGGCGTCTGAAAACTCACCAAGTAGAGCTTTCAGCTGTCATCTGTTTGCTCCGTTGTTGGACAGAACAAGTTAATAAAACAAAATATGACTAAAAACTAAAAATAAATGAGTAGATAAAAAAAATAATAAAGAAAAACAACAAAAATGTCTCGCTCTAAATTGGATTGGGGCTCTCTGCTGGTGACAAAGGGGCAATCCTGTACGGGTCACGCAAGTGGCATGCAGGAAATATCAAAGTCTTAGACCCCTGGCTGAGCCTGTAGAGTGAAGATGTTCACCCACATTTTTCCTGTGGGCAACAGGAGGTAAAACACACTTGGCTGAAGTAGGTCAGACGTAGGCGTGTCGTATGGATTTTATACTTTTTGAAGCCTCCCATAGTTTAGTTTATGTAATAAGTGCACGACTCTTGACTGTTAGAAAGAAAGGGCTGTGACGATTCATTTTAACGACGATCCGATTCATAGTTGATATCGGTTCATTCTGAAGAATCCGATCACTGACCTAAATGGATGGAGGAGATATTTAGCAAAAACCTCAAACAGTGTGACTCAGAGAGAAATACCTGGAACTGAACATTGCAGGTGAGGTTTTCCAGATTCCTTGGATTTCTTCAAGATCATCAAGTGTAAATTAAATACGTGTCTGAACAAACAAGTAAACAAGAATGAATGTTAAATCCATTCACATTTTAGTTTCCTACAGTTCAGCTCACTGTTTTTTTACCACATCAAAAGAATCCAAAGGGAACATTATTGGAACATTCTAGCACACTTTGTGGTCACAGGACTATCCTAAATGTAAAGTGTTTCCACACATTGGACTGGAATGATGGACTGATCAGTTTTCGGTGACATCGTGTGTGTGTTGTCTGCTGTGATGACACTTAGGCGTTTTTGCCTCAGTAATATAAACCCACCACGTCTCAATCCAGATGGTATTTTGGATTTCATGTAATCCATGGACACCAGTGAAGATCACAAATCATCGAAGAAAAGAGATTCAGCGCTATGTCTTGCGGGGTCCAGATGACCCAACTCCCAATGTTAACATGCCTAGCTGTCAAAGCGCCTTGGATAGCACAAGGGTTACGTTGCAACCTTCTACAGGCTTGGACAACCCAAACCCGCAGCACCCTTGGTCGTCCATGTGACTAGGGCCTAACCCTTTACCGCCAGAGCTTCAGCTCCAGTGTTGACACTTTAAATTATTGTAACTCTTCAACCGATTACGCAATTCACATGTATTGAACAGATTCTGAAGCGAAGAAGAGCAGCTTTAAGTAGATATGTCGCCTTTGGTCATTTTGCTGTCACTCGTACCCATCAGGTCGCTGAATAAAAACCTTTTGCTGTGTAGTCCAACCAAACTTTTTGACCCATACTTCAATTTGATTGGCTTGAATTGTACAACCAAAGTGAACAGAACCCCAGCGATTCACATGTCGTCAAGCTGTCGTCATTGGAACTGAGACCAACTTTACACAGAGTTTTTCTACCCATCCCTAATTGTGTACATTGCGTACCTCTAGCTCTAGAAAATAAAACCCTATTCATGGAATTTTGACCGCTTGAAGCAAAGTTCCTCACTTTTGCTTAAATACATCCACAAAAAGTACAGACCAAACGTTTGGACACACCTTCCCATTCATTTAAATGGGAAGGTGTGTCTGTACTGTAATCTGATAGATTTAACCACGTCCAACATGTCCGAAATGGAAATCCACTGTGAAATGCTGTACCCTCTTCTGAAAAAAGAAAACAATTTTCCTGTAATTTAGTTGGCAGTAAAGATCTCTAAAAGGTTTAAAGCTCAGCTCATGTCTCCTCTTGACTATGACATCACCTACCGTTCTGCGATGCAAGGTCAAAACCACTTAGAAGACGGTAAAATATTTATGATATATTGAACACTTTTAATAGCTCTGCTTTCAAGCCAACTTTAGCTCTGGCGTTTTTACCGCACCAGGGCGGCGTCCTCCAGCCCACGGGGACTTTTTCCGTGGAAACGTCGGCCAACGTTGTCCTCTGCATCTTCCAGCACTGGAGGATGGGGGGCGGGGCAAGTCGGGAGTGGGAGGGGCGGAGATTTATCAGGCAGAAATGGAGTCATCAGATGGCGAGTCTGTGCCAGTTCAGGGCCGGTAAAATGATGAGGCAGCGAGAGATGCTCATCCTCTCCGGTTGAGAGGAAAACCGTCCAGAGTGTTTCTATCATACAAGCCAGACGAAATGACGGGGCGGCGTCTAGATGTTTGTGTACGACGTCAAAGCTGCGCCGTCAGCCTGTGATTAATCTACCACTGCGTGTCTAATTACGACCAGCGGCCCTCTGTTTCCCACTGAAGGCGACCCACGCCGAAAACCGCGCTCCCAATGCAAATTAAAGCCTGTAAATGTTTGCTTTTAACTCTCTCAGACACATTGTTTCCAATTTTGCGCTTCGGTGACTCGCAGCCTGAACATCCCCTCCTTAACACAGATTTCCGTTACTGTACGGCCAACAAAAGCGGTGACAGCTCCCACTCCCCTCTCCACGACGGCCTCCTCTCCACGGCGGTGGAGCTTACAGTCCATTGTTTTCTGCTGTTCCAGCTTCCACCATGAATGAAGGGTGTCTGCCGAAGCAGGCCAAACAACGAACAATCCATCCAAACAGGAAAAAATAGGCCACACTTGTTGAATTTCACGAAAAGTCTAAATGCTTTATTTTGTAGAGACACGGCTCAACAAAAGTCAAATCCAACGTTGGCTGAACTCTTGCCCCTTAGATATCCATCAACGCACATTTAACAACATTAAAGCGTTTATTTATTCGGCTTTTGCGATAATTAAGATCAAACTTAAGTCATATTTGCGTCTAAAATGAAGTCAACACCTTCTTGTTGCACATTCTGAGAATCAGTTGTTGCCTTTAGATTTAGATTTTATTGAATGTTTCATTCATAGAAAACAATAATGTTCTTAAAAATAATGTCAAGATTAAATTTAAACCATCAAAAAATTTAAATAAACGTGTTAAACATCACTGTTGCTAAATGCATGCAGGTACAAAAATGTTACGATTAATGTCAGTTAGGTATAGGTCAAAAGTAAAAGAGATTATATTGATATATTTTTTCCATAAATAAATAATTCTTATATTCTTTTTAAAAGTATTTAGGGTAAAACTTTTGTTAATTTTATTGTAAACATAATAAAAAAACAACAAAAAGCAGTAGAAAAAAAACGTGTCATACAAATATAGATTCTACTTCAGACCTATCAAATCAGAGTAATGTGAAAATTTAAACAAACAAAAAAAAGGTTTACTTTCACATTTCAGTTTATGTCTAACTTTAATGAGAAAAGTCAAATATGCCCTTTGACTAAAACCATTATCATTTATATACTTATGTATTTTTAATTACTTAAATAAATAAAATAACGTTTTCATTCGTTTGACTAAATTTACATAAGCTTTTAAAGAAATAAACAAAGTTTAAATAAAATGGAATTCAAATTTTTGATAGTTACAATAAATAACTTATTTATTATAAATGTAATTGTATACAGATGTCCCTAAAAGATTTGTATACATATTGGTCGTTTCATTTTGTGTTGATGTTTGACATAGTGTTATGGTGTTTAAACCTATAAATAATGCTTTTTTTGTTTTTTAATTTGGTACGTTTTGTCTTCCGTACCTTCAGCACATAGCAGATCTTTCCCTTTTCAGGATGAACCGTAGAGGTCCTGTAGATTAAAACTATGGCAGCTGTTTGTAACTAACAGGAGATTATATGGATAAAGAATCATTTTTTCTGCGGGCTCTCTGTTTCGTAAAAAACAAAACTCCCATACCGCCTTCATTTGAAGACTAATGAAACTACAACAGATCATTAAGTACATAGTGATGCATGCAGGACAATGAACTGAAAAGATATTTTTGCAGATGTAGTTTTTCTTTGACTCTACACCCACAATGCACATAAAAGCATTAATATCACCCCACACATGTAAGAAAATATCGGAATAATCAAATCTCTAAATCCCCAAACTATAAACTTCTTTGTTTTCTTTTTCTTAATGTATTAAAAAAAACTGAAGCTGAATTTCCTCCCTGCTCCCTAACTACTAAAAAAAAAAATCGATATAATGTGGGACTATCTACATTTCAAAAGAATTTCGGACAGTACGCTCACTACTTTTCTTTTTAAACCGCTAAGAAAAAAATACATAAAACCTTAAAAAAATGTATTTTACGAAGACTACTTAGATGGTTTATGAAAACCATCGTTCAAATGCAACGCACTATATTCGCCCATCTAGTGAGCATCACTTTGACAGAGAATTCTGGGAAATTTCTAGAATTGTAGATTCAAACGGCACTACTGGCGAACGTGCTATAATGCACAAAACAGTTAGTGGCGAATTACGACATACTTAATTTCAATAACTTCTAGTTAAAGACGATCTTGCATATCCTTTACCATCTTTTTATTTCCGTGCTTCATCACCGTCCTTCCTGTTAAAGGTGTTTACATATCTGGTGCGCTTCACGATGAGATGTGGTCGCGTCAAACCGTTGTGGTCTGTCTAAATTAGCCACCCTATCCGGTTTCTTCCTCCCTCCAGCTTAGTGTGTGATCTCTGCTCAGGCTTCTTTAACACACAAATACAGAGGGACAGAGGGAGAAAAATAACAAAAATGAAAGATTAACCGCAGCCAAAGCAACCGCTGACCTGCCTGCCGGCTTTTTCCTTTTCAGATCCCACACAGAGTCTGTCAGCTGGATAGCAAACGCACACATACATGCTTGCACTCACCTGGGACATCGCTTCCTGGCATTAATGTGGCATCTGCTGAGGTGAAGGAGCCTTTCCCTTCCATTCACCTGCTCCACTATGCTGTGGCCTCTCAAACACAGCAAACGCACTCCAATGGTTGTAGAATCAGCGAAAAGATCGGCTGTAGCGTCACACGTAACCTTTGACGGCTTCATCTGCAGACGTCCGGTGTTTATGAGCACAAGGCTTTTTTGGAACCTTAGGATCTGACGTGATGCTGAACCGTCAGTTGTCCTGACAGGCCAGCCGGGGAAACGGCGAGGAGGAGGTGGTAGGCAACTACTCAGGGGATTCTGCAGCCGTGTTGGCTGGTATTGGTGTTTGTGGTTGTGAGATTGTGCTCGGTAAGGTCTTGGGCAGAGCAGTGATGGATGCAATAGTGGGACTGTGATCCTGGAGCTGATTTAGTGAAGGCCTGAAATAGAGGAGGAAAGTCTTCGGCCAAAGGAAATCTTGACATTTGCTGGAGATGAGTCTATTACACACTCTGACTGACCATTACTGACTGTTTTCTCTCTCGGTTTCACATCAGACCTAAATATTTGTTCAGAGGTCAATTGAAAAGCTGAATATGAAAATGTCATTTTTAGCCTCATGTGACAGGAAACACATTTATTTTAATTAATGTTCCTGCTTTGACAAAGATATTTTACTTAAAGATTTACTTAAAGATATTTTACTTCCTGTATCCTGTGGCCTGGGGGCCGGACGCCGGGTTCGCTTATGCCTTTGGGCGTCGGGGGGGCCCCTGTAGGGGGGCAATCTCTGCGCCTGGCTGGGTGGGTGGGCGATCCCCTCCTCCCCCCCTCCCTCCCTTTCCAGCAGATCTGGTATAATTGTTACAGCTCAAAATAATAACTTATTGTATCCCCCACTTTCTCTCCTCTTCTCCTTTTACTCTCTTCCACCCCCCACCCCCCTCACATTCTTCCCCTCTCCCTCCCAACACACACTAAATGTAACAAATAAATAAAAAATAATACGACAAAAAGGGGTTTATACAAATCTACACCCTGGTTTCTCGAAGCTATATAACCTCTTTTTGTGATAGTAAAACCTGCCCAACACAAAAAGCCTTCAGCTCTAATCTGTTTGCTCAGCTGTTGGACAGAACAAGTTAAAAAGGAAGAAAAAAAAACGTAGTCACAACCACTCTTACGGGTGGATACTACCATCCTGTGGACAAACCTAAATATAAGAAAAAACTAAATATCAAAGTCGTTAAACGAAAATGTTCACGCATATTTTTTTTCCTGCAGACAAAATGTTATGGTGGACACATAGACAACACGAAACTGTAAGTAAGGGTAACGTAGGTGAGATACAGGCGAATTGTACAGATTTTATTTTTAATGCCCCCCAAATTCTACAAATCCCTGCGCCAGAAACGTATTAGAGCTTTTCATGTGATAGCTGCGGCAAAATCTCCAGCCTTGGTAACGTACTTCCAAGAACCACTGTCTAATGACAAGTCTATGTACGTAGATGAAACTTCAGGCATCGCTACTCACATTTAAGACCGTTTTCAGGTTTTTACGTAAAAAAAACGCAGTGCCATTGAACGCCCACTTAAAGTTGAACCAGGTCAAACTTTGACCAATCCAGGACTTGGATTTAGTAGGGATGTATGGATAGGGTCCTATTGATTCACAGAAGTCCCATATCAAAGGAGAAACTAAAAATTGTGGTCTGTGTCCGTCTGAATTCGTATTGGAATAGAGTGTCCCGATAAGGGGCCAGTATTACTATCGACTAGATTGTGGCATGAGGACACCGTACCACAGCGTCACCCATACGTCATTAATGCATGCAACCTCCAATAGCCTGACGAGCGCTTGCCACACGAATGACAATCCTACATTCTATTCTAATGACATCCGTTGAGGGAAACTACGAGACACTTAAAAAAGTGATTCTTCAAACAACATTAATGAAATCTGATTCCACTCACTCCTTCATACTTAATGTTCTATAGCCAAGGGCACATCTGTCCCATCGATCACTTATGTCAAAACGTGTTCAACAAAATACGCTTAAAGAAAAAGCTTAGAAAAACAGGAATGGGTAGACTGTGTCCAAATCTTTTTTTTGGTTAAGGACAAAAATATTCCCTTTTTTCTTTGTTCCAGGCATCAAATTTTAATGAAACACAAAACATTTTGAAAATCTTGCTTTAATCACATAAATTGTAGATTTATTTTGAGAACTGTCTTTCATTGAAGTAATCTGAATCAGAATAGTAAAACTGACAATTAATTTGTACAAATGAAACAGTTATTTTTCCTTAGCTTACACTGATTAAAAAGAAAAAAACAACTTGGTGGTTTAACTGAAGTGGATGCTATTGCTCTTTTTGTGAAAAAAAAAACCCAAGCTCTTTATGCATCACTCATGCTTCTCCCCATCTCTAATGGCGACATCATCAAAGCGTGGATTATTCTGAAGTTCAGATCTATAAAATAAAGCATGAGTAATAATTTGTGAACCAGCATCTCTGGTGAGACTTGTTGTCATTAATGAGGCAGATAATTGTTCACCCATAGACGAGAGCAACATCATAACAGAAAGACGTGTGAATCTGAAAGCAGTTCGGAATTATTTTGAGTAGATTTTATTCTTTTTTTTTTCAGTGATGACACAGACAGATTTTCTTATTTCCTTTCTCTTTACAGCCTTTAGAGATTTACTTTCCACCATGCAGACGTCTAAAGTAGATAACTCAATAGTAGCCCCGTCGTTTGTTAAAATAACTATTAGGATGACCGGCGTCAAAAGAAATCAGCGATTGTTGGAGATGGTCAGTTATTTTGGTTTGCCAATGCAATTTTGATGTGTAAACTGAGTTAATTTGGCTGTAAAATATGGGATGGTACCGTGTTTATGGCTATAAAATGGAGCCAATAACACTTGAAGAACATTTTAGGGGTTAATTAAATCAGCACAGCATTATAGTATGATGAAAGCAGAGCAAATCAGGTTTTAGACCCCGTCGTAGCACAGAAACTGCTCTTATCAAGGTAACTAACGACATCCGCCTAAACACTGATGCTGGCAGAGTCACTGTCTTAATCCTGCTAGACCTGAGCGCGGCTTTTGACACTGTTGTTAATGGGATCCTTTTGCACAGACTCCAAGAGTGGGTTGGAATTTCTGGCTCTGCCCTTAGTTGGTTCAAGTCCTATCTAGAAGACAGGAAATATTTTGTTGAAATTGGGAGTTGTGTCTCAGACTGCATGGCCTTGAACTGTGGTGTGCCCCAGGGATCAATCCTGGGACCCCTTTTGTTCAACCTCTACATGCTGCCACTAGGGCAGTTAATTTGCTGTAATAACACATCTTATCACAACTATGCAGACGATACTCAGATCTAAGTGTCACTGACTGCAGGTGAATATGGGCCAGTAGATTCACTCAGTTGTTGCCTCCAACAGATCAGTGCTTGGATGCGAGACAACTTTTTCCAGCTAAACTCAGATAAGACAGAAGTCATTGTCTTTGGTCCACAGAAACAAAGAGAAAGTGTCAGCAGCTACCTTCGCTCTCTGTCTCTAAAACCTTCAAATCAAGTCAGAAACCTAGGGGTAATCATGGACTCTGACCTGAACTTCAACAGCCATATCAAGTCAGTAACATCAGCAGCATTTTACCAGACAGGATGGTGATGGGTAAACGGTGTCCATTTAGAAGTAAAATGCAGTCCGAAACCACAGTGACCACCACAAATTGTAGACAACAAGCCCAGAAGAATATTTAATGAAAAATGGAACGATTAGTACAGCAGTACAGTATTACTAAAGCGGTTACAGTATTATAGCATGCACAACACGGTACGGTTGACGTCTTGCCATTGATGCTATCAACACTAGCCTGCAACAGCCTTAATTTCTCATAAAAGTGCTCATTAGGCTGAAAAGTTTCAATGTGAGATGGAATACGACACAATAAAGTACATTACTGTACATCTTCCAGTACTAGCCCAGGCTTTGGTTCTAAAAGATTATTTGAATTAGGAGACCAACTGCTATTGGAGAAATGCGTGTGTTTGACTTGACATCTTCATCATTTGATCGTGGATGATAGGAAGGCCACTACTAGAAGAAACATGGTAACCAGTTCCCGACATCCTGTGATTTATGACTGTTTATGATGCACCTTTTTCAAAAAAACAAATACAAATGATCTCATTGTGAGGATTTCTAACACAGAACAGTGGATTTGTTTTGAACTTTGATTTCCTCCTCTGAGTTTCCTGAATTCTCTATTGGTGTCGGTAAAAAGCTAAATTAGGGGTCAACTTTAAGCTACGCAGAAGAAATGAGGACTTCTATTACTTATAGCATTTGTTCATCTTCAGGGACATCGCTTCCATAATCTGTAGGGTTCAGTTTGACATCTGCCCAGCCTTTGCAGCCATAACCGCTTCTACTTCCATGGGAAGGCTTTCCATAGGTATAAGACTATTTTTAGGGGAACATTTGACCATCTTTGTACACTTCAATTCGATGATTTGGATGGATGAGCTATTATGTTTTTGCAATATAGTGTATTCTATTGACTCTGGTGGTCCCAGATAAAGTTGCAGTGAGCTACCGTTTTTTTTGAAATCCCAACATTTTCCTCCTTTAGGAGTGTGAACACGCTTGGTTGTGGCAGACTGTAATGCCATGGGTAAAACTTTGAAAGGTCTTTTTATGGACCTCTTTGTGCTCAGATTTATTGACACAGTTGCAGTAATAGTATCTGTACTACGGCAGTAAAGAGGCCAACCATCGAAAATAGATTTTCTCATTTTTGTATTGCATTGTCCTCCTGGGATTAAAGCAGCTTCTTATTCAATTTATTAGATTAGAAAGAAAAGGTGCAGGATGAAGGGACGTGTAACGATTTCTATATTTTCTTCTTTTTTCTATTTCAGTACCCCATTTTTGCACGCTCCAAAAAACAGGAGGTGGAGGAAAACATTCTAAACTCTTTTTTTATTTTATTTCTGCATAGCTCTGTTTCTGTGCTGAGCTGGCGCCCCTTTCTTCTCTCTCTGCTTCATCAATCACTTAAGCTCTCCCACTGCTCACAGCAAAGCTGGACCAATTAGACCCTCTAATTGAGCCAGTTAGCAATTAAACACTCAGATGCACCCTGAAATTCAGGAGGTCCTTCCAGGAAGCCTCATATCTGCCAGTATCTTGGCTTTTTACCAGAGATTCTGTCTTCTGTGAGTCTCTAGTGCCTTTCATGCCCCCTCAGAATTGAGGTGGGCTTTAGAACACTAGCAGTCCGGTTGACATCCTCCATAAGCCTTTGAAAGGAGGACTATTAATGTCATCTCCAAGACCCTTCAGGCTCGACATTACTTTTATTCAAGGATGCTGAAAGGTCTCTGCTGACGTGGGGGAACATTTTTCATTAACAGAACTTGTTTCCTCGACATCAACAGTCTCACCTTTCATCTCCCGTTGGTCTCTTACCATCCGCGCTTCTTTTCTTCCTCAACATTTTCATCTCTGCCTCTCAATCTCGCAGTCTCTTTCATGTGTGAATGTGAGTGAAGGGCTCGGCTCGGCGCGCTCTCCAAAGCACGGCCGGCCCCGAGAATCTCAGCGGTTTAATTACAGCATGCATTGTGCTGCTCACATCCCTGAGAGCATATAGACTTTCAGATGTATGTGGACATCATGACAGATAAAGAAAATGAGAAGCGAGCACCAACCTGCCTCTGAGTGCCCTACTGCAAAAGCCCACCGCAAACACACACACTAGTCCACAGATGTACAAGATCCCTTTCTGCTTTTTATGACACTTCTCTTCAGAAATGTCCTTTCCTAAAGTGCTTTTTGTGATATAGCATAAAATATCTCATTGTTTTATTTCAATAAAAAGTTATAAAATTAACTTTGGTGTCCATCAAGGTTCAATCTCAGGTCCTTTACTTTCCCCCTTAAGGTAAATTGCTTTTATTAATATTTTTAAGTGGCTAAATGTGTCCAATAGTTGGCAGAAAAGGCACAGACAGTCATGGTATCAGACACATGTGTGTGATAACGCATGACCTCAGACAGGCCACACAACTCTACAGAAGGACTTCCTAAGTATGTCTGCTGTCCTGCTTATGAGGGGTTTTAAAAGTATTCTTTCTATTGACCTTGCAGAGGGAGAGCGGTCAACCTTTGTTTGGGATATCGCAGGTTCGGCCCCCAACTTGCCCGCCCTTGTTTTGAAGTGTCCTTGGGCAAAACACTGAACACCAGCGTTAGGCAGCGGATCTGGTGTGAATGTGTGTGCATGGGTGAATGGGACTTTGACTGTAAAGTGCTTTGGGCCTTCAAGGAATGTAGAAAAGGAACCGCTGTATGAGTGTACACCATATACCATTAACCAGGGATGCCACAATTCTCGCTTTAAAGCCAAACTGTACGTTACACCATTGAACCAAATAATGGGGAAAGCGAATCGTTGCATCCCTACTGCATACTGGTATGTTTACATTGAAAGAGTAAAGCATGTATTGAGCTTAATTTAAGGAGGCATTATTTTTGGTTTTATTGCATTTCACCAGGCTTAGTATCAGCCAACTGAACGTTTTTTTCATTATTTGCTTGTTGTTATTCTGAATTGTAACTTTTTTTTAATTGTTGTTTTGTAATGCACAAATCATATATCAAGCTGAAACACAACCATGGCACACAAATGTAAGTTTGAACAGAATTGATAGGAAAGTGAATCGTTTTATTTTAACCATTTACCATGATTTGCATAAACTTCCATTTTAGTATTTTAACAAAGCGGGCTGAACGGTGGGGCAGTGGTTAGCGCTCTTGCCTCACAGCAAAAAGGCCTCCGGTTCAAGTCCCGGCTGGGGGATGTGAAAAACTACATCGACGGGGGGCCTTTCTGTGTGGAGTTTGCATGTTCTCCCCGTGCATGCGTGGGTTCTCTCTGGGATCTCCGGCTTCCCCCCACCGTCCAAAAACATGCTTCATAGGACGACGCTGAAGTTGGCTTCCGATTCACAGCTTCCGATTCGCGAGGGCACTAAAGAAACATTCCGCTGCAGTTTTCGCATTAAGATCACCCAAAACCGTGTCCTGTTCAAAAACCGCTGGACCTGGACTGCTCAAACCTGGATTAAATTATGCATTAGATACTAAAGAACACATTAAATACAGTTTCTGATTTGTGAAACCTTCCTCTGATTTGTGAAAATGTGAAATAGGTTGATTTTTATCCCTTTTTACACACTTAGTCCAATTCAGACCAGGTCCTGTTCCAAAACCGCAGGACCTGGACTGCTCAAACCTGGATTAAATTATGAATTAGATACTAAAGAATACATTAAATACAGTTTCTGATTTGTGAAACCTTCCTCTGATTTGTGAAAATGTGAAATAGATTGATTTTTACAGCATTTTACGCCCAGAGTCCACCTTAGACTAGGTCCTGTTCAAAAACCGCTGGACATGGACTGCTCAAACCTGGATTAAATTATAATTAAGATAGTAAAGAACACATTAAACACAGTTTCTGATTTGTGAAACCTTCCTCTGATTTGTGAAAATGTGAAATAGGTTGATTTTTATAGCATTTTACGCACTGTGTCTCAAAATCTCAACATACAAAAGAAACTGGGAAACAGATGTCAGATTGGACACATAGTTATGGTCATGGTTAGCATGTACCCATGACTTAAGTTTTGTTTTTTTGTTCAATATTTCTTGGTTTGTTTTCTGATTTACTTTAAAGTTCCTGTTATGGTGTTTTCCTTAAAGTTGTCCTTCCCTTGTCCCCATTATCCTTAAATTGCATAAAATTCGATGAAATGATACTATTTCCCACAGCGGTGTTTAAACAGGACCCGGCCTGAAGTGGACTTAGTGCGTAAAATGCGATTAAAAATCAACCTCTTTCACATTTTCACAAATCAGAGGAAGGTTTCACAAATCAGAAACAGCATTTATTGTGTTCTTTACTATCTAAATTATTATTTAATCCAGGTTTGAGCAGTCCAGGTCCTGCGGTTTTGGAACAGGACCTGGTCTAAGGTGGACTCAGTGCGTAAAATGCGATAAACATCAATCTATTTCACATTTTCACAAATCAGAGGAAGGTTTCACAAATCAGAAACTGGGTTTACGTGTTCTTTACCATCTAAATTATTATTTAATCCAGGTTTGAGCAGTCCAGGTCCTGCGGTTTTTGAACAGGACCTGGTCTGAAGTGGACTCAGTGCGTAAAATGCGATAAAAATCAATCCATTTGACATTTTCACAAATCAGAGGAAGGTTTCACAAATCAGAAACTGTGTTTAATGTATTCTTTAGTATCTAATGTATAATTTAATCCAGGTTTGAGCAGTCCAGGTCCAGCGGTTTTTGAACAGGACCTAGTCTAAGGTGGACTCTGGGCGTAAAATGCTGTAAAAATCAATCTATTTCACATTTTCACAAATCAGAGGAAGGTTTCACAAATCAGAAACTGTATTTAATGTATTCTTTAGTATCTAATGCATAATTTAATCCAGGTTTGAACAGTCCAGGTCCTGCGGTTTTGGAACAGGACCTAGTCTGAAGTGGACTCAGTGCGTAAAATGCGATAAAAAATCAACCTATTTCACATTTTCACAAATCAGAGGAAGGTTTCACAAATCAGAAACTGTGTTTAATGTGTTCTTTAGTATCTAATGTATAATTTAATCCAGGTTTGAGCAGTCCAGGTCCAGCGGTTTTTGAACAGGACCTGGTTTTAGGGTGGTCTTAGTGCGAAAACTGCAGCGGAATGTTTCTTTAGTGCCCTCGCGAATCGGAAGCTGTGAATCGGAAGCTAACTTCAGGGTCGTCTTCATAGGTTAATTGGCAACTATAAGTTGTCCCTAGGTGTGAGTGTGAGAGTGAATGGGTGTGTGTTTGCGGACATTCTACCCTGCGACAGACTGGCGACCTGTCCAGGGTGTCTCTTGCCTTCGCCCACAAGTGGCCGGGATAGGCTCCAGCAGCCCCGTGACACCGAAAGGGAAAAAGCGGTTAAGAAAAAATGAATATTTTAACAAAGCTATTTGGGACATTTATGCAATACCACTTAGTCGGATTCCACCAATTTATTGTGACGAATTGATAAACCCACAGCATTGACTCAGATCATTTAGAACTCTGATAATACTAATTTTACGGTATGTTTGCAGGGTTCATTTAAACCTCTGTGATTATTTCAAGATCATTTTCTTGGTTATACCTTGTATTTCTTCGAATTTTATGTCTTTTGTCTAATCCTCAGGTCTTTTTGTGGTGGGTTGAGTTAAAATAGGAATGTAAAAATTAATTCATAGGATAAAGTCTGCATTTGGCACCACCGATACTCTTAAAACAGCAGTGGAGTGAGCCTGAAGACTCTCATGGTGTCACAACTACTGTACCAGAAAGTGCAGATGAGCTTGAAGCAGTGAAGCTCTTCAGTTTCTGATGGAAACGGGCAATTAACACATGCAGATTGTGTTGTTCTGTGTACAGTACATAACAAGAGCCAACAATATCACAGCTGTATTATCACCCCCATGATTCATTCATGTATTGATCCCGTTACACGAGGCTTTGCACATTTCCGCATTAGATTACACGAATGAGTGCACCACACGTTGGCTCTCTTTCATGTGTGGGTCGGTCCTGGCTTACAGAGCACATGTCTGCGTCCTTCTCTTCTGCTTTCAGCTAGAAAACGTCCCGGCCCGTTGTAAGCTGCTTATAGGCGCACATTATTGACCTCTGACCTTGATGGGTAGTGAAAGGCTCACCCTAATCTCCGTCCTCTCCTCTCCTGGCCCTCTGGCTACTGTACATCATCTCCCAAAGCCTGCAGGACATGAACAACCGTAAATGTCGAGGAATCAGTGGTGGCATTATTAGATCAGGCCAGGGGAAGTGGCTTGACTGCATCCGCTGGACTGCATTAGCTTTAGGCAGAGATTTGAACCACATAGGAATAAGCTGACATGTTAAACACAGATGACTAGGAAGGATTGGATGCCTGTTTTTCATACAGTTCACGTCAGGACAGGTGGAACATGTTCAATCTAGCGTTCCCAGGCATAATGCAGTAGATATGTACCGTCAATATCAATTATTTGAGGATTGTACCACAGTGCATGAAAACCAAATGTGCCTCAAACCTTTTCATGGTGATGTAATGGTGTGAAACAAATCAGTTGTTTCCTAAATTAACCCTGTTTGTTTGAGCCATTCCAAGATATATAACGTTCTTTTATTTCAGTGTTTCAACTTTTCTTTCTACAGTTGCTTGACGTCTAAGCTAAAAATTATGTATCAGAGTTCATTAGAGTTTCATTAATCCTCTTCTTCTCTTCTCCTCTTCCTCCCTGTTTTGCTTCCTCCTTTCTCAGAGTTTACTGCTGATGCAGCACTCTTGGTCACGGAAGACGAAGCGGTATGGAACGCAACAGAACCATGGCTGACCAAACAGTTCAAAGAGCAGCTTCTCAGATATGCCACTGAATGATCACCCAACTCAAGGCCCCAACAATCCTGGATTACCACTCATCTCTAGGCTTTGGTCAATCCCACCTGGTTTTGTTGTATCAGAATAGCATGGTTTTCGCACCTTGCTTCTGTCTATAATCCTCGTTCGTCTTGGAAAATCAGAATAGCGATTCACGTTTGACTCCAGCCATGAACCCCTTACCTCTAACTCGGCAGGGTTTGTTATCAAGGACACACCACTTTAGACTCATGACAGACTGGTGCTTTATAAGTATCCTAGGCCTCAGCTTGATCTTCAGTCTGACCTCGTGTCAGAGGATGGATCCTTCCAAGCACCCAATTGTCAACACCAACTACGGCAAGATCAGAGGCATCAAGAAGGACTTGAACAATGAGATTCTCGGCCCAGTTGAACAATACCTGGGAGTTCCCTACGCCACAGCCCCCATCGGCGACCGCCGCTTCCAACCTCCTGAAGCACCGGGATCCTGGCAGGAGATCCGCAATGCCACCCAGTTTGCCCCTGTGTGCCCTCAGAACATACACGGGGTGCTTCCAGAGATCATGCTGCCAGTGTGGTTCACAGATAACCTGGATGTGGCGGCGGGATACATCCAGAACCAGAGTGAAGACTGCCTCTACCTCAATATCTACGTGCCAACAGAGGATGGTAAGTGAGCACTGGGGTCTGGTCGCGTGTTGACACAAAATATACAGGTTCTGTTCTTGACTTTCAAGTCCTACCTCAAATGTCTACATTTGTCAAGTTTTTATATTAACCCTTCAACACTGCAGTGTTGACATTCTTTTGACTACCGTAACTCTTCAAATGTTTACGCACTTCCGCAAAGGATTCTGAAGCTGAGAAAAACTCATTTGCGCTGCTGTGCAAAACTTTACAGTAGTGAAGTGTTTAAGTAATTGACGTAAAAACAGTAGGTTAGAATGCAAAGCCACCTTTCTCTTTGTCACAACCTGTTGGAATGATGTCAATTGCGTGAATGGTCGAAGAGTTACGGTAGTTTGAAAACCGTCCTATTTTGCTGTCACCGGTGACAGCTCAGGTGTTAAAGGGTTAATAACATATATGATTCATTTATAAGAGCAATTTTTGGATAATAGATAAAGGGGTTCAAGTTTCAAATCAACTCCCAAGTTTTTCCCTGTTTTCTTTTGGGACAACTTTTTTTTCACGTAACTCATGACTTCATCCTAAGTGCACATTGAAAATGTTTGCCTTAAGTTTTTGGCAAGAAAAACCAACATTCATGATAAGAAATAGCTGCAAATCAGCAACAATCATGGACCAGCAGGACATTTTATCAATTGTTTGTTTTTACCCATGAAATGAGTTTGAAGGTGAATATGTTTTTGATTTCCTTGAACCCAATCTTATAGAGATTACTTTAAATGAGCTGAAATTTATGGATTGCATGGATAAAAGTGTGTTTTTTTTCTCCCTGAACATAACCCTAAAAGTGACCATGAATCTTTAAGGGACTCAAGGATTTCTGTCTGGATGACGCACATGTGGCATTTTTCTGACCAAAGATGTGATTTTATTTGAATGTGTATTTTTTAAAGCAACCAAAGGGTTTGACAAGTTTGTGCTTTAAAAAGTCAACCGCTTACCGCACACTGTTCAGGAGGGAGGGGCTTAGTGAACTGCCATTTTGGACTTTTTGTGTCATCAGTTTGTGCAACTATTTAAAATACTTTTGTATAACAAGGTTCTATGTTTTGATCTTTTGTTTAGACATTTTTTGGGGATAATAACATACGATGCCCCTTAAACTCTTTAACACCAGAGCTTTTGAAGCGTTCATGCAATTAATTCCAATGGATTCTGAAGCTGAGAAAAGAGCATTGCGCTATGAAGCAAAACTTTACAGTTGTAAAGTGATGATGCAATCACTATAGATCAGCTGATCCTGATGTAGACAAAAGCAGCTTTTCTCTGCCTCAGAATCAGTTAAAATTACGAAAATTGCATAAATGGTCAAAAAGATGCAGTAGTTTAGAGTATTTTTTCCACACTATATAGCATATTAAAACATTTTTTTTGTTGTTTTTTTTTTCCCAAAAAACAACACACCTCGTTATCCAGAGCACCTACTTTATGAATTCATTTTGGTTGTGCTTACTGCTGTTAAAGCAATTTTGACACAGGTTCCTGTCAAAACGGTTAGTTTGGTGTTATTGTGAATATGCTACTGTGGCTAACGTGTAGCATGTGGAACCTTTTTTTTCTTTTTTCTTTATTACATGTTACAATCTTGAGTTAGCCTAGTCACTGTAACATTTGTTTTGGCAATAGGCTATCAGTCTGTTTTTGTACATGTAAGTTTGAGAGTTACAGAAATTGAGAACATGCTTATGCTGCTAACGTCTGTAGCTTTGCTAACGTGTAGCGGTGTCTGTGTTGTTTTTTCTAAAGTTACTAACAAGGTCGGGAGTTAGGGTATTCACATTAACATTTGTTTTAGCAGTATTAATCTGTTTGTTACGTGTTAAAAACAAGGTTGTGAGTTGAGTGTATTGTAAATACGCTAATGTAGCTCACACTTCTAATGCTTCTAACATGGCTAAGCTGTAGCGGTGTCTGACTTACTTTTTCATTCATTACCAAAAGGGTTAGGAGTTAGTGTAGTCACGATAATGTTTCTTTTAGTAGTGTCAGTCTTTTTGTACATATTGCAAACAAGTTTTGGAGTAAACGCCTGTAATGCTTCTAACATGGCTAATGTGCAGCGGTGTCGGACGTACTCAAAATGTGTCGCTTGTTACAAACAAGTTCTAGAATTACTGTGACTGTAGTAAATTCCTGCTGACTGACAGATTTATCTCTGACTCTTTTGTCTCGCTTAATGCGCTTTATGGTTGAGCATGCCTTATAGATGACACAAGTATGAAATAAATAGACCATCCATTGTCGGTACCCGCTATAGTGCGAAAAAAAAACGCTATGTTGTTTTCTGTTCCTGGCAACATCACAGGTTTTTAAGGGTTACATTTTTGTAGAGAAGGCAAAAGACTTGAAGCGTTTGCAGGTGATCCATGAGAAAAAGGATTCAGAACTTTTATCTTTTTCGACTGTCATGAAGCTTTTTGTTTGATATCAGATCATAACGCGGGCTCTTCGGTCTGCCAAGGCTCAATTAGGTGCGAAAGCAATAGAGGAGACATTGTTCCGCCCCGTCGGCAGGTGCGGGATGAAGAGTAAAGACTCACGGCGCCCCTCTCCACCCCCAACTCGGGTATTGTCAGACGTGTTAGACATTTGTCGTCTCATTTCTCAGTGATTCACGCCACACAAAGCCGACACCTTTCAAAGAACCTCTCTGGCTAATTTCCTTGGAAGAAATAAAGTATATGTGTTTTCACCTTGAATTGACATTTTCAGGGTGAAGCACTTAAATGTTACTGTGCAGCATCACAGAGCTTGATTAAAGCAGAAAATACTCCTGTTATTTGAGATTATAAGTACACATGTTCAGATTTTCATCTGTTGTCTCTGCTAACAGATGGTTTTGTTGTTTGTAATCGTTTCTGTGCGCAATCCTAAAAACGCTGCAGCTTTAAACATTCAGCCAGTTATGGCGAAAATAAAAGTTATGATACTTTAAACAGGAAAGGCATGAAATGTCACAGGTTTGAGCTAAAAATCTGTTTTGGTTGATTGCATTTTGGCCAAATCCTCTTCTTCTAAAACACGTCTCCCGTTGGGAACGCCCATTTTTCAGCCATTTTGGAATTTTTGTCCAAATATTTTCTCCAGTCTTTTCTTGCTATTTTCACTAAATTAGGTTCATACTAAATCCAAATGTCATGCCTTTAACAATGAAGCACATTTTTTACACTTTTTTCAAGACTTGCGCTGTAGATTTTTGCGGATTTGTCCTTTTACTATTAAATTTGTCCTAATCTTAGCTGTTTTTGCCGCAAATTTGTGTCCCCCGCCTCTGTTTTTGCGCGCGGTGAATTCGCTGATGGTCGCTTGTCCAAAAATCTGTTTTTAAACTTGGCGCTCCTGACGTGTGTGGGAGGAGCTACTGTGAAAGGTGTTTCGCCTCTTTGCTACATGGAAGAATTGACTTTTTATCTAGCGTACAATACATTGAAGAGGCGGATGTTGTTTAGACTTTAGGTTTGGATTCATGACACCATTCAGAGACTCTCCCAGTGCGGTGAGCTTCACCACCTACTGCAGGATCTGCGTCTGAATGACGGACGCTGTCAGCGGTACTTCCGTCTCTCTGTGACTCTTTTTAGCGACTTGCTGTCCCGCATTAGTTCAAGGAAGGAAAAACAGAAGTAAGAATAAAAGAAGAAGAACTTTTTATCATTCTCTTGATAAAAGTAAGACAAATATCATAAAGTTCAGGAGGAAAGTGATCAGATTCTCCTCTCTTTTGGTTTTGGACCCAATGATGACATCATCAGAATGGCTCAAGCTTCTTGACTCCAGTTCCTGATTGGTTGACGCGTCGCAAATTTTTTGCCAAAGTTTAGATTTGTAAAAATATGTGCAACGTTGCGGTGTCTCCTGGCTGTGCCACGAAACCGCGCCAATTTGCCGCGCCTACGTTGCCAGGCCCAAGTTGCCACGCCCACGTTGCCGGGCCCACGTTGACACACCCACATTGTCGCGCCAACTTGTTGCGCCACGTTGTCGCTTTGAGGCTCTTGAGGGCCTAAACATTTTTAGGGGGGGAGACACCTTACCAGTTTCCAGCTGCTGTTTGCTCCTTATTGGCTTCATCTGCTGAAATGCTTAAAATAGTTTTAAAAGGTTAAAGAAAAGAAAGAAAAGTTAAATAATAAAGAAAATCCTGATGCTGCCACTGCAACGCAAACCTACCGTTCCATTTTGTCCTTTTTGGTGCATAACTCTGTTAAATGGTTACGTTTCATAATCACAATGCTGTAACAGCAGTAGTGCAATCAGCATTTTTGTGCATTTTAAGCAATCACTTCATTTTCTCACAGGAAAAGCTAATTATAGGCTAATGTAATGTACGTGCGGTGTTTGTTCAGGGAGGATTTCTCCCTCTTTTTCTGCACCGCCATCACTCACTGGGCTTTTATTTTTAGCCAGCTCCACACCCTGCCCTCACAGCTCTCGGTACATCTGTGTATCGGGCAGCACAGATGTTTTTTGTCTCCTGTTTTGGAGCAGAGGCATGTCAAAAACTGTAAATGTCAGACAGAGAAACGTAGCCTGTCCTTCCTTTCTGCAGGAAACGTCCCGCAGGTGTGAAGCGCTTTCAGACAGTGACCGTTCATCACGGCTGGGCGTCAGCGTTTCCGCCCGCCTCCTCAGCAGGATCAAAACGTCTTTGTTTGGGGAAGGCGTGCGCCTGCTTATTGTCAACACTGCAAATATTCCCCGCTTGTTTTATTACCTGTAACCTGTTTTTCCCTGGCTTGTCCTCCTACACTGCTTTTAAATATAATTACTGCATGTGCCGCTGAGAAGAGGCTGAGGGAACAGAGTTGGAAATTACCCGCCACCAAAAATGAGCACATTTTCTGTCATTACGACTCACCGCCAGCTTCCAGCTCCACTTGCCTCCGTTCATCCCCGGAGGAATCATCCTTGTATCTTTCTTTTTAGGGCAACCCTCCGACTGAATCCTTAAAAACCTTCCTCTAATTTTAAGTGGAATAATCCTGCAGTATTACTGCTTAATGCCGCCATCCATGCAAATGGAAGAAAACGGGCTTTGCTGACAGATCAATGAATTCGCCTACTTTTTTGGTCGCTTGTGACGTCTTTTTTTTTACTCTGTTGGGGTGCTTAAGTAGGAGAAACAAGCAAATGTTGTTTCTCTCATTAATTGTATTTAATTGACGCCACTCAGACATAATTACTTTTCTGAAATTTTAATAGTTTTGGATTAAATAAAAATCCTTTTGGTTCCGTATTGCAAATTTGGATTTGTTCTCTTTTATTAGAGTCAGGATCGCTTAGGGTGGGTTTTCATCACATTGGATTTGCTGTCGTGAGTCAGACACTTATGGAACTTTATTGTCAAATATTTCCAATTAATCCTCTTCAGCGTTTTTGAGTTGCAACGGAGAAACTTAACTCGGACATCTCTGCCTTTTAGCTTTCGTAATACGAGAAGTCTCTGTACGGGTAAAAAAACATCACATCATAAACCAAGAAAAACACCCTTTTTGCCTTCTTTTGAAAGGAAAAAATACAATTTCTAAAAGTGCAGGAGTAATGCCGTTAGCAGTGTGATTACGGCTTTTCTTGTGAAAGTTTTTGGTTTGGGGTTTGGCGGGCTTGTCCCAAATGGGGGTGATGGTGACGAGACAGAAAGTTCAGGTGAGTGCAGACATATAAACTCATGTGATGGTAAGAAAAAAAAATACATCAGGGCTCAAATATAACAGCAGAATCAGAGTTTAGCTTCAAACACAAGAGAGGTTTACGCCTTGGATGTCCAAGGAGAAGTTTGCTTCACTTCTGCTGCAATCACTGACTATATATGAGAACTGGACTGAATGACTCCTCCCCCACTGGCATTTCAAACAGGAAGTACCCTTGGGCTCGAAGAAGGCCAAAATCCCTCAGTGTTTTTTTTTAAATAAAAATAAGCTTTCTTTCTGTGCTACCTTTTTTTATAAATCATATTTTTGAGTTTTTGACATGCATGAAAGAGAATAAATGTAATCAAAACCTTACATTTTTGCATTTCTGAATATTTCTTCTTTTAAATCTGTGTCAAACAGTTTTAAAGATGCTCAGTTTGAATTAATGAGCCGTTGTGATGTCACAACGGCCCAGAAGCACATCCGCATTGCACAAAGCTCCCTGATTTGCCCCGCCCAGCGCGCACATCAGAGAAGACGGCACATTGCTTAATTTCCCGCTTGTAATTGAAATGCGTCCGGGGCTGGATTTTGTTGTTGGCCGCACGTATCTAAATTTAAAGTTAAATTGTAAGTTCCAAATGTGTTCTCTGCATTTGTGCTCTCGCTCTGACCTAGTTTAAAAGCTTGCTGCCCGCATTAACCAGAAAGAATAAAAATAAAACCAAGAATAAAGGCCTTTTTTTATTATTGCCTTGATGAAAATAAGAAAAATAACAAAGTTCTCCAGGCCTAAGTAGGCTTGCTCCTCATTGGGTCTCTGGCCGCCAGCTCGCCTCCGGGGAGCCGCCATAGTGATTCCGATCGCTCTATAGGGGTGTTCCTGCCTTCGCCCAACAGTAGCCGTCCCATGGAATATGGCTTTTTAAGACAGTAAGTTGCAGGATTTTGGTTCAAAACTTCATAATCATAATTAAAACACCACTAGGAATGTTTTTATTTAAAAAAAAGAAATTCATGCTAATCTTCATTTTTTTCTGTAGAGCAAGTTATCCAATCAGATGCCTCAATAAAAGCAGTTGGTGTCTGCTGGCCCACATGTCCAACGTTCCGTACATTTGACATTTTTCCTACAGACTGCTTTCAGGTTGGACTTCCAACAAGTGTCAATACAAAACACTGTCTCAGACCAGTCACTGCATACTGGTGACATCTGGATCTAACACAGCGGCATCTGCATGGGAAATCGTTTTCATTTCATTGGGGCCTGAAAGAAGCCATTTTCTATGGGTGACGACACACTCACTCACTCCAGTTCTTTTATACAGTCAATGGTTGCAACCACGCATGTCCAACACAACAGATTATCTGAATTGTTTTGGTTTTACAGCTACTGATCAGTTCAAAGTTTACAGTTCAACTCATTCAGTTCAACCTGATTTGTCAGTTTGATTTGCCTCACTTCATAAAACTCATCTAAACCATTAAAGTTGATGTCATGGCTACAGCTGTTCTGCTTTTGAGTCCTTTAACAACCAATTTTATCTGACAGTAAAATTTTTAAACTGCTTCGGTCTTTGTTCTAGAATTAAAAGAATTACTATCGATTATTTGTGTACCTTTTACTGTAAAGCAAACAAATGAAAAGAACATTTTATTTTGAACCCATGCTAACATCAGAAAAGCATAAATGTATTCTGTAAATCCCACATTATTTTCTTTATAGGAAAAGAGGTTCTTATGGTCAAGATACCTTTTGATGTAAAACCAAACATAAAATCAAATTGTTTACCCAAAAACATTAAACAATTCCATGAGCTAAAATGTCTAACAATTGTGGTTAGATAACAAAAAAGAACTAATTAGGCATAAAAATGCTAAATCAATGCATTATATGATGAGAAATTGAAGATTATTAAAAATCTTAATTCTTCATGTATTGTTTCCTTATTGAAGCAAATTGCTATCGCTTTCCAAAATTCAGATCAGTATCTCCCTCCACTAGCTCCACAGATTAATGGCCACAACCACACATTCATCTACAACAAGTAGTTTTCCCAACAGATCAATCAGGTCTTATAGCATCATTGATTCTGAGATTTCATGAAATAATAGAATTGGTTCTTTGGAGAGGTTTTTAGCTCCTTTTTTCACAAGTCGATGTTCCCGACAACAGTGTCGTCTCTCACCTCTTCCCCAACCAAATATTGTAGTTTTCTATGTCGCCACTTCAGCCTAATGATGGATGGATCTGGATGTTCTCTGCTCTTGTGTCTTTCTGAACACTGAAGGGCTCTCGAGGACTCACAGTTGTAAGCCGGCTTATGTCCTCCCGCCTGTGGTAGTTGGAGTATCATACATAATGCTGCAGAGGAACTGGCAGGTAGCAGGGAGGGAGGGGCTTTGATGGTTTCCGTGGAGACATGGGTCTATAAATCATAGAAAGAGGTCTTCACGTGGCTTACTGCAGATTCATGCTGGATCGATGGAAGAAGTGAGAGAAGGAAATGCTATCGCCACTTTGGGCTCCTTCCCCCACATGCTTCTATTAGCAGTTAGCGGCCGATAACGTTTGCAATTTGAGTCGCGCTTCAAAATGAATAATTGCTAAAGACTTAACATGTTGTAAGAATTTTTAAAACAAACAGATGTGGGTGATTATCAGATCAACAGCAATAGTCAGATGATGATTATTTTAACCCTCACAATGTGTCTGGGTCAAATTTTACCAATTTGTTCTTTTAAAAATAGGTCAATTTTGACTAGAACACAATATGAGGGTCAAAATGAAGATTCCGTTTGCAGATATCTAATTTATATTACATTTTACTTTGTCAACAGTAATAACCCCCAAAAAGTTTATTTTCTTGTATTACTTCCAATTCCACCCTGTTTATGTGCATATCAATATTTATATATTGTTCATGATGGTTACCAAACAGCATTGCTTTTGTTTTACTTAAGTTCAGTGAGAGCTTTTTTTTGCATCAGACCAAATTATCAATTTCCCTTATGACAGTTTTTATAACTCGCTGTAGTTTGTCTCCATAACAACAACAACAAAAAATATTGTGTCATCAGCAAACATGTTAAATTTACTATGTTGGATACCTTAATTCCAGACTTTTTGTAAAGAGGGCCAGATTTGATTATTCTTTGTACTCTTTTATTAACGTTAAATGCACATGAACCATTTAGTGAACATGTTATTGCAAAAGCAAATACATTGAAATGTCAATTTTTTTGCGCTGTTCATTCTCAGTTAGCCTGCCTTCGATAGCATGTCTTGTCTAGTCGTCCCACTTGATATATAACTCCTTGAAAACAGCCACAGTCTCTTGACATATTCGGAGACACAGTTGTTTCAAATTTCACTGAAAAAATACTTCAATTTCCTTTTGTCCTGGAAGCGGTATACCTCACTGTCAACTTTATTTTATTTTGATTACAGTCGACATTTTAGAAACAAGCGAGACGGTGTCACAGAAGGGTCGCGTGACAGTGTTGCCATAGTTTTACAAAGGCTTAAAACGTACTTTATTACGCACTTCAACCCCGAGGGCTGCATATCTTTATGAAAGGAGCCTGCAGGAAACTTTGGAGGCTGCATTCAAACCAGGGGTCGTACTTGTATGCTTTAAATAGATCATTGACATAGAGAATGAATCATTTAGGGCCCAGTAGTTTCCCCTGTGGGACACAACAATCAATGTCCAAACACTGGGAACAATCACAGTCCTAAATTATTCCTAAATTTAGAAAAATAATAAATAAATAAAAATAAATCAATGGCCATTTCATATTAAAGACAATTATAATTATTTAAGCCCCCCCCCCCCGCCCTCTTTTTTTGGTCTGCACCTGTGAACTCTCTGTGGAGGACGGCGCGACTTTCATTTAATGTGAGAATCATTAAACATGTCTAAAAAAACTGTCTAAAGAACAGGAAAGAAAAAGAAGGGAAGAGGAAGGAAAACAAAGTTAAGAGGGAAAATATTTAAGAAGCATCAGTTATCCTGCATCAGTTATTTACAGTTAAGTTAATAACTCGTTTAATTTAGATAACCGGTTTAATAAGTCTGTTCTTGGGTTGCATGGAAGTGTACCAACTGTTCTGGATAATCCATAGAGATTAAAAATTCTCACTAGTTGTAGTCAAATCCCCATTTTTATCTTTTAATTTAAATAAGGCTGATTAAGCTTATAATGGTGTTTCCATCAGTATTATTTGTAAACTCATACAGAATTCGTTTTTCTGATTGGTAAAACATCTAAAGTCAGTGGTATGTTTGGTAACTAGTACATAAAAGCAAAAGTTAAACCAATGTGATTCTTTCTCAAGCTTTTACAAACTGCTAATGGTCAATGGCGCCATGAAAGGTCTTTCCTCGGGCGTCACATTGGGTTGGGCCAATGTTGCCATCGGTTTCTAAAGAGGAGAGCCTTGAACTCATCGTTCTTTGATGCCTTTCTTCCAGCAGGGCTTCATTGGTGGCAGGCAAAGGTTTTACCCCGATAAGATGGTACAAAAGTGCCTTTTAAAGATGCTGGTTTGGTTCAATTAGCCAGTTCAAGAAAGGTATACATTGGTTTTGCCAGATAATCCCTTGGGATTTGAATTGCTAACCTCAGCGCTGTCAGTGGTGCTCTGCTGTGCCTGAGCTGCCGGGTGCGGGCAGAGTCCCTCATAAATTATTCCGTCCAATACTCCATCTATCTTCATGCATCAAGCTCAAACTCCCACATCACCCCATTCTGCAATATTTCATTTTTTTTCCTGAGGAGATCCATCAAAAGGAGTTCAATACTAATACAATAATGCACACAGCATCTGTGGTCCAAGCCACAGCACTGGGAACCTCCATCCACTGGAGATGAAGGGATAGATAAAGAGTTAGGAACAAACAGATAATAGAAAGGATTATAACATTGCTTCTAGTGCTGGAAGAGCCCAAGATTATTTTCCAAAAAGATTTTTCCACAAAAGATGACTCCATACTTTCTAAAGCCTTAGTCATATCTGCCCTTACAAGTGAATACAGGATGTCCGCGAGCGAAAAATGGGCAAGGATGCAGCCCGCAGCCAAAATCAAGGTCGGTGAGCCCATAGAGCTAACATGTTCATGCACAGTTTTTCTCAGAAAGGGGTAAATAAGACGGAGTGTAGGTTGAGTGGGGGTCCCACGTGCATTTACATGCAAAGCCCCAAGAGAGCAGCATTTGTTCGCGATCAGTAAGGGGCCAGTGCACGCACCTTACTAATGACTAGAGTATGGTGTAAGGGCACTGTACAACAGCATCACCCCGTCCGTCAGAAGTGCGTGCAACTTACATTTACAGTTTTACGTGTACTTCACAATGCATTTACCACACTGGCAACAATGGTATGTTCCATTTTTATACCGTTCTTTGAGGTTACAGTTCAAGTTCAAAGGAACTACAAGAAACGCCTGCGTTGCCCTTGACCCTTTAACACCAAGATGCCGTGAACAACACCTAGATAACGCACACCCTTTGACGTACCCCAACTCTTCGACCGTTTAAAGTGATCAGATTGAATCAGAGTATTTTGAGAAGCGGCTTTGAATGTCGGCTTTGCGCCGATAAGCAACACTTAACAAATATTGTTGCACGTCAGCACAAAGCTGCTTTCATCACAGTCAAAATCCAGTGGAATTACATTAGTTGCGTTAACGGTAGAAGAGCTACAGGAATGTTGACAATGTAGCCAAAGTTCCAATGTTAAAGGGTTGAGATGCAGCTGCTCCTCAGAAATACTCAGAAATGTCATTTTGTGCTTCATTTTCTTCTATCGTGGGAGAAAATGCCACAAGAATATGCTAAAAACACCAAAAACATGATTTTAATGAGCGTGTCTGTGCAAGCTTTGGTCATTTTTGATCTTTTTAATTTAAACAAACTGTCAGATTTTGCCTCATTCCCACTTCCTGGTTTCAATTTAACTTGGATCCTCCTAGGACTATCCACTCCTAAATACCAAGAACTGACTTGAACTGAGCTGTGAAGTCCAGAGTTAAACCATTGGACAACAGAATGTAGTTCAGGCTGTCCAAGCATTTTGAAAATAGAAATACCTGGTTTTACTCGGGTCTTTTGTAACCCCCCCACCACCACACACACACACACAGGCACACACAACAAATGGTGATGACTGTCATTTCAGGATCGATTGACGTTTAATTTTACCTCTACATGTACCGTGGTTTAAGTAAATCCACCAATGTCGTTATGTAATGAAATGGCCAATCAGTGCCAGATTAGGATATTGATCATATTTTGAGGCTCCCTAAAACATCCTGTCAGGAGAAACTTTGAGGCAGAGGTTGAGTAATAGTAAAAGAGGGAGGACTGTGTGAATCAGGATGGAAGATGGAACAAACCCTGAATAAGGAGTGGAGGGGGATCATCTTGGCAACCCTCCATCACTTCCTGTCAAGGTTTGCATCAAAGGCTGCTGGCATTTTGTCTTTCCTCTAGACTGTATCAAGGAATTGGCTCAAGTTCAGTCACAGGTATTTATAGCCTGAAAATCAGAGAGGTGGGGAGAATGAAATGAGGATGCATGCATGGGTGGATTTGTTTCCAGTGGGTGTGTACCCACACGGACCCAAACAACCCTCCAGCGTGTGCTTTGCCATGTTTTGTCTCTTTGGCGTGGGTCATCGTTTGGCGGACTGTCACGTCCATCCTCTAGCTTTCATTCAATTTCCTTGCTTTGTCTCTCCTCTTCGTGCATTAGCTGCCTTTTCGTTCTCTTTCCTGCCATTTTGCTTCTGCGTCTCCGTTTCTCCGAGGCGTGTTCTCTCAGATTTCCCAGCCTCCTCCCAGTTAGGCGCTTCGGAGGAGCAGCGAGGCCAGAAATAGGAGCGAGCATCAGATAGTCCATTTAAATGATCGTTTTAGCCTCCAGAGAGTGAACTTACTTTACAACAGTGCTTAGATAATAAGCCCGGGAGCTTATTACTATCCTTGTTCTTCTGGCTGGGCTTCTGTAAAAGGGCTCCAGCACAATCTGTGACATCAACTGCTTTAACTCTGGGATTGATGAAGTGTGTCTGATAGGATTTGATGAAGTCTGAAACATGCTGTCCTATCAATTAAACATCTTTCTTTTTATAATCGGCCTTCCACCAGCGGGCTTCTGCAGTAGTTTGGTCAACCAGCACCTGCTCGCTTTGGCTTCTGGTTCTAAATACCACCGGGGCAGGTGACGTACGTCCCTCCACGGTGTCCACACTGGACAAACTCTTCTTCTTTTTCCACTGTGGCACCACCCACAGCTGGAAGAGGCATGGTACGAAACGTCAAAGCGGCGCAGATCTCATGAATTTTGCTCCAGCCATTTTCTTTCAAAGCTCTATTCCGAAACATGAAGGACTTGGTGTCATATGTTTGCAAACCGCAACTTGTCATTTCTCCTCCATGATCACTCTTCAACCAGTTGGCTCTTCTGTGAATCATGAAGGACCCTGCCAAATCCGAGTTCCTGATTGGTCGAAGTTTGACCTGCTTCAACTTTCAATGCATGTTCAGGTTTTGTGTTTTTTTGTGCGTAGACCCTGAAAACGGTTGTAGGAACTTGTTTGGCGACTCTTTAACACTAGAGTGTTGAACGTGGAAGCCTGAAAAACGCGTTTACACAGACCTTTATTGGAAGTGGATGTTTGAACACACGTTGCCGAGGTTGGTGTGAACGCAGCTTCAGATCAATCTTTTCCAGTGTCTTTTTTGGAGTATTAATGTGTTCAAAGCTGCTTTGAGGGCCCACTCTGATCGTCCTTTTACCTAATGTGAAAGTGTTCCCAGAAGTTTCTTAATTATGATGATGCATTTTTTGCTGTTGTTTTTCTTAGCTAAAATCCAAAAATCTGTATAATCTTATAGAACATAGTTTCTGCACAGCAGGAAGTACTTCATTGGAAATTTGCCTCTGAGTTGTGGGTGCTGAGCAACCCCGCCCCTCTTTACCACCCCATTGCTGATAGCTTTGGTAACACTCTCTCGCTATATTTCCACCCCTCACACCCCCAATCTAACTTTATCATTTAATCAAAAATGGGGAGTAGTATTGAAACCATTCAGCTGTAAAAATATCCACCAATCCCAAAGACTCATTCTCCAAGGGGGTGTGGCATCACAACTCAAATCAACAACTTAAGCATTATATTTTGGAGATCAATTTACCGAAAAATATGACTGTTTTGAACAAACACCTTTGATCAATTGGTATGATATGGTTCACCTTTCACGACCTCATCATTTCACACTTTTGCACAATTTTGGGTCTGTTTTCTTCACAGTGGTTTGTGTTCTGCATCCTTATTGGCTGTAGACCAGCGTCAAACTCTCTCCGTGTTGTTTCTCCTGTGCAAAACGCATTCAGCTTTACAAATGTACATAAATTTTTGATTTCTAGCTGATTATTTTTCCTCCCATACAACTCAATTTATTTTTCTCTGAAGGTTTGAGCTTTCACACGAGTAAAAGTGTGAAAACGTTCATCCCTGTCTGAGAAAAGTGTATCAAGTGTGCAGTGCGCAGTTTTAAAGCCTTAAAACATCTAAAAAATATTGTAAAACAAGTTGACTACAGTGCAGGAACCATTGCAGGAACCATTGTAACACAACAAGATTAAAATGATAAAAAATTTAAAACAAAACACAGGACCTAATATCTGAAACATTCCACGAAAAATCGCTTATAATAAGAGATAAGTAGAGATTGCAAAATTCACCCTTATAGTTCATGATTCGCCTAATGACGAACATTTGTTGTTTGACAAAATCGAGATGAAGCAGCATCTTTTTCTATGCTGCCAATGTGTGAAAACAGCTCACAAAAGCCTGTAGGTCAGATCAGGTCAACACTTTCAATGCAAAACTAGAAATATTTACCTTTGAGTCACCTTCAATTCCATGGCTTTTCCCCTGAAATTGTTTTCGGTTAGGTCCTTTTTTCTAGTGCATATAAAGTCTTCACTTTGTCTTTACTTTACCCAGTGAGCTTTACCCAAGAGCCTTTTAGCTATTAGGTTTTTTTTATTTGGTAAATATTCTTTTCATCCAAATAATCCATAGATGTGGAGCTATATGTCAAATGTAAAGTTCTGTTTTCCAGCAAAAATAGATGTATACGCCCTTTTTGAGTATTTGTCTTGCATACATTACCAATAAGCATTTAGGGTTTTAGATGAACAAGAACCAGAACATAAATCTGAGAGTTAATAGCAGAAATGTGATTTTTCTTTTGGATTTAGTTCTTTTCAGCACAAAGACTAAGCTAGAATTCCTTCAGCGTTTTACTGTAGACGTCCATAAATATCCTCGGTTCTCAGCATATTTGTCCTTTATGGTTAATCATCCCGGTTATTGATACTGTTCACATTTGGAAATGCTGGGTCAGGCTTTCCAAATCTGCATGGTCAGCTGTCCTTGTGCCACGCCATAAATAAAACCACCAGCAACGCTCTGAAACGGAGATAACCGCGAGGAAAGAGGTTTTTCATCTAATGGCTCCACCAGTCTCAGTGATACTGATGTTCATGACCCAAATCTACGGAAAAGGCGGAACTTTTGTTGAGCTTTCTGCATCCAAATTAAATGAAACGTCTCTCTTTGCCGACAGACATTTCCTTTATCCATCTATTAAGAAAAGTGAAGGTATTTTGATGTGATTGCTGACGCCAACCCCGTCAATCAAGATTTAATAAAATCGTAAACATTACGACTGTCATCATTATAGATCGGGAAACTAATACTACAGTTGGTTTTAAAACAAAGACATAAGAAACCTGAAAAGCTACAGACACCCGTATCCACCTGTAAGGGCAGTTGTTACTGCTGCTCCTGAACTCAACAAGATTGTGGCACTTGTCAACAGTGGTTGCTATAGAAACTTGAACATTTTACCTCAGAGCTGGAGACACCAAAACACTTTAAACATTTTAATCCTCCTCCGAAAAGAAAATCTATCTATGGTTGCTATGAACTATCATCTTCCTAAATGCTGCTATTCTTGAATCAAGATGTAACTTCCTGTCATTTTTTGTCATTAAAAACATTCCTGGAATATATTAGCTAATTATATGTAGCTTTAAATACATTCCAATGCAATTTTAACTGGAAAAAAAGTTAGTTTGCTTTGGTTTAATGCAATATAGTCCATGAAGTTCCAAAAATTAGATGTGAAAATAGCAACAACAACATCAAAAAATAGCATGGTGCATATTTTGTTGCCAGTGTGGCTGTGGCCCTTATAAATAACGGTTGCTAAGGAAAGTTGAATATTTTACTCTAAGCTAGAGACACCAAAGGTCTTTGAATGTGTGCATCCTCCTTAAACAAGAAAAACTATTTATGGTTGCTATGAACTATCACCTTCCTGGATGCTGCTATATTTCAATCATTGTGTAACTTCCTGTCACTCTTTGCCATTAAAACATTCCTCAATAAGGCCAAACACAAGTTTCAACTCAATCTTGGAGGTATGTAGCTTTAACTACATTTCAATGCAATTTTACCTCAAAAATAGTTTGATAATCCACAAAGATCCAACAAATATGTACCACGGTGCTGTAGATTGTTGCACTAAATAACACGGTTGACCAAATTCGATTTCCTTAAAGATAATTACATCTGATTTACTTTGTAATTATATTTTACTGTTTTATGTTTTTTTTAAATTGTAAAATAAGTTTTAAAAGTCGGTTTCCCTGTAAGGTGAAAAAGCGTGTTTTTATATTCGGCAGCCCGGGGACTAAAACGTCTTTGTGTCGCCTTTAGGCTGCCTTCTAAAGATGCACTTGTTTGCAGACGCATGCACACACAGCAGATATGCAACACTCATTATGCACATGGAGGTATGAGTCTTTTTTCTCGTCTTTTTTTAACCACTCTCCCATCCAACACGCTCACACATAACACATGGCCCATCTCTTTCAATGCGGCTCAAAGGGCCATCTCTTTAGGGCTTCTGAGGCTTTGGTGGCCAGTGGCGGAGAATGCAAATCAGGCCCCCGTGCACGCACACACTCATGGACAAACACACACACACACACCCATCTCCCTCTGCCAGGTCTCGCTGTTCTGTGCGCCGCCTGCAACCGTGAACGGCGGAGCAAAAGAGAGACAAAAAGAGGGATTAAAAGAAGGAAGTGTTGAAGGGACAGATAGAGGAGGCAGGAGGTTATCCAGAGTTAAGGCTTCCTTCTCTGGAGGAGCAACTGTTGAGATGGTGAGGTGGGAAAAAAAAGTAATTCATCACAGGTTAGTAAGGGGCTGGTGGGTCTTTGTTTGAGGGAAGTGTGGTCCTCCTGTTTGACATTCACACGTGTATGAACGCATCATTATCCACATGCAGTCATACATGGACTGACCTGTATAGGTGTGCCTGACAAACAACGTGAATCCTGAAATGACAAATGCACAGAGAGACACCATATAAACCAGAAATAATGCAGTGGAAATGATCCCATCATGCCCCCTTCCACCCATAAAGACAAAAAAAAAACTCACAGAAGACGCATCTTGAATTTTATTCAGATTTTTTTTACAGTCCACTCCAACAAATGTTCATTTTTTTGTTGCAGTGTTCGTACTTCATGACCAAAGATTGTTGTTTTATGCTGCCTTTAACCTTTCGCACCCAGCACAGCAACTGCTAAACTGTAAATTTCTCATGATGTTGACTTTGAAATTCCCCAAGATAATGTACAAGGTTCTTGTCAACACCACTCCTAATGGCACCCTGGGTTTCAGCACCATGGACAGCGTCACTAACGTAAAGCCTTTCTGGCACCCATGGCCTGCCCCTCTCCTCATTTTCTTTCTTTATCAGCTTTAAAATGGATTGTTTTTTTTATCAATTGCATTATATTGTTAATATTTATATTTTTTATTACAAAAATCTGCCTGTTTATGTGTGTCCTTGACTATTTGTCATATATTATTTTTCATCAAACTAAAACACTGTTTTCTATTTAACTTAGCAGGCATAAAAAAGGCTTCTTCAGTTATAAAAAGACATTAAGTCAATTTCTATCCGCAATTGTTTTCAAAGTTCTTCATGGGGGATCATCCGGCTTCGTCTCATTTGAAGAAAGATGAAGAGTGAAGATGCTAAAGGGCGCTCACTCAAGTCAGAACAGATTTGACCGTCTTTTAAGGGCAATGAAACATGAAACAGAGAGAGAAGAGAGAGAGAAGCGGTACTAAAAGTGTCAAAGACAATCATGTTTTTAGTGTTTTTAACATCTTATTGTGGCTTTTTTCTTCTCTGGATGGACGACACATTTTAAGAAAATTAAGCTTGAAATTGCATTTCTGAGTATTTCTTTATTCAGTTTGTTGTGAATCGGGAGCAGATGAAAAAAAATGGTCTGCTCTGCAGAAACTATGTCCTAGAAAACGACACAGGTCTTAAAAACGGCATCATCATAATTCAAAGAGCCACTGAGAACGCTTTGAAAATGGATCAGAAGATGATCAGAGTGGATCTTTAGAGCATTAATGCAAAATGTCAAAGTTATGATAATAAATCAAGCTCTACTTGATTTCAGATTTAATGAATCCAATGAGACTTGTTTGTTTTTATTACTCATGCATTTGATCATTTCTGTAATGACTTTGATCTATCTGTGTAGGTTTTTTATTGTATTGTCTACAGTTAATGCTTCAAATAAACAAATTAATCAATCAAATGATACAAATCCTCCGTAAAATGTAATTATTAACAAACTGAAAGCAGCTTCACTACATAGAAGAAAAATGTTACTAAAGCTTCTGAACTGTTAGTGGTGAAAAAGAGATGCTTATATTTTGTGTTTATAAAGCAACAGATGAAGAAATAAATGTACAATATTTATGTTTGAGGCCTAATTTCGTTTCTTGTTTACTAAAACATTAATAGAAACAGTTTTTGTCAATTCTTTCATGCAAGCATTTACATATAGAACTTATCCTGTTGAAAATAAAAATACAAACTTTGATTTGGAAACATTTACTGGTTTGCAGCTAATAAAACCCTAAGATCATTAATAAAAAAAGCTAAATCAACCCTCCTCTTTAAATTTAAAGGAGAAAATTTAGAAAAAAATAAACACAAAATACAAAATTGGTTAAAGAAAATGTAACTCTGAAAAAGCAGATGACAATTTTCCTCAAGGCTTTTAAAGTTCATTAAACAAATTTGGTTTTTGTTTGCTCACTGTGGGAAGCTGCAATTAATAGGAGCAGCCAAAAATTAAAAATAAAAAAAATAAAAAATGAGGACCAAATTTGACATTATTAAACAAAGAATACATAATGTTGTTTCTAAAAATGATTCAAATACTTACATCATTGTATAAACAACAACAAATGAAATAAATCCATACATTTAAAAATAAAATGAGCAGACCATCTAATGATAAAAATAAGAGACTGATTCATTCCTGATTAAAGGAGTAGATGTCATTGGTCTTTCTAAAAAAAATAAAAAAAGCCTATATCCTCACCTTTTAGAGTATATTTTCCCTTTCTTTCTTATTGAACTTTACCGCACCTTAAGCACGAGTTACACAAAAGAAAACTTTGTGTTGCACCAGTTTGAAGGAGCTCTGGTGTCCCAGACGATGAAGGTTACTGCGCAGATCAACAGTAAGTCTTTATTTGCAGCAGAGACGGCCGATGGGGTTGAAGCGCTGCTCAAACACAGATTGATCCTTTCTTGTTTTTTTTTTCTTCTGTGGACAAAAGGAGAAAAAGGACAAAGCGGCGCAGAGACGACCTCACACGGCAAATACTTTGAACAACAAAGCCGGAGCCGACCGCCGGTTTCGTGTTCCTCTTCACCCCCCTCACCCAGCCAATACGAAGGTTTTGTTTTACACCAATGTTTGCCATCATCCACGTCAAATGTCAAAACACGGGAAAACCTGGCGTTGCTCTGCATTCCACGGCAGGCTCTCAAGTTTCAGATGAGGAGGAGGAAAATGACAAAGGGAAATCCTGACTTCACCACATCCAGAGCACCGGGGGGACTGACTGGCTCCTCCCACACATCCATTTCATCGTTTTTTTTAAATTACTGCGCAATAAGAGATGAGATTTCTGCTTGAACGGCCTCTGGGAAAATCCAGAGTCCAAGCGGTGGCAGTGACTTATTAATCTAATATCATTTTGACTGGATATAAGAACTGGACTGAGTGACCCCTCCCCTCATGTTCCAAACAGGAAGTACCCGCTGGTTCCAAAAAGCGTTTTTTTGCTGCAGTTCAAGTTATAAACTTAATGTCTCCATAAAAGTAAGGTGTTCCAACGTTCGTTTCCAATGTTCCAAACGTTGATTGTCGACTTCCATCCGGCTCAATCCCGATTGAGCAGAGTGGTTTCCATAGAAACGTCGACTCAGACCGAGTCGGGCCAGTCACTGCTACACAATGACGTCCAACTCCAACATGGCGGCACCAATGGTTCTGACCTTTGTCACTATGGAAACTATGTGAAGCTCTTCTTGCTCCAACTCGTGGATTTTCAACCACAACAGACAAAAAGAGCAGAGGAGGAGGAACAAAAAGGACAAAGAGGAGAACCGGTTCATTGGTTTTGTTATTTAAGCCAAAATTCCTCAGGAATCTGAAAACTACTTGTCGGGTTGAGCACCAAAACTATTTTTCTTCAGTCTTGATCCTCATGGTTTCTGATGGAAAATGGTGGAATTAACTAGTGTAAAAGCACTCACAAAAACAGATTCCACCATTTGTTTTGGTTTTGTTAGTAGTATTTTTTTAGCTCCTTCAGAGATTTTGGCCCCATTCATTTTCTGCTGCTGTGATGTCATCATTTTTTTGGTTAGGGTCGTTCAAATTCCATTTCTTTTGTTTGTTTGTTTGTCTTTTGGGATGGGATGGTTGCCCTGTGACACCATTTCAATGGGAAATAAACTGTTTTTCTGTTGATATACTGTTTACTCCCAAAGAGGACTGTCCTAACAAAGAAATACCACCCTAAACATGAACGACCTCACTGATCGTGCTGAATTTAGACTCCATACTTCTTTCTAAATGTGATTCTTTGTAGATAAGAAGTGAAAGATCGTTTTGACCGGTCGATGTGTTCTGAAACAACCATAAAATAGAGTTAATAAATGTACAAACAAGGTTAAAAGCTTGTGTTTTATGATCGGAGATGAATCACAGCCTATCGTGTGGCGTTCAGGAGCTCCCGTTCGTCCCGGTACTGTGTGCACGAAGGCTTTAGCAGACGGGTGGTTGGTTGTGTACCTGTGCGTCTGGCTACAAGGGGAGACAATGGCTCTGACCTCCATGCTTATTCAGTCATCGTCACTCTGTAAATGTCACTCCATCTGCCTTCCCGCTGCTCACTACATCACCGTTTACACCCCTGGGATTCCGTGATCCGGCGCCGTCACCCGTTCATCTGACGCCTTCCTTCCTATCGCGTTTCCCCCCCATGCCCCCACCGTTAACCCTGTCTGCCTTTTTCATCTGCTGCTTTTATCCCCCTGTTCTTACGTTTTTTCTTTAACACAACTCCTTAGCACACCCTAGTGCCCGTGAAAAGGAATTTTGGACATAATAAAAGCCCACCCCCACCCCCCAAAAAAATGATGACATCACAGCAGACGAAGACAACCAAAAATCTCCTAAGGGGCTCAAGTGTTTATACTCCTCTTAGTGATTTCGATCCATCGCCTCCCAACTCCGAGCATCATTGGAGATCTACTTAAAAATATGTGTCGGGATAAGAAGTTGTAGATTCTGAACGGCGTTAGCATAGCGAGCTTGCAAAAGTGGGATCCCCCTGCTGTTCGCACATTTCTAACCGAAATATTGTGAAAATGTGAATCCTTGTCTCCAGCTGAATGAAACAGTATAAAATATAAGGTGTACATATTAGGACTGTGGGCATAGTTAACCGAAAACCCGCGTTGCCAAGGAAATCTAAAAATGTACTTATGCCGATTCATCTAAAAATAACATAGACCTGTTCCTCAGCCCCAGACTAGTCATTTTTTAAATGGTTGCTATGGAGATAAACCAACAGAAATGTCTTGAAAAATAGCTGCATTTTGAAGGAGTGGTGTACCAGTTTCGGTTTTGTCTTCTTTTCTTCCATACTGGCCCTTGTTCCCTCTCACTGTTGCATCCCTTTTCTCTTTGGTGCTTGTTTCAGAAGCACAGTCAGCATCTACCGCTTCTATCCCCCCCTTTCTTTTTCTTGGCTGCCCCCCCCCCCCCCCCCCCCCCGCCCCATTCAGCCGGCATTGATCAATATTTCTCAAGTTTTCACTCTGAGGCTCCAGAATGAGGCACCCAGGGACGGAAAAGTGAGCCAGAGTCGACGGCGAAAAGAAAAATAGTGTACAAAAAGGACGGAGAGGAGGAAGGGTATGGAGAAGAGGAGGGAAATTAATTGAGGGAAAGCGAGGCGGGGGAGGGAAATGATGCATTTCAGAAGGAGAAGGGGGCCAAAAGAGTCTTATAAATAAAAAATGTTCCACCGAATCACCACGGAAGGCAGCAGCAAACATCATACCTCACTTTGTAGAACCATTTTGTTCTGCTGAAGAATGGCAGCTCTTTCTTCCCGATCAGGTATTTTTATTTTTAAAAGCTGAGCTTCGGCTTGATGACGGCTCACAGTCTGCTGCTCTGAACGTGGAGCCGCAGTCAAAGGCTTCGTGAAGCTGCTTTTTTTTATCATTGTCATTTATTTATGGACATTTTTAGAGGATCAATAGTTTTAGTGCAGTTCTAAAAACCATGCAGTTTTCAAACTGTTGGAGCCGCTGCTGATTATGAGTGTTGGTAAATATCCAAGTTTTGGATCGGTCAAAACTATTTTAGTGTTATTTTATACGGTTACAAACAGAAAGCAAGCACTGGCCATGAATGTTTGTCCATAAAAGTCCTAACATGCATTTAACCAACATTTCCTGTTTCTTTTGATAAGATAAGATGAGATAAGCAAGAGAAAAAGACAAAAGTAGTGGTGGAACATATAAGTCACTGTCCTCTTATTTTTTATATTACATATCAGTAATTTCGTCTCTTAAATATTTAGATATATATAGACTTATTTCTGTTACTCTTATTCGAGAATTGTCCAAAGAATCAGTTATGAAATAAGCTCAATTTCACAATATTTCTGGGATAATTTCTAAATATGTCCCATAGGATTCAGAACAGGGACAAAATAGCCTAAAGTGAGGTGGTGACTATAGATAACTCCGCCCACTTTGGGGGTGTGACAAAGTTTAGTTTTTTTAGGTTCACCCACAAGTCTGCAGTATGTTTTTAAAATGAAAACATGTTCTTAGTAATGCAGGAATTTAAAGTAAGAATGACAAATTCTGACAATAGTGCACCCTGCCGCAGAAACACACACGCACGCATATTAGGAACGCTGTCGTGATTTAAAAACAAAGAGAAAAAAATCATCTTTTTTAAACTAGATTTTAAAAACTATGTTTGCTATATAATTCGTTTTTTGAAACCTGGGAAAGAAAATTGCCAACATCTGGTGGTCATTTGAGGAACTGCAATACGTATTTTTCCTGGTTTGTTTGTTTTCTAAAACGTGATATTTTTCTGCATGGATGCAAGTAAGCTAGCAGCAGCATAGTTTATACCCAATAGATCCACCATCCGGGGTTTACTCTTTAGCTCTGGTTTAGATATGAGGAAGATAGGTTTTTGTAAAACCAAGTATAATGTCAGATTTTCCTTCCTCCATTCATCTACTTTCCAAAAGCGCTGAATCCCTGTCGGGTTCAAGGGGTGGCTGGAGCCTATCCCATTTATTGTTGGGCGAAGGTGGACAGGCCCACACACTCTGGAAATCATTCAGAGCAGGGATGTCCAAATCCAGGCCTCAATGGCCGGCCGGCCGGCCTCCTGCTGGTCTTCCAGAAATCCTGCCTTATCTGCTGATGATTACCTGGATCAAGTTTGTTTAGCCAATGGGGAGCTACAATGGCAGGATGGTTGGAGAACAAGTAGAAAGCCAGCCATTGATAGTCACCTGTAAGCATGTATTTTGGACTGTGGGATGAAGCTGGAAATCCTGGAAAAACGCACACATGAACAAGGAGAACACGCACACCACTACACCACTGTGCAGCCCCGACTACTGAATCCCTCCTGTTGGTCAGCTCCGCTAACTAGCTAAGCTGCAAAATTCGGACTAAAATGAAACCGCGTTTAATTTTGATCAACTACTTACGCATTGTTTTGTTTCTCTGCAAATGTAACATCTGTACAAAGTTACAAAAGGTTCTCAGGGTAAAGGATGCGCTCTTGATCTCCTGCCCTTCCCTTGCATGTAATAAACTGCAGTCTAATTTACTGGCGCAACCGTGGTTTCTATGTTTCTATCGTCAAACCATGTGGAGAGTTAGCCTCCCACATTAAGAGCAATTGTTCTTAATAAAAGGGAGTAATCGAGGGGCGAGACGTTGTTAACCTGCAGCTTGTTTGTCTCCAAGCTGCATGACGGAAATCATGAAGAGGAGTTTATTAACTAGGAGAAAAGATATACTGATTTATCAGATGTTGTTTTTCTTTCTTTTTTTTTCTGGGTGGATGTCTCAGTATTTGGACATTCATGTATCCTTTTTTCTAGGACACTCCAGACTACAGCAACTACTCCCTGCAAGGTCACAGGTCACCTCAGATTTTGATTTTACTTCCTGTTGCATTTTATCCGGCTTTTGTTAAGACTTTCTTCAAGAAGTCTTGTTTGTTTGGCATCAACCTTGCAAGTCTAAGCAAAGAGAGATGACTTCCTTCTGCAAAAAAACCTGTATTTACTATGTTTTGCTGAGGATAGACAGGAATAAGCTTCCAATTTAGGCATGGTAACTGCAGCTTGTAGAGTCTGAGATGCTTTTAGTTTCTCTTTAATTTAAAAATGCAGCACTTAAGCCCCTCGAAATCATTTTCCACATTGAGTAAAATTTGCTGCTGATGAACTACCAGTCATGTTCAAAGTCTGTTGCATGTAGATTGAACAAAATAAAAACACAAGTGGCTGTTGACTTTTTGAATATCATGTTTAGATGTGAAAAAACAAAAATTGAAAGTTAATGCCCCCTCTCTGACAGGAAGGTTCTGTCCCTGTTATCATGTACAGACACCGGCAGAAAAATGACGTTTGAAAAGATGTGGAAAATGCCAGGCCCCGCACTGGCTTATTGTAATTATACAAACTGACAAGTGTCTGATTCAAAAGAGGAGTGGGGCAATCTGATTTGATCGCTCAATAGAAAAGGAGGGAGCCGAACAAGGTGGACCAGATCAGAGAGAGTACGATTTTTATTCTTGTTTCTGTGGATAAAACTAATTGCGATAACTTTTTATTGTTTATAATTAATATAAACTAATCTTTTCCCTCTTTCTTCAAAGTTTTCAATTAGGTCAAACTTTTCAGTAATGTTGGCCGATTTCACTTTTCTTTATCTTTGAAGATGTAACATCTAACATTTCATTTTTTCGAGTATGAGATGAATCTTGTTCCTCTCCCCCTGGCCACTCTGCTACCCCATCACTGCTCTACAAGCATCGCTGACAGGAGGATGGAAATCTTTCCTGGAAAACTTTGGGATTATTGCTTTAGGACAACATACTCAAAGCATCAACAAGAAGCTTTTCTTTCAGACAACTACCCCACTTTTTAACAAGCCAACTGACGGACCACAAACTAACCAATACAACAAGTTGACTGACCGACCGACCAACCAATGTAATCAGTTAACCAACCAACCCACAAATGCAATCAGTTAACCAACCAACCCACCAATGCAATCAGTTAACCAACCAACCCACCAATGCAATCATTTAACCAACCAACCCACCAATGCAATCAGTTAACCAACCAACCCACCAATGCAATTAGTTAACCAACCAACCCACCAGTGCAATCAGTTAACCAACCAACCCACCAATGCAATCAGTTAACCAACCAACCCACCAATGCAATCAGTTAACCAACCAACCCACCAGTGCAATCAGTTAACCAACCAACCCACCAATGCAATCAGTTAACCAACCAACCCACCAGTGCAATCAGTTAACCAACCAACCCACCAATGCAATCAGTTAACCAACCAACCCACCAATGCAATCAGTTAACCAACCAACCCACCAATGCAATCAGTTAACCAACCAACCCACCAATGCAATCAGTTAACCAACCAACCCACCAATGCAATCAGTTAACCAACCAACCCACCAAGAACCAACCAATGCAATCAGTTGACCAACCAACCGACCGTTTCACCTGTAGAGCAGCCTTTATCAACTTGTATAGAACACATGTTGCTTAACATAAACGACATGAACACAGGGTTACACAATACGAAGTCAAAAACACAGTAAATTAAAAAATAAACAGAAAAAGATGAACATTAGATGGTGTAAAAATTGTGACTAGAAGTCATTGTTTGTGCAAATATCTGCCAAAACCAACTTTGTACGAGTTTTTCGAACTAAAAGAGTGCAGAGTTCATTGATAATTATCGGGGGTTTAGTGAAGCTTCCGTTTGCATTTTAACAAATTTAAAAAATAGCAGTTTTTAGATTTCAATGATTCAAAGTTTTGGTGATACGGCGCAAAACTGCTTTTCTCTCTGCAGAATCAGTTGGTTTACGATGATTGCGTGAACACTTTCTTACTGTAGTGTTGCATTTCAACCTGAAGCTTGCTTTCGGAAGTTCAAAGAACGCCAATGTTGCCGCCAAAGCTCCACTGTTAAAGGCTTCATAACGTTTCTGTTACTCCGTTGAAGTAATAAAGTCTTTATGGTTTTTATTTGTGTAATTTCGTAGAAATATCAGGGGATAATTGGATTGCGACTTAAGGACGGCTAGCAGCAGAAAACACGTGGTGACAGTTTGACGCTCAGAAACGCAACTCAAGCTTCAGCAGCTCAACGCTGAATCCTTTTTTTCTGCTGCCATTCACCTGAAAATGGACCTCACAGCTGTTTGTCGTGACGGCAGAGCGTCTCTGAGCTCCTGTGACACACACACACACACACATGCGGAGCTTACAGGAAGATTGACAGCGGTGCTTCCCCCGCCTGCTTGATCGTCTGAGCGCTTCACGTCCTGCATTATCACACTCACAAAGCCCAACGTGCACCAAGACTGCATGAAATAAGGGAGGCCTTTGTGGTTAGGCAAACCTCAAAGACGCAGTCACATCTCACTCATTCCTCATCTACAACCTGCTCACACACTCAAATCTCTTTGAGTTATTGATTGTACCCTCTGCTGCGATATTTTAGCTGGAGGATAAAGACTATTTTCTGCTTTTATCTCCATTTGGCTCTCTCCGACGAGCTTCAAACCCGCGACAATCTTTCATGGTTGATTTTCAGTCTCACAAGATGTCAGACACGGTTCCATTTCCTTGTAGATCATCTGGGATCAACTCATCCCCCCCTGAATGAACTCTTTCAGTCCGATTTGCTTTTTTTTTCCCAGCACATAGACAGTGTAAGAGACCCTCATCTGGTCAATAAACCCACAGAAACAGGGCTGACAGAAATGTTACCATCAAAAACATAGAGACTTAATTAGCAGATACATTCGGATAGCATACTCAGATCAGTACGCCCCCAATGCATCCAATGTGTTTTTCTAACCCATTTAGATTCAGAACACAAAATTAAAATGTACTTTTTAACCTTAACGTGTACCTGCAAAAACTAAACCTTAAGCAAGTCAAAAGACCTTTGTTCAAAGAAAGAAATGTCCTATTTTCTGTCTTGCAAGAAAAATATTTGTATCAAGAAAGTTTGTCAATAGCAAAATGTAGAAAATATGTCTTGGTAACTAGATTTCTTTTTCTTATAAGAAAACAAACAAGAATTCTTGGTAGGACAATTTTTCTTAACCCGTTTAACCCATTTTTGGTTATCTTCGATCATCTTTTGATCTATTTTAAAGTGTTGCCAGTGGTCTTTTAATTATGATTGTGCCGTTTTTGGCCAAAATCTAGGACATAGTTTCTGCAGAGTTCATTAGAAATTCTCTTCTGAGTAGTGGGCGGGACCATTTCCGCAGAGTAAGCATGCCAACACTTCCCATCGTCCCTTTGTTTACCCACTGTCCAGCTGGCTTACAGCCCCTCATACTTTTACCCCCATAACGTCACTGCTGCAACAAATGGCGAGCAATATTGGGTAGAGACGTACAGTTTTGAGCCAGATGCGAGCTTAGACAAGGAAAACAACCAAGTCCATGGATCTAGTCCAACGTAGTTGCTTCTACGTCAAAAGTACAAGCTATTCAAAGGACATTTTTTTGTTTGCTCCTGATTCCAAACAATTTAAACAAAGAAATACTCCGAAAAACGTTTTGATGTTAATTTTCTTTATCCTCCATCATGAGGAAAATGCTACAAGAACATGTTAAAAAACCCAAAAACACCATTTTCATCTGAGTGGACCTTTTTTCTGGGGGTCCCTTTTTGCTCAAAGGTAGGGGTTTGATAGCGCCATATGAACAGTGACAAAGAGGTTAAAAACTTTGTTTACAGTCTATGGCACCAGATTTGATAGATTTAAAACAAATTTGAACCTCTGCTATTGTTAGATGGAGCGGTCCAGTTTTGACTTGATCTCCAAGGTTCACCATGAAATGGTCCAAACTAGAGGCGTATCCATTAATTTTTACCACGATTCCATTCAGCTCGAAACTTGTGGTTGCCGATACGATTCACAGTCGATAGTTCATTTTGAACGATCCGTTTTGATCTGATTCACTGCCCTCAAACGATATTTCTGAAACTTTGTTTTCATTTGTTAGCATTTTTGAGTTAAACTTCTTGTATTTTTATATAATTTTCTTCCATTTCTATTCACATCTGGGAAAAAAAAATCACGCTGCATGCTTTCATTTAGAAGACGTTTCTTCTTTTCAAACATTGAACAGGTCAAACTGTTATAAAACAAGAAGGAATTAAAACAGCACATAAAGGTATATTGACGGTTAGATTATATGTTTGGCATGCAGACACTGCATGTATCCAATCACGTGTCTTCATGAGGTTAGAAAGGCAACCACGACCGCCATAGATGCTTTTTCTGCACTGAACGCACACACCTTGCACATGAGTGTTTCAGTGACAATCAGACACCTCCTCGCCTCGTTACGTGTCCTGCGAAGAGCTGAGCAAGTGTGGCGTTTATAGGAGTTTTCTGGCCTTTTCTAGAAGAAGCGGATCTACGCTGAAATCTTATATAAGTGAGCTGCAGTCAGCATTTAGTGCGGGCACAGGAAACAAAGAAAACGGTCCAAAAATGTTGGATGTTGTTTTATGCATAACAAATACAAAATGTAGAGGACGTAAAATCGGCTGAACATCTGTTTTTTTTGGTTGTGTTGTTGTTGTTGTGTGCCGGTATGTGTGATTGTTAGGCTTTCATGGGTTCGGAATCAGGTCGGTCATCACTGCGGTTCTTTTGATTGGAGATTGGAGCGGCAGGAAAACCAGCTGCATTTTCCACCACAGCAGGATTCAATCCGCCTTGATTCTCATTGTGAAAGACGTCAATCACGCTTGGCGTTCATCCCTTTTTACCCAGCAGCCCGCTGGGCCACTCAGGGTGGCTTGATTCCTGTTTTTCCCCTTTTGCCAAGTCCGTAGCTTTAGTCCACCCCAAAATATAATTTCTTCTGCTTTCTGGAAAGTTCTTAACAACATACATTCTCTGTCCATCTCTGTATTTCTTACATGAATTAGTCTTTTGTGGTTTTAAAATTTTCGGAACAGCTGTTCCTCCTGTTGCCTTACCAGCTGAAAACCTAGATAAACACTGAAGAGCACCAGTTTTCATTTCTTCTCCAGATGGGAAAAAAACTGTCAAAATATGCAAGTTGCTCTTTTAAAAAATAAAATGGAGACTGGGAGACACGGAAAATAAATGTCTTAGATCCACACTTTAAAGGTCAACTCGGACAAAAACGTGTTCTTTTTGCATTTTTCTGACTACTGCGTTTCTTTGTATTCTTTTATTCAAAACGTTGTTAATCAAGTGCAGACGAAATAAAATGCTGTTTTAAAAAAGGGTGTAGTTGTGACCTAGAAGCCACAAGCCCCCCCCCGTTCAATTACCTCCACTTGTAGACGACTGGATCCATGTACGTCTTTGTTTTCTGTCGTCTGGCTCAGAACCGGACGGCGGTGATGTCATGTTCCGTTAGGGTTGCAAGGGTCTGTAAGCTAGTGGGAGAGCGTGTAAACAGCGAGCTCTGCAGTCCCGCCCATGTATTTCTAATTAACTGCTGCCGCTCTGCAGAAACTATGTCCCAGAAAACGACACAGGCTTTTTGGTTTTGGCTAAAACCGGAATAATCATGATTAACCCTCCTGTCGTGTTCGGGTCAAATCTGACCGTTTTACAACTTATAATACTCATAAATATTATGTTTTACATCTGATTACCTCAAGACCTTATGATATCCTTCACATTGTGTACTTGAACATATAAAAGTGATGATCACCTATTTCATTCAATTTTGAGTGTTTTAATCAACCTTGTTACACCTGTGGTGTTCCCGGTCAAAAGTGACCGTCATAGGAAATGAATGGGTATCCAGAGTAAATTCATTCAACATACAGAAAACATCCCCATACACACTGCCCCAGCTCACACACACACTCTCTCTCACACACACACACACACACACACACTCTCACACACCCACACACACCCACCCACCCCCCCACACACACACACACACACAATTTCTTTTGTGGGTACACATGTCTTTCTGCTTATGTGCCGATCCTCTCACGTGAACCAACTTCCTAATGATACAATGTATCATATGTTTACACAGACTAGACAGGTGTCTTTTGAACCCATTTCTTTCCCACGCTTCTGTACCTATCACACGTGAACCACACCTTCCAGACTAATCAATGTATCATATGTTTACACAGACTAGACAGGTGTCTTTTATGTGAACCCATTTCTTTCCCACGCTTCTGTACCTATCACACGTGAACCACACCTTCCAGACTAATCAATGTATCATTTTTACACAACCCCATACTATATATAGCTCGATGTTTGCCTTGCATTCCTTTTACTCTGAGCACAATGAGTAGACGACTGAAGCGTTTTTCTGTGGAAGAGGTTCTGGTCCAGGTTCTTGGGCATGATGAAGAGGGCACTGAAATTGAACCAGAGATAGAGGAGGATGTCTCGGAATTGGAAGACATCACAGATTTTGAACCAGACTCTGAGGAGACTGACCAGTCAACAGATGGAGAGGGAAAGGCACCTGAAGAACAGGCACCTGAGGAAACATTTCAGTCCAAAAGTGGACACTTGCTCTGGTCATCATCCCCCCAGGACCGAGGAGGTAGAGCGAGAGTGGAAAACATCATAAAGATGACACCAGGACCAACGCGTTATGCAGCATCTCGTGTGGATGACATCAAGTCCAGCTTCCAACTCTATTTACCAGAGTCCATTGAGGGAATTATACTTGAGATGACAAATCTGGAGGGGAAGCGTGTGTTTGGGGACACCTGGAGAGAAATCGACCTGGTAGACCTCCAAGCCTACATAGGTCTGTTGATTTTAGCTGGAGTGTTGCCAGAAAAGGAAGCGTTGTGGCCTCTGTGCCCCTAGAGACATCAAAACGAGCCTGACATGCTGCAAATGTAATCCTTATGTTTGCAAGGCCCACTCTGACCTGAGTGTCACATGCCACTCATGTGCATGAATACACACACAAACACACACACACACATACCCACACACACCCTGTTGAGTTTGGTGTTTGGTTTTCCATTTATTTTTTGTATTATATGTTCATTTTGTAGTTCATTTTCAGTGCCCAATTGTATTTTCACTGATGTTATTTAATGTTTACATCTACAAATTGTCGTTAGACACTACTTTTAAATGTTGTTCTCAACTAAAGAATGTTGAATAAAAAAATTGGTGGTGAAATTTTTTTTGTGTGCTAATTTAAGACCAGTTAAAACAGACCGGTCAATTTTGACCGGGAACACTAAAGTAGGGGGCTGAATGCGAACACGACCGGAGGGTTAAAGAGACCGATGGGAACGCTTTGAAATAGATCAAAAGATGATCCAAGTGTGATTATAAGGTTTAAACACTTTTCAATTTTCCAAAAGCAGCCAGAGGGGACGATTGAATGACCCTCACCTTTTACCTCCAGGCCTCCGTCCAAATTAGCGTCACATGTTCTTGTGGTTTCACGTCAACGTCCTGTTGTTGTGCTGTGTAATTATCAACCAGACGGTGGGGCAGCGGTGTAGCGTAACCGCCAAATGATGACAACACACACACAGGACCACCTGTTGCTGATTTCACCTGTTTAACATGCTTTTTTCCTCCCACCATTTCAGGGTCATGTCACTCCGACGTGGCTGTGCTATCAAATGTGGGGTTTCATTCCTAACGCTGTGAGCCTGATCGTGTCCCGTTGGCTTTCACGACTGAGATTCCTCAGCGTTTGAGCATCAGGACCCAAACCCGCCGCTCTTCCTCTATAGGTGTCCTCTTTTTCCATTTTCAAATGGTTCCTATTTTTCTCCTAAGTTTGGAGGCAAGGGCTGGGTCCTGTTCTTCAAACCCCCTTTTTCAATTTCCCCCTTTTCACCCCTCCCCCACTCCACCACAGAGGGCAGTTTAAAGGGGAGACTCACAATGGCAGCCATTTTCTTCTACAGGGGGAGAACAGAGGAATAAAAAAGATGTTTTCTTTGATCTTGTGTCTTTTCTTGTAATAAATTTGTGTCTGTAATGCTTTTTGTTTTTGTACTCTTTTTATAAAAAAAAAAAAACCCAACATGAACTCTTGCTGATTTGTCTTTTTTGCTCTTGCTTCTTTTCTTTTTTTGATATTCTTTTTTTTTCTTTTTCCGTTTTTGCCAGTAATCTTTTTTGAATTTTCTCTTTTCTCTTTTTCCCCCCTTTTTTTCTTAACCCTAGGTCCGCTCACAAAAAAAACTGATGAATCTTCAATGAACAAGCCGCGAGACGAAGGTATTTTTGTTGCATGTTTTTCCTTTTTTCTTGTTTTGAAGTCTTTTTTGGGGGTGGGGGAGGGGGGCACACGTCAAAAACAAGGCACACACGCACGCACACACAAGTCTTTGGTGGGACTTCATGACCACATACATGTGTGTTCCTGATCATTTTTAATAAAGGTTTCTTTTTGAATGCTAATTATCTGCCTGGTGTGACCATTGACTGTATATGAGAACTGGAACCAGTGACTCTGACGTCACCCGTAGAAACTTCCAGTTCCAATGTCAATTCAGTCGCCATTTTCTTTTCGTGACGTGGACGCTGCCATGTTGGTGTCAATAAGCTGTGATTGGTCCAAGTCAGTCAACATTTCTATGGCAACCAGCCCCGCCAATCAGGAAGGAGCTTGTTGGAAGGCCACACCCCGACCACTTGATAGTGGGCTACAGGAAAATGTCAATCTAACACTTCGAACGTTGGATGTGGCATCTGATTGGTCAGTTTGTACCTCGCACAACTTGGACTACAGAAAAATATTCAGAAAATAATGTTAGGATTAGCAAGAACGTGTAAAAAAAAAAAGAAAAGTGGTATTCTGACTAATATGACTGAGTACCAGCTGTTTACTTCCTGTACTCCCTGTCTGGAATGCCAGGGGTGAGGGGTCACTCAGTCCAGTTCTCATATACAGTCAATGGGTGTAACCTTGGACAGACAGGCCTAGCTAACAGAAGCACTGCATCGTAGCTTCCGCAGCTTTGAAAACGGCGGCATTGTTCCCCGAATTCAAACTGTCTGTCAGGATTCAGAGCGCCTATTGAAACCGGCACACACAATGAAGCGTTATGGCGGCTCCCCCGGCGCCCGCTCCTCCATAAAAATTGCAGTCGAACGAGGAACCACAGAAAATATTAAGCTGCGCTTATTTCGAGTCAGAGACGATCACATCCAATCAGGTAAGGAGGAGAGAAGCAGGAACATCCAAGGACACTTGTGCCCCACTTTAGCAATCAACACTGCATTTTATTCACCTCCTACCTGCAGCAAACACCCCCCCCCCTTCCTCTTTTGGATCCTTTCTTAAAGTGACTGATGATATTTTGATCCACCTTTCTCTCTTGTGCTATTTTAAGGGGGTGAATCTTTTTCTTGCTACTTCATGCTCTTTGATTCTCCTCTCTTTTTTTTTCCTTTTTTTAAATTTTTTTTCTTCAAGTTGGCAGCCGGAGAAAGTTTGACACGAGGATTTTCTTGGTGATCAAACGTTCTGGCGCAGACACAACTTTTGGAGCTGCCACAGCCAGCAGAGCGTTAGAAACACTCCAGCTCTCGCTAGACAGCCCGTGTCTCCTTCATCCTTAATTACAACGCACAGCATAAGTTTTTGACTGGGTCATTAGTGCCAGCTAGCGCCTCTTTACCAGGCTAGCTGCTAACCACTACCACAGGTAGCCGAAACCCCTTTAAATGCAAATCCATGGATTATATAGAATATCGTCACCATATAGATGACTTTTTTACCTATTACACACGTTTATCCCTCTAAAAGGAGTCCTGATGATAGTTTATCACCTTTAGACTCATCTAAAAAGTAATATTTAATGAGACACTGCATCACAGAATAGGCAGAAAGTTCAAAATTTTTGTAATTAAGATGTTTTTTGAACATTTTCACCATATCATTTATTTTATGAGATATAGATCGTATCGATTAGGAGACATTGAATGTTTTGGTAAGCTTTTGCAACAACAATGTTAGCTTGTTAAAATATTGACTTTAATCAGTGTTGGGGGGAAAGAAGCAGCTTATTCACCTGTTGTCTAAAATTTAATCCACACAGTTTTTACTGTATTATAAAGAGTTAATTATTAATAAATGTTGTGTTCTTTAAATAAACCAAGTAGTCATTTTAAAAAAAAGACTGTGGACGGGTTATTCTTACTGCAAAACTATTCAAAAATTTTCCCGCCAAAAGTGCTAATGAGATTTCGTGGAGGCAGCCATTTTGAACTGAGCAGGAAAAGCCCTTCAACTTCGCCTAGTGCAGGGGTTTGCGACCTTCAGCACTTACAGGGCCATTCGGGTCGATTACTCACAGGCCACGACCCAGTAGGACCCGCAAAGTCTCACTTCACAAACTTTTATTTTAAAAAAAGCTTGTCTTTTTATTTATGTTGTTGGTACAATGGTGATAAATCAAAATAACTGCTGTGTTTGGCAAAAATAAAACAAACATGAAGAGAAATTTAACTTTTATTTAAAATATGACATCGTTCATACCTTTTGACTGAGGTTCACGTGACTTTTGTTTCAAAATAAAAGACGCCAAATGCGACATGGGATCATGTCATTGCAGCAAAGTAGCAGGAATCGTGATGTCAGCAGGGGTTTAAAAAAGGTGGAGGATACTGTATATAAAATAAAGCTCAAAATAGCATTTCCCGGTATTTCTTTACTCAAATCGCAGGTGAAAAAATGCTGTTTATAAAAACATCATGTTTGTGACGTGGAAAATACGCTGGGAGGGCCGCAGGCTTCCTACTCCACAACTCTGTGCCGACAGTCCCCGCCCACAACCCAGAGGGGAATTTCTAATGGCTTACTGCCAATCTGCAGAAACGATGTGCTAGAAACAGACAGTTCTTTTGATTTTCTGATAAAAACGGCATAATCATAATAAAAATACCACTGGGAATGCTTTTAATATCAAAAGATGACCCGAGTGGGTCTTTAACCAGAGAGGGGTAAAAGAGCCACATGAGGCTCTGGAGCCACAGGTTGCAAACCCCTGCTCTCAAGAAAAAGTGAAAAACGCCAGGCCAGACAACATGGACCAAGCTATGTTCAGTGGGTTTTTAAGAAAAGTTTGGTTTATGCTGATGATATAGGACTCTTAGAAATGTGTGTGATATGAATTGTTAGGCTTAACCCAGTAAAAGCCCACTTCATCCCAGAATTAACAATAAACATGGTTTTTGGGAAATTAGATGTTTTTTTTGTTTTTAAAAACTTTTTGATGAAATCCACAAAAAATCTTCTTTTTGGCAGAGAAAATGTCTTAAAAATATTCTGCTGGTATCTTTGCTGCTCTTTCAAGAGATTGATTTTTCTTCCAACCACGCCAAAAAAACTAAAAACAGACGGAAGAGAGAGTCTTTTCCATTTTATATTTCTGTACCAAACTTTGACTGTAACAGTATAAATCATGTAGCTGTTAATGAAAATTGTAGTTTTGTTAAAAAATTTCATTTAAAACTTTTGCTTTGGTGATCAAACCACAAAAGGTTATTTATTTAAACTATCTTATCATTGGGAAATTTTACACTACACACCTTTCTCAGACAGATATGAACATTTCCACAATTTTTTTTCTTGTTTAAACTCTCAAAGTTCTACACTTAGCAGAAAAACATGTCCAGTATTTTAAAATGAAAACATGATCGCGATCGAAGGCTTGAGTCGATTTGGCAACTTCAGTACAGGAAACACGACATGGAGGAGAGTAATTGACAAAGGTATACAGCCAATCAGGATGCAGAACAAAAGAAACTTAATTGTAGCAAAAAAAATCCACAAAACAGGGAGACGGTGATCGATAAACCGCAATGCAGTGAGGGGTCAAGCGCAAATGACTAAACAAGCCCTGTAGGTGATTCCAGAATACTCTGCAGCTTCAGCAGTGACGGGGCTTGGCAGAAACAGAGAAACAGATCTGTATTGACCAATCAGATGCCTCAATGAAAGTAGGCGGTGCCCACTGGCCCCAACTTTCTAAACATTTAACTGACGGATTTTGTAGCGCTCCCATTAAAGTGTAGTGGGTGTGGACTTCCAACAAGCTCACTCCTGATTGGTGGGAGTGACTTCCATAGGAATGTTGACTCAGATCGACTCGGGAGAATCAATGCTTACTCGCGGCGTTTGGTCCCCTTCGTGGCGGTGGATATATCGCAAAAAAAAAAAAAAAAAAGCAGACTGAATTGACTCATTGAATGGCCGTAACTCTTCAAACGTATACACAACGTAATTTCAATGCTTTCCTAAAAACGTATAAGAGCAGTATTGCTTTGATACGCAACGTTTTACAGTAGTAAAGTGTTTACGTAATCAACATAAATCAGCTGATTCTGACCCCATTAGAATTGTGTAAACGGACGAAAAGTTACCATAGTTCAAAGATCGTTTGCTCTTTGCTGTCAGTTAAACATGAAGAGAAAAACTCAGTTTAGTTGTTAAGTAGTTGAAGTTTCGTTCACAGTCAGAGAAACAAATTCAATGTGCTTATTGAGAGAAGCACAAACTTTTGTAAACATTTTCCACTTTTTTAAAAATTTTCTACTCACAAAAACTGCTAACAATAGACATGAGCGCTGCGGCCTTGTAAAGTTATGACTTTCTTTTGTGAATTTACAAAATCGCTACTCTTTGAATCATCAGGCTATATTTTTGGGAGAAAATTCTGAACCAAAGACCATTTTAGTCCAGGAAAATAAAAGTATAAATACATAAAATTTATGCAAAAATAGGAGTCCTTGTCAAAATGGGAAATGATAGTTTTTTATTTATTGAGGGACTTTTCAGAGAAAACAAAAGCTGTTGGACGGTTGCAGCAGCTCCAGGATGCTCCTCAGGTGGATTGTTGGAGCTGCTTGAGCGTAGTGTGCGTGTGTGTGTGTCTGCGTGTGTGTGTGTGTGCACCCACTGCAGCCGGCCAGACTAAACCAAACAAAAAACGGGGAAAAAAAGGGCTCAACGAGTGTCGGCTCTGATCAGAGGCGAAGCCGAAGCCCACTGAGCCCCCAAAGCTGGAACACGTTTCCACTAGCAACAATGGCGTGCACGCTCACGCAGGTTATGCCTGGGGACTCGGCATAGCACGCAAAGGAGACGTACGTCCACCAAAGTACACAACACAGCTGCAACTGCAGCTTTGAGACACAATATCGCAAAATAGGAACCGTCCAAAAACACAGCGTTCTTCTAATTCGTGCAGTTCTAATTATTTACTCAGCTTTAGATTAAATAAAAACAGACCAAGAAAGGAGGTTAAGGAGTTAATTTTTTAACCTTTATTAAAAATTTAGATGTAAAAAGTAGATGCTGTCCAATTACCTCTAGACAGACAAAAATCTTCCTAAAATGCCATTGTGGACACATTTTAAGGTGGATTTCAAGACTTTTTCTGGCGTTTCTGTGCTTCCTCCTTTAAGGTAATAGTTTACTACGACACAAAGAAACTGAAATAAAACTGAGGTTCAGATTCGCTCCAACGATTCCGTTCACCTGCCTGTTTTGTTGTGTGAGATTCTGCTGTTTTTCCACTTTACAGGATAATTCAGTCCTTTTATGAATGCAGTCCACGTGTTCTCATGCAAAAGGCGTTTCTCCTTCATGAGACAGAGCTCATTAATCTGCATCCATTGCATTTGACTCCTGTTTTTTATTCAATTTGAATTTTCAGCAGGTTACAAATCCATTTTCTGAGCCCTAATTTGAACGTGTCTAAATTCTGTTAGTGCCATTAATAACATTTTGCTTTGATACGATCAGATCACCAGAGCTGATAATTCCTCAGAGACTAGAATTTACATGTAAATGGTCATAAACAAAGTGCAATACTGGACTAACGGAAGCTGCTTTTAGCATTGGCTGATACTAACGCAGCAGGAAATTGTCATTTAGTTTTTAGAAACTTATCCTTTTAGACTCTTACTATAAAATTTTATATATCTTTAACTGGTCTGCCCAATACATCTGTCACGGTTCAGTTTCGTTACTTTTGTTTTTTAGTTGTCTTTTGTTTTTTTCATGCTTGGAGTTCACTTCCTGTTTTATTTTGTAGGGTTTCCTGTGTTGTGTGGTGTTTTTGAGTTTTACTTTAGGTCCCCATCTGCCCTGATTGTTTCCACCTGTGTCCCGTCAGTCCTGTATGTATTTAAGTCCTGTCATTCCCTTCCTCCTGTGCTGCTCCATAGTTTATCATGCTGTCCCTCCCTGGTTCGTGTACATCACCTGTTTCTAGTGTTTCGAGTTGGCCTGCCTACAGCAGTGGTTTTTAGTTTATTGTTTTGTTTAGTTTTCAAGTTTTAAAGATCCTGATCCTAGGGATGGGAATAGAAGCCCCAAGAAGCTTTCACGGGGTTCATGTGATTGTGCCGGAAAAATGAACCAACCATTCAGGGCTTTGAAACCACACAGAACAGCGGCCTCTGGTGGCGGTCTGGACGTATATCATCTGCTTCAACTAAGCTCCTTGTAACACTTCAATGTGGAAATGAGGATGAAAAAACGTAAAACAAAACATCGTTGTTAATGATGAATAAAAAAACAACGTAAAACAACACAACGAGTTACGTTGGCTGTGAGGAGTGCTTGACACAGCAAAACATTCATCACATGAAGAAAATAAACGCAAAGCAAATAAAAAAATTTTTTTAAAACTGTAAAACACTGATCTTGAACCCACAATCTCTGGATGTAGATACCATGACTACTCCACTGAGCTATCTCACCTACAAGTTGCACCTCGCCATTATATATTGATAAAATTATTTTCCTTATAAATAAGGTTTATAATGAATTGTCTTATTAGGAGAAATCTAGTTGAAACGATCCTGAGCCACAGTACTTTTTTTGCCAGAACCCTTGGTAAAGACCAATGAACTGACGCTGATTCCAATACAGGGGAAACAATAGAACTGGTTGAGAAACGTTCGGGATTCCTTTGTACTATTTACAGAGAATAGCGCGCCCAACTGTTCAAACACAAGTAACATCTGAACCGTTGTTCAACCAAACGAATTGCAGCCCATCAAAACCAAATACAAATATTATTATTTTTTCTAAATTCCCGCCTCGCCTTATAGGACATCACTTTATTGACATGTAGGACGTTTAATCCAACATCCTCTGAGATGTACGTCGGTGCACATGCACTTTTTACCATGTTGTTATAAGCGCGTTCATGCGATTTATTTATTTATTTTTCGATTCATTCATCATGACTTGTATTTAATTTATCTAACTCATCTATTTCTTAATCGCACTTGTTTTTTTCCTAATAATTGCTGTAAAAAGCCTTATTTTGACGTATTTTCATGTAAATTCGTGACATTGTGTCGCAGTAAAAAATCCAAATTACAACTAAAAAAGTGGTTTTAAGAAGATTTCCTTTTATAACAGACTTTCAATCTTCACTGCCAAGGTAGAAAAAAATGCAGGTTGTTTACTACTCTTATTAATCCAAAAAATGTTCAGCACAAAGTTCTTATATATACCAGAACACATATGTTCACATACCTTCCTCCACACCTATTATTCCCTTGAGATCAGCCCCTTACGTTCCCCATTTATGACAACCAACACCTCGTCAGACTTCATCCCTTATATGATAAATAAATAAATAAACTCATCTCATCTCATCTCATCTCATCTCATCTCATCTCATTGCTGTGGCATTGCGTTGGTTCTGTGAAGAACCACAAATGCTGCGTCACACCAGCATCACGCCGCGTACACGGCGGTGCATTAAGACGTGCACTGGGAGCAATGCAAGGGGCATTCATGCAAGTAAACAGTTTTGAAATGTTCAAATTTCAGAATATAACAATAAAAAAATGAGATCCAAGCGATGAATGTGCTAATTTGACACCTCTAGTTGTAATTTCAAACTTTCATCTGAATTTATGAATTTTAATTTTTGAATTCAATTTGATTCAAATCTGCTTTTCAGTTTAAAAAAAAAGTCTGTGTATTTAAGCACATATATGAAAATGTCAAATTATGATTTGATCAATTTATCGTTTAATGAAGGTTAACATTTTTTTTTTATATTTTTTGACCAGTTTCAAATGTAAGGGAAAGAAGTTCTGGCTTCAATGAAGTTGAAATGTTTTTTCATGGATTTATTTTAAAGCTGCTTCTAAATCTGTTGGACCAAAGAGGTACAAAGTATTAAAGATATCCCCTGAGAGTCTACTTTGTCATGAACTCTTCAATGTTGTGCATAGAAAAGGAGAACATTAAACTGTCTGCCTGAGCTCCCTCTGTGGCTCCTACAACCACGGCACACGATGCCTCCAATCAGTCTAGATAAACAGTAACAGATCACAAGCCAGGATAATGCGCTCCGTGCTTTTTTCTTTTTTTTTTGCCTCAGCTGCTAAACAAAATATTAAATCCAGAGCACGCTATTCAAATTAAATGCCGCACAAACGCTTGTAAAGACGGGGAGTGTGAAATGCATTTTCCCCGCAGACCCACTGAACGCTCGGAGCCCGACAACAGCTCCGCACCACGCCGTTGTTTAACGGCCTGTAGCAGCGGCTCCGTTAGAAACGGGCTCCGCTCCGGTGAGCACACTTTACAGAAACGGCTCTGAATTGATGTCATTCCTCCCAACGTGCCGCATGCAGTAATGGCTGAAAACGCGTTGGAAGATCTGCGTAGAGCACATTTCAAACGTTGGTCTGTAGTTTGGTGATCAATGAAGTCTGCTCGTCTGTCTGAGACGGATTTTTTTCTATCCAGCCCACTTTTTTGATGATATGGAGGGTTCTGTTTTCTTCTACAGACAGGAACGTAGAGATGGGAGCTTATTATCTTTGATTTGTTCCACGGAATTGGAGCGTCTTCCTATTAAATCTTTTCTAGGTGGCTAGAATGCTACAGTATTCAATGCTCTGTGCAGGTCACATTGTTGCAGCTAAATCTGGGAAGAGTTAAACAAGGAAACAAGATAAGCAATGAAAAATCTGCACTGCAAAGCACATTAGAGGGTTCATTTTTGCTCCATTGTCTAGTGAGTCGAGATGACTTCATCAGAGGATTGTGTGTAAAATGTGGATCATTAGGAATTCAAGAGGATAAAAAGTTTGTAAAAGGAGGATTTTTCTTTTCTATTATTGTCATTAAGTACAATATTACAATTGGGTCAGTCATTGTTCATACAACACCGTCACCTCCTTAAAAAAGGAAATCTTTTGTTTGTTCCAGACAAAGGTAACAAATACATTTTTTATGTTTATGCAGTTACGGACTAGTAATGTCAGGTTATGGGTAGAGATTGAGTTTTGTTTGGAGTTGTTTCTACTAGCAAGGCAGATGATAATATATGTACCAAATATCTTCTGATAGGCTGTAGAAAAAATACAGCATGGTTCTGTATTTACGGCAACACAATATAGGCAAAGGCATAGCGAAAAACATTTCGCGATCACACAAAGTTAGCAGTACAGCAGTACGACATTATTACAGCAGGACACGGTTTTAAGGATTAGCATGCAGAAAAATGGTGGTTTTTTCACCAAGTCTCTTCAAATGAGGCATTTGTTGGAAACAGGAGGCGAGTCAAAGAAGACGTACTGCGTACAGAACAGTACATAGAGAAATATAATTCTAAAAATGGCCATTGATTGATAAACATTTGTTTATCAATGAACAGGCTCACAATCTAAACCAACCAACAGCTCAACATATAGAATCCTGGTTTAATCCGACAGTTTGAAATACGGTCATCTATGAAGTCCTATACTTCGAGTCCCTTTGCTCCGTTGGGCTCTAGGGCTCCAGTAAAGTTCCTACCCACCATCCAAGCTGGATGGTCCAAGTCTGACTCTACCCATCATCTACCCAACGACCCACATCTAATTACATTGAGGTGGTGTTCACCTTTTAGCGCATCCCGTCAGGTCGCCACAGCAAATCAGCTTTCACAGATTCACACAGGCTGGTTTTGGCAGAGAGTTTTTATGCCGGATGCCCTTCCTTGACACAACCCTGTAATTTCCAGGAACATGGAGACCCAGATCCTGTGCAATTGGACATTAGAAATGACAGCACCATCCGCATTCTGATTGGCCCCATCCAAGGACAGCAATCAACTAAGTTACACAAATCTAACTACAAACACCTACAAGCCAAACAGTACATGTGCCGTACTGATGGTACAAAAGATAACCAGGTGCCAGCAATTACCTGTGCTCCAGATAGAAAAAAACAAGACAACTTCACAGAAACAATGACTTAAGTACTTAAGACTTGAGAATACTTGAGACTTTAAAAAACGGAACGGATGTTTTAGAGATTCAAAGAAGACCTCATTAAAAGGTACAGCCTCAAGATGTCCCCGAAACCTGGCCACAAGTCATACCAGACAGAATCCAATCAAATCAGGGGACTGAGAAAATTGAACATTTTGAGGAAAATAAAGCAAAAGACAGGAACAAGGCAAAGATGCAATGAAAGAGAGTTAGATAAAAGGGTTGCAAACCATGGAGGCTGGGAATAGGGCAGCAACACGCCTCCTTGTCACCTTGCGGCTTGTCAGCTAGATTGGAGCTTGTAGGAAAGAAATCAGCACTTGGCTGTGTGCATTGCTACAAGGGACACTGCAGCGAAGGCTCTCTCAGGCCTCCTTCCACCACTGCACCTCAGTGGAGGGCCCGGCGCTGCCTCTGAGCTTCCAAAAGCTTTTGTGGATCTATTAGGACCCAATCAATTCTCTTGGAAGGGCCCGCTGAATCAAATCAAGTTCGGAATTGTCAGAAGGTGTTGCAGAGAAGACCTCCCAGCAGGCAGCCGCGCCAGTGAAGCATTGCAGAGTTACACACTGCATTCAGGGTTATACAGTTATGAGAAGCAAAAAATCAATGGGAGTGCGCTCTGTGCAACAGAAGCAAATAGTTGCAGTACTAACACGATGGACGACGGTCGAGGACAGCTGCCCTCCTAAATGCTCTCCTTTCTCAGCTCTTCAGGCTCCCAGGATGGCAACCTAGAAAATAAAGTCAAACACGGAGAAGTGAGCCTTCGCTGTGGAGTTAGAGGATAAAAGACTGTGAAACAGTGTGTAATGGATGGGATTTAACAGTGTGATGCGGCTAAAGGGTGCATGCCACGCTCTGTTAGGAAAGTTCTCTCACCCCATATTAATCTGCAGCAGACCAAAGACTGCACCTTAATTCAGCAGAACAAAAGCTTTTATTATAGGAAAACTCATCTGATGGGACAAATCTTTGACTTTCGAGGCACTTCTGCCACTCATGTCGATGTCTGGGACCTAAAGAGGCTGACTCACAGAACAATGATGGATATGCAGAGCCAGAGACGCCAACGCTCCCAGGACATAGCATGGCTGGATCCGGTGTGCCGGGTAGTCCCACCCAACCCGTAAACCCCCAGGGCGGTCTCTGGCAATGCGGAATAACTTCCGAACTTCTGACGTGGTTCCATCCGATTCTGAGACGGAGAAAAGCAGCTTGATGTGAGCGTTCCGTAAAGTGTTGCACATCGGCGCAAAGCTTCACTTTACTACTGTAAAGTTTTGCACGTCAATGGAAAGCTTTACTTTATTACCATAAAGCATTCGCTACTGCAAAGTGTTGCAATTTAGTGTTTTATATATGTAATAAGTTTTCAGTTTTGGGGGCCGGTTTAGCTCGTGCTGGTTTGCGGCGCCTGCCGTCCGTGAAACCAGGGTTCGATTCCAGGCTGCTCCCTATTCCCTTCTCTGCTGCTGAGAAGCCGAAAGTGAAAGATTAAGTTTTCAGTTTTAAAACATAATACAAACAAATTCAAAACCCAGTCCCCCACCCCTGCTGCTGTCAGTGACATATGCACGAATATCAATTTTAGTAAAAAAAATATAAGGAAATAAAATGGTACAAGTTATAAGGGTAGAGAGACAAATATATAAAATCAGATACAGTATAGGTGAAATGGTATGTAAATAAAAAAAACAATAAGTAAAGTGCACATATATCAACACACATGTAAAGAAAAGAAATAGAAAAGAAAAAAGGGGCATCATTCTGTCACACTTGTAGATAGACTAAAAAAGTTGAGAAATGGTCTCCATACCTTATTAAATTTATGCTTTGATCATTTCACAGTAAATCGTATTTTTTCAAGTTTAAGATGGTAAAGCACATCTCGAATCCTATGTGATAAAGTGGGCGGGGCAGCATCCTTCCACTTAAGAAGAATGAGGCGTCGAGCTATTAAAGTTGAAAAAGTAATGATCCTCTGACCACCTGCAGGCAATGTTGGAGCCCCACTGTTTATTCCAAACAGAAATACAAGTGGGTTTAAAGTTAGTTTGACTCCCAAGATGCAGCTTAGTGCCTCACAGATAGTTCCCCAAAAGCACTGTATTTTAGCGCAGTACCAAAAATGTAAAGTGTTGCAATTTAATGCAAACTTTTCTTTTACTATAATAAAGTGTCACAATTCTGCACAAAGTTTAACTTTATTACCATAAAGTGTTGCATTTCGACACAAAGCTTTACTTTTCAACTGTACATTGTTGCATATCTGTGCAAAGCTGCTTTATTCTATGTCAGAATTAGTCGATTCCCTGTAAATGTGTGAGTACCCCACAACTGTCAAGTGTTGCTTATGAGCGCAAAGCTGCTTCACTTGGCATCAGAATCTGTTGGAGTTGCATTAATTGCACAAGTGGTGGAAGAGTTATGGTAGTTCAAAGAATGTCAACAATAGAACTAAAGCTCCAGTGTTGAAGTGGTTTGTCCAACAAGTGCACAGAAAGAGAACACTGGAAAACATCAGTGTACAGCAGCAATCACAGCTCAGACCAAACTCCACCACAGAGGCCACTTTTCCAAAAGCAGAAAGACAAAACTTTTATTCGTCTTTGGGAAATCGGATGATTCAGCAGGGGGAACAATCATGTCCAAAGATTCAGTTCTGAACCGAGACTCCAAGCTCTTTTCTCGCGTAGTTGCGTCAAAGCCAGTGAGACGACGCTGAATCCACTCTATAGGCCAGTGCTTCTCAATTATTTTTTGCCAGGCCCCCCCTAGGAAAAGAAAATGTTTCGCGCCCCCCCTGACCCCCCCCCTCCCCCCCCCATAACCCCCCCCCACACACACACACACAGACACACTCGCGCGGTGACAATACATCAGGTCAGTATCTATAAAATTTGTATACCTAAAATTGTATCTTTTAACACTAACAAAAGAAAAAAGCAAAATAAATCCACTTTCAACAAATATTAACTTTATTTAGCCACAGAAACCCTGTTCTAGTCTAAAACAGAAAAGAAGCTGAAAGTACCTGAAATAAAAAAAATCTGTCATTCCTTATTTAAACTAGAAACATTTTGACCAACTGAACCATTTGATGCTGAAAAAAATAATTCAATCAATAAATAATATTAAATCTAAATTGATCTGAAACATTAACACAGCAGCACCAATATATTTAACGTTTTTAGTCTGAAGAAATAGGTAAAAACGTGCTGATTTTTTTTTTCTAAATGACGGATTGTTTATTTCTGATCTCATAAAAGTGCAGCTGTTTTCCTGCATTACCTGCTGTCTTTATGTCTGTCTGACACCAACTAAACCACAGGCAGACAAAGAAAACATGGATGGAAAATAAAGACACGTCATCAAAATGTCTACAATAGTTCATAAAGAATGACATTGTTAGCATGAGCTTAGGAATCTAAGGGCAGCGGTGATCTTGGGCAACAGGCAGCGGTAGCAGTGGTCCGCGTGCCCCGATTCCCCTGGCAGACAGGGCCCACACCACCCCTCCCCTTTCGTTCTCACTCGCGCAGCCGCGGACAGACAGAACAGACAATAGGAACCGAATAGTGGACCAGATTATTTTCCAAGCACTGAGCCGCTGTCACCGCTGCCCCCACGTTAAATTTGCGCACCGGACAAACCTGTGCCTAAAACCGCCACCACCGCGCGCCCCCCCTGGCATCGCTTCGTGCCCCCCCCTGGGGGCGCGCCCCACTATTTGAGAAGCACTGCTATAGGCTGAACCTCCAAGGGTTGACATGGAGGACCTCCATTCATGAGGCACCGTTTGATCCCAGATGAACCACTGCCATGTGTGATTTCTGCCTTCACACCGGCGGCCAGTTGTGGAAGGAAAAGCCGCACTCCTGGCAGGTTTCTGGAATCACGCTTCGCTCTGCAGGAATCCCACATGAAACGCTGGCACGAGCAGCAGGGAAGGTGTCTTCCGTCCGTCCCTCTGCAAACACATGCAGTTCTGCTGATGCACACTTTAACAAGTTGCATGGTTAGGTTGCAAAACTATCGGTTTGACCCGCAAAGCTGTCTTTCTGGTTTTTTGTTGTTGTTTTTTTTGATTGTACAGTAGCCGTTGAAGGAGCCTCCCAATTAGGGAGGTGTTGTAAAAAACTGGATGGAAAGGGCTGCACGAAGACAGAACTGACAGCAACACTCAAAGGAAACACTCATTCTGAGCTTCTCTACATCCAATTTACAGTTTTTTTTCTGCTGCTCGTACCGAAACAAAACACGAAAAAATAAAAGCAGCACCAGTTTAGAAGAAACCCTTCCACCAGATTGATCCGGGCTGTTACTACACGCAGGAGAAAATCAAAGAGAAAAAAGGAAAACAGAGAAGAGGGGGTGCCCCCTTTTTTTACGGAAAAGTTTAAATCGCGCGAGAAAAGAGGGGGAAAACAAAAAATATCTATTTATGATCTTTAATTATGTTTTCTGTGCTGGCTAATACGACATTAGTCCTTCACACCAGATTTTAGGGCATAAAACAAAGAAAGTCATGTGTGTACAACTACACTACCCAGAATGCCTAGACGAGCCAAGAGGCGGCAGGCGATTGGTCAGAGGGGGTTGATTGGAAGTTCTGTACTTTTTCTAGCAAACTGTGTTGTTATTCATGCGGTGCAATGGTCGCTCCAACAATCAGTGGGTCTTTGTAGTTTTGAGCCCCTATTTGCTACAGAAAATCGGTTCTAGATCAGTACTCACACACGAGGGCAGGGATGCCCAGTTCAGTTTAGTTAGTTCACTTACGATTTTCCTATGGAATTCTATGTGTTCATGATCCCTTTGATTGTATGGTTACTTTACAATTACAGGTGCGTAGCCCATTGAGACGACTGTTGTTGTGATTTTGGGCTAATCAAACAAAATTGAATTGAATTGGGTTGAACATAAGGCGCGCTAGATGACGCACTGTTGATAATTTAGAGGTTAAAATAAACCTTTAAGTGTACTTATGCTTTAAGTACATTTGTTTTTTACGACAACTAAAAAAATCCACCTCCCAATTTATGGAAAAATCTAAAGTTTTAAGGAATCTAATGAGCAATTCCTAAACCTTAATGACTATTTAGAGATGTTGGAACATATTTAGCTAGACTTTATTTTTGTTTAAAGTGTCATTTCCACACAGATTATACGTCATCTCACATATTCTTAATAAAACACCAACACAAGCTCAGACTGGCCACTGTTCAGCCTGTTTGGCCTGAAGCCCGGCCAGAACGGTTGCCGTGGTTATCGCCCGGTCAGATCAAAGGTCGGGGAAGTGAAAAGAGTTGAAAGGCCGTGACAGGAGGTTAGGGGTGGACCGTGGATAAGGAGACGTTACATGAAGGCAACAAAGCGGTGCAATGGGCAGTGCTTCATTATTGTTTGGTTACAGGTGCAAAACCAAAATCTAAGCTTTTATGCAGACAGGATCTCCTGAGAGCAGACTTCCTGTCCTCTCACTTCAAAATAATTGTAGTTGTGGCAATAAATTTAAAAAAAAAATCTGTGTACATGTTAGTGGTCAATTTTAAAATAGAGCAAAGCTTATTTCTAAAAAGAAAACCCAGTTTTAGTTTCTTCACAACATTTTCAATGAGGGGTTTGAATTTTAAGATATCATCAAGTAAGACCCCAAGATATTTGTACTCATCTACTTCCCCTATAGCATCTCTGTGAAGAGTGAAAATCTTTGGGAGATCTTCTGGCACCTTTTTGGTATTAGAAAAGAACATGAATTAGGACTTTTCAGTATTTAGGACAAGTTTCAATTGCTGAAGTGTAAGCTGCAAAGATTCAACTGCTTTTGCTGGAGTTGGTCCAAAGCAATAGATAATGGTGTCATCAGCATAAAGATGAATATTGGCATCTTGAAGATGTTGTCCTATTTCATTAATATATAAAATGAAAAGTAGAGGTCCTAATATTGAACCCTGTGGCACCCCCCCCCCCCCCCCCCCCCCGTGGACATTTAAAAATTCAGAGGACAAGCCATCACATTTAACACACTGAGTCAAAAGTCGATTTTAATTCACAAGCAACATTCTTCTGCCTTTCAAAATAAAAGCTTGGGATTGTCGTGTATAGTATAGGAGTATTCATAGAATCAAATTTCTGTCAGACTTGCCAAAACTGGTGGTTCTTTCATTTAAGCGATACACGTTCAGTTCTCCTTTTTGTTTATTTCATATTCATTCTAGCTATATCAGTTCAAAGTGTTTTGTTGTTGCCCCTGTGGTGTTTTCTGATCAAAATATCTGCACAAACTCTGTGATTTGAGCAACTAAACAGGAGACATTCTTTTCTTTTTTATTATTTTTGAAATCAATCAAAATAGAATGAGGGAGCTCAAGATTTCTTAGATGTAAAGAAATAAAACTTTGAAAGATGGCAGAATAAAAGTCTGAGAATCAGACTGAGTTTCTATGATTGATTGTGGAGCTCGCTCTGTATGTTTGGGCTTCACGAAAACAGGGAGCTCTGCCGCTATTCAAGCATAAAGAATGTGGAGATGAGTAAAAGTGAAATAAAAATAAGGAAGGAAAGAGGAAGGGGGGGGGGGGGTCAACTCGAGTTCAAAGGGCCTGAGGCGAGAAGAAAAGGATGCTGGGAATGGAAAAGAGGGCTGTTGCTTGTGGAGAGGAGGAAGTCAGCGGTGATGGAGAAAAAAATAAAAAACAGGGCAATACTCTGTTTGTCTCGTCTTTGTCGCTGTGGCATTTCCCAGGACGGGGAGGCGGGGGGGGGGGGGGGGGGGGGGCGTGCTCAGCCGCTTCCCAGTCCGCTCAATTTGTGACATTGATCCGTTCCCTAACAGTGTGTGAAAGGAAACCAAAAAAAGGCCAGCTACTGTTCAGGACGATAAAAGTGGAGGGTTGTTGTGTTTGAAGACAAGACAGCATAGTTGAGAAAAATGTAGGTTAACCTTATATAGTCATTGGTATCATATTGGATACAGACACCCGTTAGTAACAGGTGCACACCAGTTAGTTAGTGGGTTTTTTTTTATGTCCCTGTGTTCTGTGTTTGTGGAACTATTCAGTAAAATAATATATAACTGTAAAAAATAAAAATAAAAGGAAACTGGGCTTGAGCAAAAACTGTCAAGGTAAATTATAAGAGCAAATTGCAAAGCTGTAAAAAACAATGCTCAAAAGGATTTCAACCTATTAAAGACAAAAAAAAGATGTGTAAGGTGGTAAAAACAAGAAAAACGAAGGTATTTCTGAGAAAATGGAAGTTAAAAAAGGGTTGAAGAGCAGAGCAGCTGGGAAAGGGAGAACAAATCGGACATGAAGCAAGATGGAGCCTGACGGAAGCAGAAAGGAGAGGCTTGGAGGAGGAAAAGGGTTTTATTTTACTTTATTTTTCTTGAGACGTCGCTGAGACTAATGAGAGGGTGTTGTTGCAAAGACGGGCCAGGGCGGCTTCTCTTATTCCCCGCGGCCCAACTCCTCTTTTCGCTCCTGCTCTGCTCCTTTGCTCCTCGCCCACACTTAATCTGTGGAAGGAAACAAGAGGCATCGCCGTTTGGTTTGGGAGAGGGGGTGCAGGAAGGAGGTGTGCAGCTCAAAATGCGGGGGGGGGCAGGCGCATTGCAGTCGGGTAATTCTTCTTGGGGAGCGAGCAGGTTGTAGCTGTTGCGCAGCACCAAGCTGTTTCTCCTCCTGATCTTTGAGAGCATGGGGAGCTGGGAGGAGGCAGCGGACGCCTCGTGAAGACAAACAGCAGAGGAGCTGCCATCATCCAACTCCACGCTGGTCCCTGCAGCCCCCGCTTCATGAAGTCAGACTGACAGGGAGAACAGAAGCTGGAGTGCTGTTTGTGTTTCCACGCAGGACATTGAGAAAGGGCTGCTCCTACTTTTATTTTGACAATTTTTCCACCCTTAACTGGAAGAAAATCGTCCAAAAATGGGAAATGTACGTACATCAGTGTGAAAAATGACGTCTGTCCTGCTGGTGGAGGACTATGTCGCCGTAGGCTTGTTAAGTGGAGCTGCTTTCACGGTCTTTAATGTCCCACTCCAACTATATTTTCCTCTATTGTAAAGTCGTTCCCAGTAGTCTGTTAATTAGGATTATGTCGTTTTTAGCTAAATCAAAAACCTTTCTCGTATTTTCTGCAACGCAAAATAAGTTCTGAAATTCGCCTCTGAGTTGGGGAAGAAAACAAAGATGTACATGGATCTATTTGTCTGCAGGTGGATGCATCAGAATTGTAGCAGAGAAAGCAGCAACTGCTATGAGCGGGCCAGTTTTCTTCTGCTCCTGATCCAACACAATTTGAATAAAAAAAGACATTCGGGAACGCACTCAAATGATTTTCTAAATGTCCTCCATTATGAGAAAAAAATGCTGCAAGAGCATGTTAATAATAGGAAGAAAATCATAATTTTCCTTGGAGTGGGTCTTTAAAAATCCATTCCGATCGAAAGTTTTTGGTTTATTTTAGTTTTAAGTTTGTCATTTGATTGTGATCTCATTAAAGCCGAAGACTGTAGACTCAAGAAAAAAAGGGCAGGATGGATAGATAGATAGATAGATAGATAGATAGATAGATAGATAGATAGATAGATAGATAGATAGATAGATAGATAGATAGATAGATAGATAGATAGATAGATAGATAGATAGATAGATAGATAGATAGATAGATAGATAGATAGATACTCTTCTGAGTTGCCCAAGGACACTTTTTTACCTCTGCACCACGGCTGCACGTGACTTGGTCCATATGTAGGTTCCTCCTTTCAGCTGTCAGCCATGAAAATACAGAAAAACAATGATGCTTATTTTTATTTGGCTTTACCTCCAACCTGAAACCGCTCAGATTTTTAAACCTAAAGAGGAGCAAAAACCGTCAGTTTACAATATTTGTGAGAACCAAAAAAAATTTTTCAGTGCCCTGGTTAAAGCACACACTATACTGGATAACCTTTGAACTGTGTTTGTTTTAGTCTGACGTCTTTTGTTTGGATCTTTTATGCTTTGGTAAAGTTTTCCTTTAATTGTATATTCCTTTAGAGCCGTGCTTATGCATCTCTACAAGACATTTTTTTGGACCTCAGAATAATTCCACTGTTTCACAACATGTTGAAGAAAGGTTCAGAATGGAAAGTTAAACTCCAGGCCGACCAGTTTCAAGTACTTTTTTTAACATTAGTCATATGTTGGTATTATGAGTCTTAATTTGAAATAGGTTGGCCTTAAAACAAAAATTTAAAATTTTATGTGAGATTGGGTTATAATAATAGTTTTCCAACTAAAAGATCCTCAATAAACCTGCTTCTGATTTTCCACTCTGCACTGGTGTTAAATGAAACCAAATGAAAAATGCATCAGTCAGCCAGAGAGTTAATTAGTTTCATCAATAAGTAAAAAATATGTTGATTTTATCTTATGAAATAACCTTGAAATCCCTAGAAAGAATTCCAGGACCCACGGAGCTCACGGTTTCTGGACACACACACATTTGTCCAAGATGCAATCAGTGTGGCCTTTGGTTTGATCCATTGTGCTGTAATGATTTAGCCCGAGCCAGTCTTGGTGGTCAGCTCTGCTGCTCCGCATCTCATCACCTTCCGTTCATCACCCGTTGCCTGTCTCTTTCATCGTCACACCAGCCAGCCGCTGACCGCTTTCTGACTCACGCGCACCGCCACACTTGTCCAATTTGACACAAAATGCTACACCGTTGGAGGACAGGCCACACTGAGTGCTTTTTTTTGTTGTTTTCTGGGGGATTTACCTCTGTGGTTGTGCAGCATCACAAAAAAAAAGTCTTTTAGGTATTTTTGCTTTGAATTTGCAGAAGGTGTAATTGGTCCTTCGGGCCGGCTGGCCTCAACCGGCTCCTTGAGGTGGTTTGGGTATCTGGTCTGGGTAGCTGAGTTCCTCCCCTATCTCTGTAGTCTAAGCTGCATTCACACCAAACACAGTTTGCATGTAAGACACGATGTACAGACACGATCTGAGGTCGCTATTTTGGCGTGGAATTGGCAGCGTCGGGCACATTTTGGCCATCAATGTGCGTCAAACGTAAAAAAATGTGAAGGACTGGTTACGTCAACCGTTCAAAAACTTAATTTTGGCCCGTGATGTGTTGATCAGGGGGTGGAGTCTAAAACCAACAAGGAGGAGAATCTGATCAGGAGATTTGGAAAAAATTGTGTCTTCAAATTCATACGTTATTACCACTTGATGATGTCATCAATAGTCGCCAGTCATCTACATTAGCGCGTAACTGCCAGCGCTCGGAAAATACACAACGTCGGTTTTACAACTTCAAAAAGTTATGCTAAAACAAAAACGTAATACTTACATTTAAATGTAAACTTGTGTTTCTCTTCCGCGTCACTGGTAGAAGGATACCTGGCCCTAAGTCGCTCCTCCATAAAAAAAAAAAAAAAAACACTTTGGGACACCACGACAGCTTCTAATACCACTAAAATTGGAGCAATAGGGAGTAGCCAGAGCGGTAAGGAAGCGATTTGGATTTAGTCTCTGAATGATCTCAGGAGCCCAGGCATGGGTTGACCAGTGTTTTTGTAGAGCTCTTCAAAAATAAAAACATCTGATCTCTAAACATCATTCGTGTCTTCCTTGCATCTTGAATGAGATTTACAGTCAATGCTTCCATGTAGCAATAAAGCTCAAAACTTTTGACAGTAGCCCCTCCCACAAGTGTCAGGATGTGTCCATGTGCGAATTTGACCTGCGTCGGAAGAGAGGCGTCCGGTGAGAATTTGATGCTACGACCTGTTGCTCGCTGAGTGATCTACAACCTTGATGTTTTGTGCGGGCCACCTGCGTGCCTAAGGCTTAAAGGGGATTCAGCGTTTCCTTCTTATACAGCTAAAAGCTGGAACAGTCTCCCTGAGGTTGGGAGACAGGCCTCTACTGTGCAAAGGTTCAAATCTAGACTCAAAACCTTCCTGTTTAGCCGTGTGCATAACCCTTGTGCTATCCTTTGACACTTTGACAGCTTGGCACGTTAACATTGGGAGTTGGGTCATCTAGACCCACTAGACAGTGCTCTGAACCTTTTTTCTTCAATGATTTGTGATCTTCACTGGTTTCCATGGATTATATGAAATCTTTCCACCTTTATCCACCTTTGTCATGGTAGGGAGAACACTCCAATGGTCATCTTGACCCCATAGGAACGCACAAGGGATAACTGAAGGGTCCTTATCGACGCCTCTATCATTTTATTTTCTCTTTCCTGTCTTTTAAAGTAAATTTAATAGTGAGTATGTTTTTAATCTTTGCACTGTTACGTATTGGGATTTTAGTGCATTTTCCTGTTTTGTGAAGCCCTTCAATTACTGTCTGTACAAATTGTACTGTACAAATAAGCTTGCCTTGCCTAAAGAAGTGCCCGTCCACGCTCGATTTCAAACAAAGATCGACTGGTAAGTTGAGAGCGTCGCTATCCAAATCAGCTCCCCTCTTCAACACAACCAACCAGCTCAACGCCTACATAACACAAGAAAAAAGTCATTAAGAAAAAATGTGCTTTTTGTAAGAAATCCGACCTTTTCTATCCTCAAATAACCTCCCCTGAGTTGCAAAAGAGTGCCCAAGCAGATTCCCTCCACTGCACTGATGCAACACTTCTACCACTCTGTAACCTTTTCTGTTAATTGGATCATTGCTACAAAGGACCTGTGTTTGCTCAGAGATGACACTTCTTCATTTTCTAGGAGCATTTTATTTTTCTGTTATTACTGTTTGGACCCAAGTGTAAAAGGTCAGTACTTATCTCTACCTCAGGTGCTTACACCCCACACTGGCATATGGTAATGAAAGCAGTGATAGTGGCCAGAAAAGCACCAAGTGAAGCTTTTTTATTTATTTATTTTTTTTATGTCTGAGAAAAAAGAAGCAAAAATGCTGATTCGTGGGAAACCTCCTTTCATAGTTACATCATTGTGATTTAATATCTTTTTAATTATGGCTGACTGAAAGGAGCGTCTTCCTCTGCCATCTATCATTTTTACCATGTGAGCTTATGGGAAGATGATATCTCAGCTACTGCCCCCCGCTGTGGTAGAAAATGCTGCAGCCCTTCAAGGCAAGATGGCGCTCCTGATTACACAATTAATGGGTAAAATATTAATGCGACCTTCCTAATCTTCCATCTCTGTCGTTCAAGTCAAAGTGCATTTGAACCCACTTTAAGGACACACCAGTCTCCTCGACTGAGAAGCCGCATCGGTTCTCAGGAAGACAGGGGGCGGTGCCTCACAGATCAGCGGCGGGCATTGCACCACACTGAAACCACTCGACACAAGTTCAGGCCTAATCGTCTCATTGTCTCGGTTCTGCTTGAGAGGATCAGCAGCTTTTCTAAGCTCCTCTGGGTCTTCGCGGCCATCTTGCTTTGTCTTCGTTGCTCTTGTTTGTCTTCTTACCACCCCCATTGTTCTCATCCAGCATTGTCTGGGAATTTGATTTTCCGTACCTTTATGGAAGCGTCTCCCAGTGCCCCATTGTTTTCTGGTTTCCCCCTAATTGTCCCTCCAAAGGAATTTCTCAACACCAGTGATTCTCAAATCACGTCTAAAGAATGGCTGTATTGAGTTTGGATCAGTTGGTTGAAGCAAACCACACATTAAACTTGAAGGTCTTTCAAATGCTTCCCACGAACAAGGAGACGTTCAGACCTCTTACTATATATGAGAACTGGGCTGAGCCTTCATGTTCCAAACAGGAAGTGCTTGCTGGCTCTTTGAAGGAATCCCATAGAATTCCATAGAAGACATAAACTCAGCCATTCATTTTGTCAGAATAAACATTTTTGCTCTACCACCTTTTCTTTAACATCTTTTTTTTCCTGATGTTTTTGCTATAGTGCGAGTTATGCTCGTTATGAACTGACCAATCAGATGCCTCAATGTTCAATGTCCCATTCGTTTGATTGAAACATTTCGCGAAGCCTGCTTTAAAGTAGTAGGGGTGTGGACTTCCAACAAGCTCGTTCCTTATTGGTAAAAGTGGTTCCCATGGAAACCTTGACTCAAACCGACTCTGGACGTCTGGATCCAGCGTGGTGGAGTCTATATCGCAAAAGCTGACCAAATTAACGTACTGAATTGTCTTAACGCTTCATCCGTTTACGCAATTAACGTAATTCCAACTGTTTCAGAAAATGTAGAAAAGCATTATTGTGCTGATTTAAATCAGCTCCTTCTGACCCCATTAGAGTCACGTTAAATGCGTAAACGGTCCTAACATCCCGGTGTCCGTATCTCACAAAATTGGTGGCAAAATTGACATTGTTTGGTTGGCACCATTTTTTTATGGGTGATGTCACTCAGTCCACTTCTCATGTACAGTTAATGGTAAAGCCATATTCTGCCAATTCACTCAGGAATGTTTACATGGCAATACTTTCAGGTTGCAAGGCACCATAACAATCAACTTTAACGAGGAGAAGTACCATCCCTATGCAGAGGTCCCTCTGGATAACGCAGTTCACCTTTTGCAGTATCATTGTTTCGCTAATTTTATTTGATTTATTTTTTCAATTTCGCATACTTTTTTCTTTTTTACAGTTCTTTTTTTGTGTTCTGCATCCTGATTGGCTGTTGACCAATCCGCGATAGAAAACATCCGTGTTGTTATCAGTTTTATTTTGTACCATAGACGTTTTAGGGCTGTGAAACGCGTCACTATACATTTTTTTACTCATTTCTTAGACAGACATGAGCATTTTCAAGCTTTTCTCTCTTTTTCTCAAGTTTCAAACCATCGTAAAAAACAATGATCTGTTTGCGATCAAAGATTGATGTAAATTTGGTTATTTCTCTACCGTACAGGAGACATTGAACTGAGGTGGTTGATTGACATTGGTCTACAACACAATGCTCTGTAAATAATCATCAATAATAACGCGTCCGAATTATGTCGGGCACGCTATGGCAGTCTAGCAGCAGCATATACCTGAACTTTTGAGAAGAGTTTGCGCTGCGTCAACCAATCAGTATCTCATATAATCAGCAGGTGGAGTCCAAACCCAGCATTGAAGCACTTCTCAAATTCATGATATTTTCTATTATTTTTTACGGAGACAATAAAAGAAAGATCCTCTAATTTTATTTTTATTTGGTAGGAATCAAACCTTGGACAGCAAGTCGTCAAACTAGGTCACAGAGAGGTGAAAGTACAGCTGAAAGCGTCCGTCCTGTAGTGGATCTGAAGCTTACCATACTGGGAGAATCTCCGAATGATGTCATTATCCGCGATTACCGAAGTTTATGAACCCGTTTTTGGACAGTTGTTGAGCAGTGAATTAGTGAATGCGTGAATCGCATTTGTTATGGCGTTTCATAAGTGAGCTCCTTCTCTCAGCACGTTTACCTTCTGCCTTTAACCCTTGTGCTATCTTAGATGACCCCACCTTTACATTGACATGTTTTCCCTACCATTACAAAGGTGGATAAAGGCGGAAAGATTTCATGTAATCCATGGACACCAGTGATGATGACAAATCATTGAAGAAAAAAGGTTCAGAGCACTGTCTAGTTGGGTCTAGATGACCCAACTCCCAATGTTAAAGTGCCTAGGATAGCACAAGGGTTAATAAGACGTGATTTGTGGGATTTTTGCTCACGGAAAATCACAATCTAGGGCAGCTGTTCCTCCTCTTGGCTTTTGAAGGCAGCAATGACCCCAAAGTCTTTTATTTTTTGGAAGGAGTTCTTCCCTCGCTGGGTGGTCAAACGGACCCGACAACATGTTTGTCTGCGGGCGCCGAACGCCAAACTTAGGCAGAGGACGAAACCTGACCGCGCTGGAGGCGGAAAGAGAGAATCCAGAGAAAAAAGACGGATGAAGAGGAGAGAAAGAAAGAGGAAGAGCTTGTAGCCCTCGAGGGCCTCGGTCTTATCTGTCAGCCAGCCATTCGCCCTGTAAGTGATCCGTGGTCGCAGAGTCCCCGGGTCAAGCATGACCGCCTGCTCTGTGAGCCTCTCGAGGGGGGGGGCGCACGCGGGTCCATCTGCAGTCCGTCTCCCATCATGCTCGCTGCTGTCACTCCGCGTCTCCTCCAGCAGAGTCGGGCGTGCGCGAGCAGCAGGTGCGCACGTGCTCATTTGCGACTAATGAAATGACACGCGGGCTGAGAGGTGGCTGAGGGCATCGCGGGGCTCCAGAGCAATATGTTACCACGGTAACAGTCAATGAGACCTCTCTCACCCCGAGCGCGAGGAAAAAAAAATAAGAGTGAAAGTGAAGCAGTTGCCATAGCGACTCCCCTCTGCAGCGGCCTGTAAATGTCTGCTCTTCCCAGAGCGAGCGTTTCTTTTCGGACTCACGCATCCATTTTCCTGTCGTTGCGTGTGACAGCGTGGAGGTGAGCTGGCTGCGCACGTGCCACCACGCATACATAGAGGTGCAGGAATGCAGATGCAGCCTCCACCCACCCCAAAGCAGATGCTGTTGTTGTTAGTTACGGGATTGAAGCGCTCGGCGGCTGATGCCTCGTTGGAAAATACACGCACGCCAGAGCCGGCAGGGGGCTGACACTGCGCCACAGCTTGGGGTCCGGTCAGCCATATGCTCGCACGGGCTCCTGGCAGGCGAAGGAGTCCGCCGTCAGCCGGGAGAGCGGTTCAAAGGGCAACGAGGGCCCATCAGCGACTGTCCCGCCTGTGCACACGGCTCCGCTGGAGAGCTGAGCTCATCTCATTAGCAGTGATGGATTCTTCCTGAAACCATTTGCATGTTACACAGCAGAACAGACAGAAAGCAAATATCCACTCTGAACCTCACCTTTTCATTTTTAGAGGACTTTCTAGATTTATTTTTCCATCTTTGGGACCATTTTTCACTCCAAGGTTAAACCTCCAAACATTCAGATATTTTTAATTTTTTCTAAAGATGTCCCACTGGGGTGCTGGCCTAGAAAGACTGAGCTGGCCGCCCGCTTGTACTTTGCATTTATTTAGGGTGTTTTTAACATGTTGTTGTGGCATTTCTGTCTTAATGGAGGACATTTATAAAGAAAATTAAGTTTAAAACATCATTTCTGTGTATTTCTTTATTCAAATTGTTTTGCAAATCAGGAGCAAATGGAAAAAAAAGCTGTTTGAAAAAGATCATATTTGTTTCAGGAGAAAACACGCTGAGCTCAAGCCAATAATGTTAGGGGGGGTGTTAGGGGCTTTAAGCTAGCGGGAGAGTGTGTGAACAGAGAGCTCTCAGACCACAACACAGAGGTGAATTTTTACTGAAACTATACTAGGAAACGATGCAGGTTTTTTTTTTTTTTAGTTTGGCTAAAAACAGCATAATCCTCATTAAAAAACTATTTGGACGCTTTTACAGTAGATGAAAAGATGATCGGAGTGCGACATCTAAGGATCCGAGCTGCAACATCAACCGAAGATGTGAGATTTTAAACAAAAGGCGTCTTTTTATTCACTGCTGGTCACACACAAAACCTTCATTCCATCTTTAATGAATTTTTATGTCTAAACATTTCAACTTCGTGCTTCGAAAAGAGACTTTGAACTTTGGAATTATCTTCCTGTTGCTGTATGAACACAAACATTTCTGCCTAGAAAAATTCAAGAATTTGTTTTTCTATATTTTTGTATCTATCTTTATTACATAAACACAAACCAGCCGTCGCTTGTTTATCAAAAAGTAAAACTCCTCACTTTTCTCAGACAGACATGACCATTTTCAGACTTTTCTCTCCTCTTTAGACTCTTAAAGCTCAAACCTTCATAGAAAAGCTTTTTTATTACTTTTATTTTAATGTTATTATTGCTTTTGACCCAACCTCCTGGATGGAACTCTGCACTTATATCTTGTTTTTAACTACTAATTAAGGGATGATATGGGAAAAAAAATGCTCCTTTGTTTTATTCAATGTTCCTTTTATTTCCTTGATTTTTGCAGATATTCGTGACCGCAGGAAGAAGCCGGTGATGATGTTCATCCACGGAGGTTCTTTCATGGAAGGCACCGGAAACATGTTTGATGCCAGCGTCCTCGCCGCCTACGGCAACGTGATCGTGGTGACCATGAACTACCGTCTGGGCGTGCTCGGTGAGCGATTTTCAGCTTTCCGCTCCCTGAAACGAACACACGCCTCCATCTGCAGCAGTGTTTCAACCCCGTTTGACAGGAGCTGACTGAATGTATGGCGCGGGGTTTCGAACCTTGTCCTGTAGAAGAAACGACAACCAGCGCCGTTTTTTTTTGTTTTTCTTGGCGCTACCACTGCAGGATGATCCATCACCATCCTCACCAAGTACTGTAACCAGATAACCACATCGATGTGTTGCCATGGCAACAATTAAAAGGCTGAAAGACGCCTTTTCACAAAAAGAGTTAGCTACGATGTTGTAAAAATTATGTGTAGCAGTACATCAACCAACAAGCGTCTAATGGCTTCCTGGCATTAATTGGCTTATTGCCAGGGTTTTTCAGAATAAAAGTATCTACTTAAATATCTAAAAAGATGCAGAAAGAATTCAAAATGTGAATTTAGGATGAGGTTTTCCTCCTTTAAATTAAGTTTTATGGGTTAGTTTATGGATGTTGGTTTTATTTTATGTAAAAAAATGTTGCTTATTAACGTCTTTTTATTTTACACAGATTCACCTTTTTTTCAGCAGGTTCCTGGTCAGTCTGAACACTGATTTAGGAAGCAGCGCTATGGTGAATCCACTGTCTTTTTTGAGTTTTCTCTAAAGGCTACTGTCCATGAAGGAAATGACAAAACCTTTACAGCTGAGGTTTTATATGTGTGAAAAGTAAACTGCATCCACTGCTGCCTAAAGGTTAATTTCTTGTGAGAAGAAACAAACCACTTTAACATCATTTAAAGCCAAATTATAATAATTCAAAAGCACCCTGGAGTCTTTTTGCCTTCTAAGCAGCACAGCAGACATACTTACCAATTTCCATAAACTAACACCTCGGATAACCAATATTGCCGGGTCCTGCTGTGGTTTGAAATTTCCCAATATTAGGTTTCTAAAATGTTCTTCTTAAAAAGCATACAGCATTCAAACAAGGTGGTGTGATTGGAAAATATGAGTAAATCAGTAGATTTATAAATTCCTATGTGGAAGATTTACAATAGTAGGAATCCTGTTATTTCTCACTTTTGTTTATCGTAAATACATAACAATCTGAGCAAATGTATTAATGTTTTAAAGCATAATATGATCTAAATAGGGCAGTAGCTTTATGTTTCATTCATTTATAAATAAAATAAAGGAATATAAGCTTAACATCACACAATAAAATATGTGCATTGCCTATTGGGTGCAGACAGCAGCCCTCTCCTCTCTTTGTTTTGCTTAGGATTTTGCTGTATAAATGTTGAGGACCCACTAGAACTGGAAAAGTGCTCAACTTCCATTCTTTATTTCCCATCTCCTCACATGTACTTCAATATCTGCAACCTTTTCCTGCAAATAGATTCCACATTCTGTTGGGTGTTGGGCGTCTGAGTCCTTTTTATTTGCCAGAAAAGGTCCTTATGAAAGTAAATGCAAAACAGGGGAACAAGCATGCAAATCAGACCCAGCCCTGTCACTTTTACTGACACAGAAAGGCACCTCACAACTCATTTTAACGGGGTAAGTCACTCCTCCAAAAAAAAAAAAAAAAGATGCAGGGATTGTAAAACAGAAAAGGCCTCTGCAGGGCGTTTTGGGAACTTGGTGGTGGCGCAGCAGACAATAAAAACAGGTAAAAGCGGCTTTTTAGGGGCCCAAGCGTCGTCTGTTCAGGTGGAATCTGGAAAGAGTTGCGGCTTGAGGCTCTGCAGCAGAAGCTTGTCATCCTTCTTTTTCTGAAAATACTCTTGACTTCTCCTCTTTATTACTCCCTGCTCTCTGTCTCGCTCCACTGAGATCGAGTAATTTCGCTGTGAGAGGGGGAACATGCCTCTAAGGAGGCAGGTGCTAACTAAAGGAAACTAAGTGCATTAGATATTTCATTAGCAGAGCAGAGAGTGGGCTCCTGGAGGCTGTGGCACAAACACACTGCCCGGCTTAAATACGTTTTGAGGCCTTCATCTAAAGGACGTTGTATTGTTTTATTATTTTTCTTTTAACGCTGCCATTACAGTGCTGACACGTTTTCATTTGCATGTAATTGCCTAAAGTGTTTGCTTTTAAGTGCATCTTCATTAAGTTCATGAGTGTTCTCCCTCTGAAATGTGTTGTGACAATTAGCAGAGATCCTTTAAGTGGAATTTCCTTTAAATAACAATTATTATTGCAGATGTACGGTGCAAATATGCCAGTAATTTCCATTAGGGGAGCATAACTCATCCGCGATTTTAAAGTTTTGGCTTCTCCTGAAACGTTTCTCGCCCCCAAACTTTCAGTGAAATGAATGTGAATCGGTGTAAATGATGGGATCTGTTGCTGCCTGAAGCCGTTTGCTGCCACAAAAATTGTCGCTCCGTCATGCCGAGTTTGGAGTTGTGTCTTCCCGAGCCGGGCGTGTTCAGCTTTAGTCGGATCAAAAAAAAATTAATCCTGTAAAAACAGGCATCCAAATAAATGGATTAGTGGCAGGGTTAGTCTGGTTATGGAGCAATCAGCAGCTACTCCAAGGTGGTTATCGAATCTGAAGGGAGGTGAATCCGCATTAGAGTTTCTTCACCGTCTTCCTCCCATGGGTGAGCTCCCGGTGGCACCTCCTCTTTCTCAAAACCCCCCTGAACGCAATCTGGGAGTGAAGGAGAAAGTGAAGGAGCATTGGGTATTTGCATGCAAAGAGACCGCCGCAGCTATCTCCCCAAATATGAGAGCCATCCAGAGCAATTTGGCCTTGATTGGGAGAAATGTGAGTAATCTTTCACCTCTTGCATCTCGCATGATGGATTGCGTTTGCCTTTGACAGGAGGGGGGGGGGGGAGGGGGGGCAGCACAGTGAGTGTGAGGTTTAGTCTGTTTTGTTTGGAGCACGTTTGGCTGCACTCATGCATGCCAATGTCGCCGGACGCCTTCTGCCGTGTTTGTGTTCCTGCCTCAGCGATCCGACATGCCGGTTTGGAGAAAGCGGTGCGGGAATTATTGATACAGCGGCTGGGACGCGGTCGCACCGGCTCCAAACTCTCGGTGTGGATGGATCTAGAAAAAACCTGGAATGACTGCCGAATTTCCTGCACTAGAAGGCGCACTTAAGAGCCAAATTATTTTTCACAATATAGTCCTTATAGTCCAGAGCGACTTATATACGGATTAATTCGGATGCTAACAAGATTGGGGGTTATTTTGAACACGCTAATGCGGCTAGCGTGTAGCACTGTCTGATTGCGTGTTTTTTACGTTTTTTAAGTCTGACTTTATCTCTGACTCTTTTGTCTTGTTTAATGCGCCTTACATGTAATGTTCAAAAAACAGACCATTGATTGACGGGACCCCCTTAAAATTTAAGTTTCCTGTAGGGTTTTTGTCCGCATAATCTTTAATTACATGTATATATTTTTCATTTTTTTTATAGTAAAAGTGATGCAGTTTAAATGCTGCTTTGCTAATTGTAATCTATAACTGACTGTCCTGTAACTCAAAACTATTTTGATTAGAAAAATTAAAAGCTGCATGTGAAATCAAAAAACCTACCAATTAAACACTCAAGTTTTCTAAACTGGCAATTTTAAAATCTATTTTAGACCAAATCTATTTTTGTTGGAGCATTTTAACCCCACTTGTTTAGACTGAAAGCAGTCTATTCAATGGCAGCAAGTTTGCAAAGGTCACAAGTGGAGGAGCACACATGAGGTTTCCAGTGTCCCCTGGGCCAAAGTGCTCTTGAGCTTCTAAAGTGCGACTCCTGCTGTGTATCAAACCAGGACTTGTGACAGAAAGAGAAAATCTCTTTTTAATGGAAAACTTCTTGAAGCCTTTCCACATGAATCTTTTAGAATGCTGTGAAAATGATTTATATTTTGGCCATCAAAGCGGGATTTACGCTCCCGCTTCCTCGACCTTTTCTGCATCGGTTCATGGAGGAATAGAAAGACCTGCGTGAGAGTTACTGGGTCAAAAGTGGCTTTTCGAATGAAAAACTAGGCTTGGTGTAGGCATTTGTGTTTGGAAGGAGTACCGTACAACATCCCTTAAAGTCATTATTGGTGTTAGCCAATAGGAACATTTCTGCCACAAAGTATCCTCAATGTACTGTGTACGTTATTTGACTGTGTATCTCATCAGAGCAACCATGCCAGCTGAACAGTCTGCTTGCATCATGACCCTCTGAACCACCACCTCTTTTGCTGTTTCTAAGCGTTCGTCTTTTAATTCCGATTAATTGTGCCATTTTTAGCCAGAACTCAAAAACCTGTGTCGTTTTCTAGGACGTCGTTTCTACAGAGCGGCAAGAATTTGCCTTTGAGTTGTGGGCCGGTTGAAGCAGAGCAACCCCGCCCCCCTTTCCCCACGTTATTTCGGAGCAGGGAGCTTGTGTCCCACCCAACAAAAACAACCTTTTACAAACAGTGTTTTTGTGTATGCTCCTAATGATCTGAGTACAGAAATGCTTAGAAATGCTTTTTTTAATACGTTTATTTGAAGCAAAACTGCTTTCATGTTTGCTTAGTGCTGGTTTTGTTTTTCGTAAGTACCATAAAGGTTTCGTTGTTGTTGTTTAAACAAGGAGTTATATCCTTAAAAAAAACAGAAACTTTTTAAAATATCAGATATGGTTTTTTTGGAGGTCGTAGATTCAAATCAACAGTTGTGTCAAACCAATAACTCGAACAACGGAACCTAACGCCTTCCTGTTCGACGCTCAGTATGAAGTATTCATTTCGTGGTTTAAATCACCAAATGGTTTTCGTGCACACTGGTGACTGTTATCTCCCTGTTCTCAAATGCAGAGATGTCACTCACCCATGGATGTCAGCCCATATGTGGTAGTAAAATATCAGAAATCATAAAGAAAAGCCAACCTGTCATTTGCTCTAATGTAGTCTAACCTATATTTAGATTAGGGGCGGCCGTGGTGCAGTGCTAGGTTGGTCAACCTCCAATTGTAAGATTACGGGTTTGATTCCCACCTTGCCCGCCTCTGGTGGAAGGTTGGCGTCAGTGTTCGGCAGCAGAGCCGCCACCAGTGTGTGTGAATGGGTCTGCGACTGTAAAGTGCTTTGGGCCTTCGAAGAAGGTAGAGAAGCGCTATATCAGTATATATACAACCATTTGTTTTGGTTATCTGAAGATAAAGGTTTGCGTTAGCTTTTGAAAATGAAATATTCTGTTTTTTGGCCAAAAGCATGGATAATAAGAATGGACACTTTGTATTCTGTTAGACTCTGATTGGGTGGATTATTGCATATTGTTATTTTAGTTATGTGATGGCCATTTTCTGTATTTTGTCTTCCAGTCTCCTATAAGCCCGTGTGGGCTGGGCACATAAGCACACTTAAATAAACTCAAACTCAACTCAAACTATACTAGATACTGAGGGGGTAAAATGGCGAAACCCGTAGGGGGAGGCGCATTGAAATATCAAAGCCGTAGAATGCTCGTTGAGCCCGTAGGGGCAAATCTGTTCACATTTTCTACAGCATGCTGCGCAGGGTTTGAAAAGATTTCTCAAACCCCACGCATGATGTTTGCATGATAGGTGCGCGCTTTTTGGACACTCTTTGCGTGGCCCTTGTGCTCAGAATTTTGGAAATTAGACAATCAAAGCATAGTTTGTGTGGGTTCTTATGACTATTTACAGATAACCGGCGTGAAGCAATTGCCCATGGTCAGTAAGGAGCCAGTGCGTGCACGTTACCAACGACTACAATGTGGCGTAGGAGCATCGCACAGCATCACCCGAAGGTCATAGTGCCCTGAACTTGCATTATCCCTACGAATATGTCCCAATACACGCACAACAATGGTACGTTCCACTTTCATGGAGGTCTCTTGAGGTGGCCATACAAACCTCATGGGAACAAGACGCACCTGCGCTCCCTTATGTTGTAGCCCATCCTTTCTCCAAGCTGCTAAGAGTCCAGACAACCCAGAATCCCGCAGGGCCTATACAGGTTTCATACGACTGAGGCACTACCATTTAACACATGTCCTTACATCTCCACCGCTTTGTGTAAAGAGCTACTTTTTCTCACTTGTCTCCTTCTCCAGATGTTAAAACTAGTGCTACAGTTGTGTGTTTTCCTCCTCAGAGTTAAAGCAAATGCATCATGTTGCTGTGAATGCAACAGAAACGGAATATTCCACTCCCTAAATAAACCGCTGATGCGTTCCATGTATCATCAGCTGACTAGCCCTTTCCCTTATAGAAATAGGAACCGTGAAATGTACTCTGCGGGGGGAATTTTCACCCATAAATCAGCCTGAAAGTGGGGATCATTTGTTTCTTCCTGCTGGCAGACTAAATCCCACGCCTCGTCCACGTGCCGGGTCTTTGCAGAGTCCCTCCGGCGAGCTTTGAATGTGCACGGGACCAGAAGGAGTGTCTCCCCTCCGGTCTCTGCAGGGAATCGAGCTGCGTTAAATATGCAATAAAAAGCTGCACCGGGCCACTTGACCTTGCCTTGGCGTGCCTGCGGTGCAGACGTCACCTCCCACCCCCACTACCTGGGAGGTTTTTTACATCCCTCTACTGCCAAAATGAGAGGAAGGGCGGCGCGACAGCAATGGAAGGAAGACGGCATATTCAGTCAGACATTAACAATGATGATCAGAGCAGAGAGGTGGAACCGCACAAAGCTCGCCGCCATCTGAACACTTGGAAGCACATCAGAGGGTGCCGCCATGAGAAACTGGTATGGGTGGGGGGCATTTAGGAGATGAGTGGCAGTGAGTTTGCTTACATTGGCCCTTTGAAGCTAAAATCAAACCTGTGGAGCCTCCATAGGACGGTCAGCTGCCGCACGACTGTCCCCTACAGTTAATAAAATACAGGGTTGTGTGAGGAAGGGCATCCGGTATAAAAATCTACTCGTGTTCTTAACAATCCTCTTTTTTTCGTAATATTTTTTCAGTTATTGTGATTTATAATCTGGTGCACCCTATAATGCTCAAATTACAGTATATAGGTACACTAACGCTGTACATGTGTAAGATACAATTAATGAATATATATAAATACATATAGTATATATGTATGTGTATATATATATATATATATATCTATAGAAGATATATAGTTATATATATTATATATATAAATATATAGAGAGACATAGTATATATATATCTATATCTATAAATATCGATATAGATATAAATATATATATATATATATATAAAGTACTAATTTTTTTCTTGCAGATGTTCCCATTATATAAAATACTTCTTTAGGGTTCATTCACTTTCTTTTGGGTGTTCATCGAGGACAGGTGAGAATAAATGGTTGTTCCAGACTTCAGCAGCAGCTCCTCTCTTTGTGTGTGTTGGTGTGTGCGTGTTTCTGTGTGTGTGTGTGAGCCTATTTTGTAAGAAAAATCAGTTATCAAACGAGACCTGACGGGACCAGGCCACATATTAAGACACACTCTGGCCTAACACCTGTACCAGACACACGCAGTTGCACTGTTCCCAGTCTCCATAGCAACCCCCAACAGAACAGATGAGCAAAGTCCCGTCGACTCTTTGTGAGGGGAAAGCAAAGAGGGCGGCGATGTCTGGAGTGAGCATGCACGCGACGGCTACTTTGACTTTGAGGGCGGGGGCGGACTCGTCTTCTGAATTCTGGGGGGACCTGCTCGTCAGCAGGCCAGCGTCTCACACACACACATTGACTGACACATTCCTGGGAATGGTACACATATTCACACAGTCACACGTGCCTTTAAGGACACGTCGTGTCTCGATGACTCCCTGGACACCGTTTCTCCTCTACGAGTCCTCGACGCTCCCACCTCATCCTTCCTGAGCTTCTATTTTCTTGTTTTTCTAGTTCAACCCAAGTTGGTAAAAGTGATGGATGAAGTGGGTGATGAAGTATTTTATGGGGAAATATCGTCCCAACGCTGTTTTTCTTCTCGTTATGCATGTAGGAATCCAATAATTTAGTCCACTTTAACCAGTTTAAATCACCAGGTGTATGGAGATAATTTACCACAGCATAATGAAATTAGCTTTTGAATGGAAACCAAAAAATGTATGTTTGTTTAGCTAAATCATTCAGTTGGAATTAAGAAATTTAGTTAAATTGTGGAATAAATGAAAATGAAATAGTTTGGGGATTTCCCTGTGCATGTGTGGGTTTTCCTCGAGCACCTCGGTTTCCTCCCATAGCCTAAAAAAATCAATTTATGTTTGTTTGTTCGTTAAAATCAATCTATCGCTAGGTAAACTAGTGATCCGGCCGAGGGCGTCAGAGCCACGCTGTCGGCGGTCCTACAGGGGTTTTCACTGTGGCAACAAGTGGCTCCAAATCCCAAACAGTCGCTTTGTTTGTGAGGAATGTTTGAGGTCCGTAATCCGGGTGAAATGTACGGAAAAATGTTTATTAGCTTTTGCTACTTAGCTTAGCTTTCAGCCTCTCCTCAAAAAGCTGGAAGTACGTTTGCAGGCGCGGGAAAAACCCAGTTCTCCTGGTCCAGAGAACCTCCTATTTATGCTTAAAAAAATAGTTTGAGCAAATGAAAAATTAGCATTTTTGTTGTCGTTGTTGTTGTTTTCGTTTAAAAATCAGCAAGCATAAGACGAGCTGTTCGGACATTCACACGGAGTGAACATGCCTCATGAGTTCATTGCCTGTTCTAAATTGCCCAAAGTTAGCGAAAAGATTAAAAACACTAAAAATAAAACAAGTCAGACAGTTTTTCAAACACGTCCATTCGACATTTCAAGGTCACTTGACATGTCTAAAGACCTTAAAATAAAAATCTGCAAAGTTTTCATTTGACTCTAGCAATAGAGGCTTAATAACATTTGGAGGAGGACTACAAGTGGGGTTATCTCTGCTTTCTGTGTCAAAATGAAGTAATCGGAACTACTTTGCCCTCTAGTGGTTAGCTGGTGAACTGATCTGACTTTGAAACCTTTTCGAAAAGGAAAGTTCACTAACAGGAAGTGTTATGATCTTCTTGGACATTCAGGTGTCATTTGTCTTGTCGATTTGCATGAAGAGTTCACACGACCCGATCATTGACTGTAAATGAGAACTGGACTGACTGAGTGTGAGAATGGCTTGCTTCCAGTCGTAGTTTTTTTCGTAATATGGATGACGCCATGTTGGAGCCAGACAATGTCAGTAAGCAGTGATTGTTCCGAGTCATCATTCTTATGGAAACCACTTAAAGGGCCTACATCCTGCTATTCCTAAGACAATCAGAACAATCTACATCCATGTATATGATAATATATCACCTTTGGCACACTAAAGAACAACTTTTAATAAAATATTAGTTATTTTTGCAGCTCCTTTTCCACCCGGAAGAAAGACGACTTGATCTCCGAGGCTCCGCCTCTTCCTCCATGTGGTTGCCGCCCATTTCATGACGTCAACCTAGAGCCACCCCCGGCAGCGTGTCTGCATTTCGCCCACGAAAGCAAGCAACATCCCAACTATTCCCAAAGATGGATGTGCGTATTGTGCGTAGGAACGGAAAGCGTTCAGCCGATCACCGCTAGCTTCACGGAGAAAATGGGTGTTTGCGTTAGCCCGGGGGCGGGGCAGTGATGTCACACATTTTTGTGGATTGGGAGGGGCTGGTGGTCAGAGCGCCGGGTTTTAGAGAAACAAAATACCGCTTTGGGGTTGGGTTTTTTTGAGGAATTAACATTATAATACACTTAAAAGCTGAAAAAGTTGATTTGGCATGATATAGGCCCTTTAACCAATTAGAAGTAAGTAAGCGTGTTGGAAGTTCACACCCCTACCACTGAAAAGTAGGGTACACAAAAATCTGTTTATCAGTGGAGTTTTGTCTTCTTGGAGCCAGCAGGTGCTTCCTGTTTGGAATGCAAGGGTGGGATGCGTTACTCAGTCCAGTTCTCACTGGACCCAACTGAAAAACATGACAGATGATGTCATAAACGCTCCCGTGTTGCCTTGGTGCCCCCAGCAGCGGACAGCTGGTACCGATCCTCCTCCTAGACATAAGTTCGGGTTGTTAAAAGGCAGATTTTTTTTTCCTTTGCTTCATAGTTTTTCCATTTTTTTGTAATTTTTTTTATCAGTTAGTTTTTGTAATGATATTCTCCTAATGCACTCAGTGACAAACTGTATCTAAACAATATTCTTACTGGAAAAGAAAAACTTAAAAAAACTACAATTTATCAAAAATATGACTTTAAATACTGAAATGCCGACAAAAGATGAAACTTTTGTGATGATTTCAATCTGATATTAACTGATGTGGGAGGGGGATCATCTCCTCTAATCTGGGTCTGTGATGGAATGTTACCCAGAAAATCCCCTCACTGGATGAGATCTTCGATCTTAGATGACCCCTAAAAGTTTCTCCAGAGGTCACTTCTGGCCCCAAAGGTTTCTTAAGTTAAAATTAAAAATAAAAAAAACTGTAATGTTGTGAAGAAGCATTTTGAACCAAAAATTAAACATTTTAAACAATTTGAATGAATTCTTAGACCAGTCTGTTGAGGTTTTTGGGGTCATCAGTGGGAAATGAAGGCCAAAGATTGATTCCCGCTTGGATTTTCAGGCCTTTCGTGAACATTCGGGCTCCAAGTGTTCTGGATCGGTCCAGATTCTTGCAGATTCTCAAAACCCAGGAAAAGCAATTTTATTTATTTATTTATTTTTAGAAATTCTCTTTTTCGTTGCTCAGCTTTGGTGAGAATTCAGAGCTGCAGAGCTGTGAGGATGTGAGGGAAAGCTGTGAGCCGACCACGAGAACCGGAGAGAAGACGGACGACAAACGCTGACGTGATGCAAAGGAACGTGACTCCTGGCTGCCATAGACGTCCAGACGTTACGCAACACCGTCTCCATGACTGAAGACTTACTTCTGACTATTGTGTTGCTGTTCTTCGTCTCCATCCCATAGAAAACATGGCAATTCAAATCCCAGCCTTTAGGGTCCATCCCCTCAGCCCCCCCCTCCCTTGATTTGCTGCGAGCCCTCCCTTTAAAAGCTGAGTTATGGGGCAGATTATGCTGATGTATGTTTCACATGTCAAACAATGAGCTTTGTAAGTGAGAAACCATGGGCCGGTAATAGCTTTGGATGGATCATCATTACGGCGGGATGACAGCCGCTTGAATCATGGCGCGGCGCCACGGGGCTGATCGGGCGACTCGCTTCCCCCCGTGGGGGGACAGTGGAGCCGTTTTGGGAGCCAAAACCGGCATCCCAGCGCGTCTGCGAATACACATCGACACTCGTGAAGATGTCAGCGAGCACACACACACACACACACACACACACACACACACCCGCTGCAGCACGGAGGGAAAAGCGCGGCGTGTAGCAGACAACACAAAGTAGAGATGATGGACATATTGAAGACAGCTCTCCAGCATCGTGCGTTTCTCGTATTGTCTGCTTTTGAGAAAATTTTCCCAATAAAATCTGTATTTTGCCTGCAAAGTGTATTGAATCCTCTCTGTGAAGTACTGCACTTTTACTTCTCTGAGAATCTCTGGAAGATCTATGAGGCGGTTAGCTCTCCCTGTGTTGAGGAAGAGGCAGGGAGACCCATGAAGTCAGGAACTGAAAGTGTTTTATGTTGTTTTGTTTTGGGTTTTTTTTTACGAATCTTTCTGCTGAAGCAGAGTCTTGCTTTTTTAACGTTGTGGTCCAACACCTGCAAGCTTAGGCGGTTTGAAAAGGAGTGCATTGATTAAGCTACAAAGGCAAGGGGAAAAAAGTGTGTTTTTACAGTTTTACACAATAGGGTAAAGAAAAAGAAACATATTTTTAACTCAATGACCTCCCATCATTCTTCCACTGTTTGCACAGTTAACGGAACTCCAACAGATTCTGAATCGAGGAAAAACAGCTTTGAGCCGATACGCAACACCTTCCAATAGCGAAGGGTCGTGTAACGATTCTCCGCGTCAGAATCCGTAGGAACTTTGATGAAACCATCAAACAGTAGGAATGGGTACCGGTACATCGGATACGGTTCTAGCGGTTGCGTATTTTGCTGATTCATTTTGATCATGTCAATCACTTCTATTCTATTCAGTTTTGCTCTGCTATTCTAGCCAACCATTTTACATTTCCAGTGATTGTGGGTGGGCTCATATAACCCTTGTGCTATCTTGTGGGGTCCAGATGACCCCACCTTTACATTGACGTGTTCGCCCTACCATGAAAAAGGTGGATAAAGGTGAAGAGGATTTCATGTAATCAATGGACACCAGTGAAGAACAGAAATCATTGAAGAAAAAAGGTTCAGAGCACTGTCTAGTGGGTCTAGATGACCCAACTCCCAATGTTAATGTGCCTCCAAGGTCATCTGGACCCCACAACACAGGTATCGGCTTGCTCAGCACACTGTCTTGTGGGGTCCAGATGACGTTAACGTTGGACATCTGGGGGACACCTGATGACAGCTGGGGTCATCTGGACCCCACAAGATAGCACAAGGGGTTAAGAAAGTGTGAGACCATCATGGGCGGGCGGAGCTTCAGTCAAAACGCTGAATGTTTGGTTGTACTTCAAAGCAAACGATTGTAATTCAGCGCCCTGATGGATAAGAGTGACGCGTTCGATGCTCAAAAAGGGCCGTTGTCGTGGAGATAGAAGGGGAACTACGTTTTTTAGAGTGTAAAAAAGGAGATGAAGCATCCTAGGCACAATTAAACGCTCTTCTTCACCCTGTGACACCACTTGGCGTGGTTTATTTTCACTGGTTTGAGCGCCGTTTAGGAACGGGAACCGTTTCAAAAGAACCAGTTGGGACCTGTCGCCTGATAAAATCCAAAGCGTACTCATCCATCCATATCAAAGCGTTACAATAATTCAATTATTTTGCTCATGTTGCTGACATCAGCTCTGGTGTTAAAGGGTTAAAATGAGGAAGGAACATAGAACCCTGTCTTAGAGGTATTTTTTATTTTTATTTTGAACAGAATTTACTGGACAGTTCCACAGGGAACATTTCCCTCCAACGTCCTCAACACAACTGGTTAACCTCTTAAAATGATTTAACCTTTTACGCAATCAACGCAATTCCATCGGAGTCTAAAGCTAAGAACGGCGGACTTTTGTCAGCTTCAGAATCTTAGGTTCATTGCGTGAACAGACTTATATTTCAGAGAAAGCTCCAGAAAGACCCACTCTGGTGAAAACAGTGTCTTTTGTGTTTTAAACTAATGGTATTTTTCTGATGATGGAGGACAAATGTAAAGATAATTAAACTCAAATCCATTTCTAAGTATTTCTTTATTCTAATCATTGTGAACAGAAATAGATCATATTTGAAACATAGAAAATACGCTGGGCGGGTCATTAGCTCCCTGCTCTGCTCCATTCCGATTCATCCACTAGACGAGTCCATGTACGTCTTTATTTTCTGCCGTCTGGCGCAAAACTGTACGGCTGGATAGCTCTGCTATTTCTCGCCATTTTTGTTGCACCGCTAACGTAAGTTGGGGGGTGTGAGGGTCAATAAGCTAGCAGAAGAGAGTGTAAACGAGAGCTCTCAGCAACAGGCAGTGGAAGGGGGGGCGGGGATGCTGTCCCGCCCACAACTCAGAGGCCAATTTCTAATAAACTCCTGCCGCTCTGCAGAAACTTTTTTAAGTTTTGCTAAAACGCCATGATTAAAATTAAAAGACTACCGGAGTGGGACGCAGAGTCCGCTCCAAAATTTTGGACGGCAAGGCATCCACAACAAGAATGAGGGCACCGTCCAGGTTAGTTTGTAAGGCTGGAAAGTTATTTCGTGGAGCTTTTGTCCGTTTAATGACTTCCTCACAGTGAGCGAAATGATCCTGGAGCAGGGCGGGCCTTTTCCTGCCAGGTCAGCCCCGCCGCCGGATCCCCTCGTTCCAGAAACAGTGCCTCATCCTGGAGCCGGACGCAGCTGGGCCGCCACGCTCCATCGACCCTGCAGCCCCCCCCCCACTACTAGCCCTCTTTTACCCTCCATTACGGCTGCATTAACCTATCAAGACGACCCCCCAGAGCAGCTGGGGCCAGCAGAGGGAAAGAGCACGCTTATATACTTAGATAAAAATGACACGTGTGAGATGTTTTCTTCCAGCTGACAACAGTCGTCTGCATTTAGTGTGACGGGGTCAAGGGCAGGACTGCTTGCAGTAAAACGCCAAAGGTGATGCAACAGCGGACAGCAGCACCTGCACGGCTGCATACACACACCTAATGAAAAGAGATTGTGAAGGAAGGGGGGAGTCCGGGAAGGCGAGAACGAGAGACGGTGTTCACTCACACGAGGAATCCACTGCTCTCCCCCCCTCCAAAAGAGAAATGCCAAACACTGGGCCGACCGCAGGAACTCACTGGCCCAGCAGCAGATGCTGGGAGAGCCGGCTACACCAGCTCGCCATCCTTGCGGGGGCCAGGTCATTTCTTAGCGCTCAAAATCCAACCCCTCCAAAGAAAATAGTTGTAAAAAGTCCCACAGGCATTTCAACACAAGGGATGGAATATTCTCCGAGCAGGAAGGTGAGCCCCTCGTCCACCTGTTCGGCTCTGCCTCTCCTCGTCTGCTCAAGGAAGAAGCTTCTCATTAGGAGCTGCTGCAGCTAATTAACAAATGAATCAGCCTATCCTGGGAAAGCAGCCCCTTGGCCAATCAGCGGGTCCGCACGAGCTGCAAATCCTCCGAAGGTCCGCTGCATCTTCCTGCTGCATTTGCTGTCCGCACTAGAGCCAGGACAGCTGATGATCATAAACGTTGATGCGTCGCTCAAACCCTCCTGTTTTGTGGACGGATGAGTGTGGCTGCAGGTAACATGCCAGAAGTAGTTAATGTCTTCCTGTCCAAAGCCCTGCAAGCTGTTCGGCTGGAGCAGATGGCGCCACAACAAACCTGCGCCTCAGTGTCAAAAGGCTTTTTCTTTTTTGGAAGAGGTATGTCATTTTCTCCACACTTGTTGAGAGCACAGGCTAAGTGAATCAATCCTTGGAATGGCTGCATAAAGCCTTGTGGCTGCACAATTACCACAGTCTGAGGGAAATTTTCTAAAAAGCATGTTATGGGCTTTTATTTAATAAAACAGGTCAAATGTGGTCGGAAACGGCGCTGAAAACCATCAACGACGGTTACTGTCAACCCTCAGAAACACTGAAGGAGGGTGTTGGTTGTGCCTTTGCATGCTGTTTGCCTGCTCGCCATCCTGACGTCTCTGGTCCACTGTCTGCTAGTGTTTGGACGTGGGGAGATTCTGTAGCGACTCGTGAATAAGAAATGAGCATGGTTTATTGCTAGGGTTGAAATCCAATAATCCAGCAACGAAGCAACAGTGTTCTCTCAGGTCGAGTCAGATTGGGATTTATGGCTTTTTGTTCAGGTAAAGACCGGCAGTGATTTTTTTTTTTTAGCTTTTATCTTAATGTTGCAACCACTACATTGAGGTTGATCAGGAAAAGATTTTCACGTTGAAATCAGCTGCAGACAAAGATGGAGCAGTCTGCTTTGCAGGGATGGGCAAATCCTTGCTTGCTTTTCTAACATTCCCTGTCCTGGCATGTTCTAATTGGCTGGACACACCTGAACCAGGTAATCAGTCATGAGCAGAGCCTGGAGTTAGAAGTAGAATTTGGGTAAGAAAGGTAGAGAAATCCTAATTTAAGTTTCAGTTTTAGTCATATGCACCTGTACAGGTGTTGTGGGTTTCTGGGTGGTCCGGGTCCATGGAGGGTCGTGGAGGAGAGCGGCCCCATCGTCTGGGGAGTGCAGGTGTGTCTTGCAGTTTCCTTAAGTGTTGCACTGGCAACTCAAGGGATGTTATAAAAATAGAACGTACCATTGTTGTGCGTGTGGTAAGTCTATTGTGAAGTACTTGAAAGAATACTGTAAGGTTTACGCACTTGTGACGTACGGCTGACGCAGTCATTTGGTGTCGATAGTAAGGTGCTAGTACGTGAGACGCAAGTGGCCAAAAAACTGCCCACACAAAATAGGCTCTGATCTTTTAATTTTCTCATTTCTAACAGCCCGGTTGTACGTAAGGACATCGCACTCGTCACCTCAACAGCACTCATGAACCCCTTGCGCAGTCCACAGGATTTGGGGGGGTCGAAAAGAAATCCTGTACGGCACACCTGCTTCTCACCTACCTAACCTGCTCTAACCCTTACGTGTTGTCGGAGTGTTCACTACGACCTGACGTCCGCAGCATGGCCGTACAAAAATGTACACGAACATTTTGGCTCTACGGGGTCACCGGATGGTCTACGGCTTTGATATTTCATGCGGACCACCTGCGTGCCCCTTACAGATTTGCTCTGTGATCCTTCAATGGATAAACCAGAAGACAGAAATAACCATAAACCCCTTTTACCAAGATAGAGTTTAGCTCCATTATAGATAGAGCTAGAATCATTTCCAAAGTGCTTATTGGAACAGACTAGAACTGCAAATAGAAGGGGCTCCAACATTGAGCCCAGGGGTACTCCTGTTGTAAAACAATATTATTGTTTATTATTTAAACAAAGGTTTTATTAATTCATATGTTAAAAAAAGATATAAGGCCAGGACTGTCAGGACTTACAGATCTACTATTTCTGGCCAATTATTTGATTGTTTTCCAGTCCCTGTGTAAGACGGACATTTTATCATGTTTTAGTGCAAAGAGATGTTTTTTTTTGTTTTGTTTTTTGCTGTTTCTGAATATAAGTGAGCGTATCGTTATGCTTGCAGAAAGAATGACTGTTCTTTGTGCTCTGCTCACAGAGTCCTGAATCCTCCTGACCTTACCTTCTGCTCGGCTCCAGCTACCTTTACTTGGATCTTTCATTTAAACAAAACCAGATGCTCATTAATTCACTGAACAGAAACACAAAGATAAGAGACGATAAATCTTCATTTCTGCTCATTATAGATATTAGAGCAATAACATGTTCCTTCCCGGTGGAGAGTTCAGAGCGGAGGATCACTGTAAACGAACAAAGTGGTGAGAAGAACGCGATCAAACAATGGGAGTTTCTGAACACATGTAAAACAGAAGAGGTCTGGGTGACCTTGCAGAAGGGAGCTGGCTCTGAGAGGCCTTTGAGCAGATGTGAGTGCTGGAAAAACGAAGTTGGAATTGGCAACTGTTCTGACAACTTGGCCCCCCCCAAACTATTCTCAGTGCAAGTGTGGTAAAGTGAGCGCAGGCCCCGATATAGGGGATTAGATAAGGGAGCTTTTTTTTACTCTCTTGAGCTTTTTCTTTTTGGCCGGCTTCTGGGTTTGCAGATGTCAGCAGATCCTCACCTTACAGCTGCATTTAGAGCTGCAGAGACGTGTTATTGACATCTAAGTGAAGAAGAAACATTTGGCTGCCTGTTTATTTCCTCCAAACGACTTCATCTTTCTACATCAAGGGCGTTTTCAGGGCTGCACCACCTTCAAAATGAACATGGCATGTACCTCATAGGTGTCATGTTCAGTAGCCTTCTTTTGCCTTCTTCCACCAGCACTGTACTAGACAGTGCTCTGAATCGCAGTAGATATACCATGGATAATGCATGACATGAATTTAGCTGAAGTGAAATACTCCAAGGAGCCTCTACGCCTCCGGTAATATTCATATAGCGCGCCGGCCCTGCGTGTGTGCAGGAAATTCACATTCCTTTCCAAGAGAACATCTCGACTCCTCAACCCATTTTCTTGCGGGGGGTTCTCAGTCGCCCCCCTCAGTTCCTCGCTTTACATTTCCCAGGATAGATGGAAAGCGCGACTGGTAACTATGGGGGGTTCTGCTGTAGCTAAGACGCTGATTATGTAGCCTCTCTTCTCTTTATTCATGGGTCAAAAGCGACTGTTCAGAGACTAAATTTCCTTGCGGGAGATTTTTGCGCCTCAGGTGAAGAGCAGTTTGATATGAGATCCTTCTTCTCTGCAGACTGTCCTGCTGGGATCGGTGAGAGATTGGCGTACCGGTTAGCCTCGTTCCAGTTTAGCTTTTCGTAACCCCTGTGCTATCTTAGGCACTTTACCGTTGGGGGTTGGGTCATCTAGACCCACTAGACAGTACTCTGAACCTTTTTTCTTCAATGATTTGTGATCTTCACTGGTGTCCATGGATTAAATGAAATCTTTCCACCTCTATCCACCTTTGTCATGGTAGGGAGAACACGTCAATGTGAGGGTGGGGTCATCTAAGATAGCACAAGGGTTAAAAAAGATGAGCGAGTGCGACGTCACCCACAGGAAATGGTTTACTTCCAGCTCAGTCGCCATTTTTGTATCCCTCAGGCTGGTTCGTGTCAACCTGGGGCAACGTTTCTATGGCAACCGCTCTCACCAAACCGGAATGAGCTCTGTTGGAAGTCCACAACCCTGCCACTGAAAGCCGGCTACACGAAATCTGTCAATCAAATGTTAACCATTGTTGGATGTGAGACCACCAACTTTCATTGAGGCCTCTGATTGGCCAGTTTATGACTTGAACTACTTGCATCGCAGACAACATATAATGCAAACACTGACGTCTGAGTAATAGCTGCTTGTTTCTCAATTGGAGTCTATGGGGTTTTGGCTTCTTGAAGCCAGAGGGGGGAGGGGTTACCCAGTCCAGTTCTCATATACAGTCAATGGTTCCAACAAAACAGAATAAATAAAAAATGGATGCACAAAAGTAAACTTTTTTTTATATCTTTTCACTCCCCAAAACAGACATAAAACCTAGTCTTAATATATATTTGGTAGCTTTACAATGAATGCATTCAATTCACTTGTTGGCAGGTGACATTTAATAAAGCAAAAGTACAAAAGAATCATTACAAATGGCTATATTTGACATTTGAGAAGCCATGCCAGACTTCAGTCATATTTTAAATTATTTAAATCATTTTGTTTATTGATTTTAACAGACTACCATATTTGAAAGTGGAATCTCTGCTAATATTGTGTTTTGTTAACATCACTCTGAAATGAAAGAGTTTTATACTGCCTCCATCTTTTTTAGTTGTAAAAACATTTTGCATAATTCAGTCTCAGTCATGTCATCTAGGGCTGCTCAGGGGTGTAGTGGTTGACGCTCTCGCCTAACAGTGAGCAGGTTTTGACCTTTCTATTCGGAGTTTGCATGATCTGCTCGTGCATGTGTGAGCTTTCTCTCGATACTTCCCCCCCACAGTCCAAAAACAGACTTCATAAGTTTATCGATGTCGCTAAATTCCCCCAGGTGTCAACGTCAGGGTGGTTGTGTGCCTCTGCTACCTATTGAGGAGTCTTTGGGCCAATATTCCAAACGCAACACTCACTGTTTTGAAGTTTAAGAAATGTACGTGTTCACAAAATTATTTTGCACATGATATACATTATTCATAAGTGTTTCTGGCGTTGGTCATTTGCCGATGGGCGCAGATGTCCGTCGAGGGTTTTGGCCGACTTGTCTTTACCTGAATTCGGTCAACTACGACCTGTCGCCCACAGTATGCATGAACAGTTTTGCTGTAGGCATTCACCGAGCGACAATCATATTATATACGATATTATCCTTCTTTTTGCTTCGATAATAAATCAAAATCCAAAAGCTCAGCACACTTCTGCGTCACAGTTGATTTGACACACTGCTTCTTGTCTGCAAACACCTTTCCAACCAGTTTATTTTCCCTCCACAAGTGAATATTTTCACTTGATTTAACTGACTGTGATGTTTAAATCTGGCTGTAGTCAGAACACCCACTCTTGGTTGGCACTACAGTAGGTCTATTCTTTCCTCCATCGCATCCCTCAATCTTTCCTACAAAGGAAAACATCAAGTGAGACAGACCTGTCCTTCTTCATCCATCCACCCCTATACGCTCTGACTCAGGTCAGGCCATAGTTCTCTATATAGTGTCTCCCTTTCTTTCACTGCCTGCTTTTCCCTCATCAATCTCCACCTTTACATCCTCTTCACCTCCTCATCCGATTCCCTCTTCCGCTCCCCCCACCTCAGCCTCCTGCTTCCTGGGATGTGCGGGTCAGCTGGGTTCAGAACGTCACGCTGAACAGTCAGCTTCCCTGGTGACAGCTTGTCAAAGCAAATACACCTTGTTCTTGGAGGCCGCTCCTCCTCGTCCCAGCCCTCCTTCCTTTGCGTTTGTCAAAGATGACGTTTGGGGAAAGTCTCCACTCCGGCTGGTCCAATCACAGCTTCTTTTTTTCAATTCTGTGCATCAGTGCAGTTGTTGACTTCTCTTTCTGACTCATAACCCAATGATCACCCTTCCATCAATCACCAGCTCTTCTTGTGCTTCATCGTCGTCCTCACGTCTCAGGCATATGAAAGCGTCCATCATTTAAGGCTTAAGGCCGTGTCACGCCTTGCGTGCCACTATGTGCATTTCGGGCATATTGAACAGGTAGTACGTGAATGTAAGTGGAAAAACATTAAGAAAAATTGGGGTCTTTACGCGATTTATCAAATGAACCATGTTAAAATCACGGAAGACGCATGAATAAACCACGCAAAGAACACATAAATCAATGTAGAACATGAACCGTGTGTGATTATTGCAGTGTTTATATGCAATACTTTAGAGATGTGTGCATCAATTACGTCATTATAATGTGATGCGTCCGCCGTATACGAGATATAAAGGTTATACCTCGGTGGTACACGCATGAAAAGTCTTAGACATATGTGGAACGGTCGTGGAAAGTTACAAATTTGCATGCGCATCTCGCAAAAAGTGTGCACAGTTGCATGAGATGGACGTAGTAAGTAAGGGTTAATGGCCGACGAAGTGTGCGTTTTTACTTTTTAACGCACGCCGTGGAAGCCTGAACCTTCCGATGCGAAGCGTTATTCCGCAAAGTGCGTTAAAAAGTAAAAACGCACACTTCGAAGGCCATTAACCCGCTTATACCACGGTCACTTACAAAAGCAATACATATTAACCAGTTTTTAGTCCTTAATTCTTGTTTTTTTTCTGACTTGGATCGCTTTTCTCACAAAAAGCGGACTATGTGTTTCGTAGTGCGGCGTGATGCACCGCATCACTTAACATATAGTTTGCGTTGTGCAGCACCACCGCTGCAGTCAAGATTCGGCGATATAGCTATGCTGATCGTCCCGATGGGTTGAATAAATCATCATTTCAGAGGGAAAATTCTCCTCTTACCGCTTGTTTTTGTCCAGATGATGAAGCAAAAGGTTGTCTCAAAGAAGCCGGTGCAGTGATACAAAACATTTAAGCTAGGTGACCGGAACTTCTTTTTTCACCGTGCGGTTATCAGGTTTTAATACACACCCAGCAGCCAATCAGAATCGAATATTCACCTGGACCATGGTATAATTAAGTATAAGCTACGTCAAATAAACTGCGTGAACCTCAAAAATGTTCTACAGCCTAAAACTGAATTAAGGTAGAGACCCGTCGGCCAAAACCCTCGACGGACATCTGCGCACATCGATGAATGACAAGAAACCCTTACGAAATATCACGCATGCATCACAAAGACCAAAGTTTCATATGTGCAATATGCACTAAGTGTACTTTGTGGCTGTGTGGCACGGCCTTTTTCTGTACTTCTGGAGCTTTCGCTCCAATTTTTCCACCATTTCTTCTGTTTTGGTACTTTTTCCTGATGAAAAGATTCCTTCTTCCTCTACTTGGGAATCATTCATCTTCATATTTTACCTTCCAACCTGCCTCGCCTGCTCATTAATCTTTAGCTCTCCTCTTGTCTTTTCCTTTTCTACCCATCATCTATCTGTCTCTGTTTCCAGCTCCTTCTCCGATTACTCATTCCCATCTCAAATATACACTCGATCAAATTACCTGCGCACGTTCATTTGCGCTAATGCTGCCTAGAAGCTTCAAGCAGTTAGAAATGAATGTTAGGGAAGGATCAAACCTTTAGAAAATTAGCCTCGGTCTGTATCGGCCCACTTATAATTACATCCCATAAAGAGGATACTTTCAAACAGAACCCAGTCCCTGTTGAGTTTAATTTAATTCACTAAGTAATTTAACCTTAGAAAGTATTCCCCTGCTGAGTCAGTCTCGGTTAGCATTAGCTGCAAATAACAGTCAGTCTTGGTAATTCCAGTCTGCAATTGTTGTTTCATAATTATGATTTTATTGATTTAAATGTATTTTGCTGTGTCCAAATCTCATTTCTGTGGGATTTATTTGAGCGGATTAGCCGCATAGGTTTAATGTTGATACTTGGTATCTTTATTTGCATAAAGATTGAGAACTTTTTTTCATGTTTCTATTCATTATTTTCAGCAAAACATGAAACTGCACTGTTATAGACAATATTTACCATTTTTTGCAATAAGCATGATCTATCTCAGCACTCTTTATGTAATTGTGTGTTTTTTACTTTTGGTTTTTATAAATATCAAAACCTTTTTATGTTAAGCACTTTGACTAACGTCAGGTGGAAAAGTGCTTGACGAAATAAAGTTTGATTTGATCTGATTTATGAACAGAACTCTGTTTGATGTTGCATTTGTCAAGAATTAGCGACTTGATTCATAAGGTATTTGTTGTTTAAAACGACAAATGGAACCTTTGAAAGAGTCAGTCAATGATGGGTCATATTATAGTTATTAACCCTTTAACCCCGGAGCTTTGGCTCCAGTGTTGGTGTTCTTTGAATTACCGTGACTCTTCAACCGTTTACGTAAATAATCTTGTGTCAATGAATTCCGGCGTGGAGAAAAGCGGCTTTGTGCCGTCAATGCAAACATATGGCGTTTGCAAAGCCCTGCACGCTATTGCACGGTAAAGTGTTGCCAATCAGCACAAAGCCGCTTTTCTCGTCTTCAGAATCCGTTGGAATTACGCCAATCGCCTGAACGGTCAAGGAGGTGTGATCATTTAAAGAACGTGTGTTATTTTGCCGTCGCCGGCGACAGCTCAGGGATTAAGGGGTTAACTGGCAAATCGACGGCATCAGCAGCCGTGTCTGTAATCGTCTCCTTTCTATTTGAAAAAACAGGTAAATGGTCTAATTTTGCCTGATAAAACTGAGTGAAAGTGTAGTTCCAGACACGCTCTTTTCTCTGTTGCTGTCCTGTTTTACCGTTTCCCGTCTTCACTTGGTTGAATGAGCCGTTCTCATCAGTCAGAGCGGCACCAGCAGGCCTTCCCTCCTTGTTGGTTCGCATTGGTGGTTGGTGAGGTCAGTGCTAAGGTTTCCCTAGTCATATCCTATTAGTAGCCATTTAGCCTCAGCCTTCCCTTCCCATTACCGTGACTGACAGTGCAGCTGGGTGCAGAAAAAACCCAAGCTCTCACAAGACAACAGATTCTGCTTATGTCTCCATTACGAACACAAACACACAGACACACACACACACAACAGCCTAATGACTTAATGCTGCAAAGTCAGAAAGCACGAATAAATTCGGCCATTTACGTCTTTTTTCTGTTGATTCAAAGATTTGACATGTTCCTAGAAACACTACGGGCTTTTAACGTGAGCTTTTAGAAATAAGACCATTATTGATTATTAGTAGAAAAAGAGAAATAGTTTCATTCGTAACTTAAATAAAATACATTTTCCTTCTTGCATCATTTGTGATCATCTCAAGTAAACATTTTTATGGAATGATTTAGTTTAGGAGACCTCTAAAGACATCTTAAAATACTACCAGAACTATCTCTTTGAGAAAAGAAAGAATAAATTGGAGATGTATGCGTTCAAATTACAGTGACTCGTATTTTTAAAAAACGTTTACCTTTTACCAGCATTGGAGCATGGCGGCGGAAGTATGATGATTTACACCTGTTTTGCACAAAGAAACTAAGACATTCCACTGTGTTTAGTAGTATCGTTTTTAACCTTCAAACCTTCCAACCACAATTTTTATACTTCATTTGTACTTCTCATATCACGGTATTTCGCCCTGCAATGGATTGGCAAACAGCGGGGTTATGGCTGATTGGGCCCCGGCAACCATGTGACACTGATAGGCCAATGTAGAAAATGGAAGGATGGATCAAAATATTTCATGTTTGAATGCACAGTAAATATGTTGTCATGAAACATACAGCTGTGGCATATTTTCCTGTTTCATCCAAATCTGAGTTTGTTTGTGTTTTTCATGTTTTCAACCACTTGCTCCTTCATGTCCTGATAACTGTAAAAAGATCAACTGAAACAACAAATCAGCCTCCAGAACGTAAAGCTGCATTTTTGGCACACTTATTAGATCAATAGCAGCCAAAGAGCCTTGGAGTCGGCGCACCCAAAGCAAAATGCATCTTCTGCCTTTTACACGGACTTTCAGGGTCATTTATGTTGTCGCTCTCTGTACTCGGAGGCGATTCCTGCTGGAAAGCAGTCGTGCGCTAAGTTCTTTTTTGAGTTATGCAGTGCTTATTCTTGGGCTCAACTTCTAAAACCACAACAAAACTTCGATTAGTGAGTCTTTTTGTACAACCCGGAGTTCAAAGAAATTAGTTGGGGAGATCCAGGGAGGAAAGGCGAAGGGAGGAGAGAGCGTGAGAGTGGAGAGAGCTATCGGAGGGGGAGTGTGTGTGTGTGTGGGTGTGTGGGGGGTGATTGCAAAGGGAACGGATGCTGATGAGACCTGGCACACACAAGCGAGGAGATGGAAAGTTTACGTGAAAGATCCGAGCTGACAAGAATCGAAAAGGCAGATCAAACCGCTGAAAGCGTTACCAATCAACACCTCCTGATTACTCCAGGTGCCCCAAGGGGGGGGGGGGGGCAGAGGGATCCAGTTAGAAGATAAGAAAGACATGAAGAACCGAAGGCGTGTCGTTACATCCAACAACGCTCTGAGACAGAACTAAGGCCAGATGTGCGGAGATTTGACGTTCAAATTTGAGCAGTTATTGACAGGAAGTGATGGTTCTGTGATCCCGTTCTTAAAAGCATGTTCTAGCCAATTTGTCCCGCTGTCACTCATTCATGCTTTGAGTGTGTTCACTGCTCACTTAAGCCAAATAGAATGCAGAGCGTACAGTGGGAAGGTTTTCAAAGGTGACCTCAGAAGCTTGATGGTCAAACGTTGGGATGTCGATACAAACATTAGCAAGGTTTTAGTCAATAACAGAGATGGAGTCAAACTGTGACATCATCATCTGACCTTGGCCTACAGGATATCATCAGATTATGCTAGAAATTTCTTACTTATTAGTGAAAAATGTCCATGACCCGTGAAAAGGTTGAATCTAGTTGGCAACCATTCTTTGTTGGGTACGTTTTTGTTTCTTTCATTAGGAAAATGGGTCGGTTGTAGACTGTACCTTTAAAGAAAACAGAGATTTTTATGGATTTTTGAGACGCTTCTGCTGCAATCGATCCTCTAAACATTTATTATTAATTGTTTAATCCCATCTGTTGCGTTTGTAATTGCTGCTCATTTGCTTTTTGGCTCAAGATCCAGAACAGCCTCTAAAGCTACTGATGCACCAGACGTTTGACGGGTGTTCTTGAACGCCCCCGGTGTTCACACAGGACTAACAGGGAGGGGCTTCTTGTTTTATTAACAGTTTACTAGAGCATGTCAGTTGGAAGAGACTTGGTGCAAAATGTCAAAGCGGTGCAATTTGAGCACAAAACGGAAACGTCCAGTTCGTTGGCAGCAATGGTGTAGATATGGATTACCATCATGTGGGGGAGTGGCCTTGATTCATCCTTCATTTAAAAAACAAACACAGTTATCCTTTGCCTTGTCGCCGGGTCAGAGTTCACCAGAACCCAAACCCATGCCTTATTACCAAATCTGATTCCCTGATTGGTGGAAGTTTGACTAGGTTTATCAGGCAAAATGCGTTAAATGGCCAAGTGTTTTGTTCATAGAGCCGAGAAAACCTGCCTGGCTACAATAAAGCTACACAAACAGGCAAAAGTATTTCAGTCACACAAGGATTATTTGGTAAAACCCCAAATTTAAACTGATCTGTCTGCGGTGCATCTATGTTGCGTTGTCTGAGGATTCCCACCCCCAGTGGACTGGTTTATTCATTGCGCACCCTTTGTGCTGCATGTTTTGTGTCATAAATTTTGTATTTCCAAAATGTAAATTTACCTTTTCATTCGCTGTGTTATTTGTGATGTTATTAAAATTACATTTTCATGAAAGTTTTATTGTAAAAGAACAGAGGAAGTCTTTATTTTGAAACCTAGACCTGTTTTGGTCCAGGTGCAAGACTCGTTAACATTTACAACAACATACGACAAAATAAATGCAACAGCAACAAACCCCACTACAAATGAACAAACACTGAAACACAACAGCAAATCCGGGCACAAATGATCAAATACCGACTTACAAAAAAACAATCTGGTTACAAAATGACCAAATCCAGAAACACAACAACGAAAGCGGAGAAACGGCTTCTGACAGAAACGAACGTGATATAAAACCAATGGTGTATGATTCTTCAAAATGATTTAGTACTGTTTGTATTATAAAAACATGAAACCACCCAAAAGCATTTTTTAAATTGTATTACTACAATAAAAATTACAGCATTGTCTAGCTAGGTCAGGTTTTTTGCGTCACTTCCGGTTTTAAGGGTATTCCCTTTCCGTTAGCAGCTGCTCGCTTTCGTTAATTCTTCATCTTCTGCTGTCGTGTTTTGCTAATGCCGGCCGGCCGGCCGTTTTAACGGAATACCCTTGAGACTGGAAGTGAGTTACGATAATTCAAATGAGGTCAATAGTCAAAGCTTCGGTCTTCAAAGGGTCAACATGCGTGGTTCTTTCCCATTTCAGCTTACAATAAATAAAGCCAGTTTCTCAAATATTACCGACTCAATTTCTTCTATCGAGGGTTTTGTCACGGGGAAAAAAAGCAGTGAAACCTCAGGATCTCCCTGAGAGTGCAGTTCCTTCTCCTCCACAATGGGAACTGGAAGACATAAACGGCCGGTTCCAGGGGTGGGTGCTGCTCTTTTAAGTGTGCCGTGTCGTGTCATTCTTGCCCTGAGCTGCTTTTGTGAAGTGCTTTTAACATGCTAACCTCTTTTACCCAAGTGCAAATACAGCCTCAGGCTTTTTAACGTAAAAAAAAGAAAAGAATCTGACCGTGCATATTGTAATTGACAGAGACGTGCTGCCAGGTGCTTCTGAATCAAAGTGCAGTCATCTGTACGAGTCAGTGCAACCAAGAGAAAAGATTGACCCAATTACGTACCTGCTCATTACTTCGTCTTAGATTTGAGCACTTCAGCATCGCGTCCCTCGCTCATCCTGCGGAAGAAGATGCGCCCCCACCTCGGGCTTCTTGTTCCACTTCTAATCACAACAACAAGGCGGTGAAGTTGTGTTCCGCTGACGGCAACATGACGGAAATCAGTGTCCTGTAGCTCCTCTCCCCCCGCGGCAATCCTGTCGCTCTTCTTCCTCCCATCACCTCCATTAACTCCTCTCAAGGTTGCTAATGAATAATGAATCTCTGTAATTCATGCCCTCAGTCAACTCCTGCATCGCTCACAGTATCCTAACACACCTTCACGGAGAGTGAAGCTGGCGAAGTCAAGGCAAAATGAGCAGCTGCCTTGTTGTTGTTACCCTGATGGGATTTAGTTTACACAGATGGAGATAATAGGGTGACTCACTGGAAGGTGGAATGAAGTGCTTCGGACTTGAAAAATAGACTGAAAGGAAGGCAGAGTTTGCTAGTTTTCAGAAAATAATCAAGGTTTCCTTTGTGAATGAAGAGCCTCGGCACTTCTTCACGCCCTCTCTGATGTTGGCAAATTAACCCGCAATCCTCTGTTCCCGTTTAAACATGTTTAAACCACCGACTTTAGCCTTTTCAGTTTATATGTTTGCCAATTTTTACTTAAACCTATGTTTTATAATGATCTAAACCTACGTTCACGCAGCCTGTGGCGACGCTCATACAAGCGACCACTTACAGTGGAAACTCGTTTTGGGCTTCGAAATTCAAAATTCGCAAGTTATTGGGACCATTTTTGGGCTCTATGTACAAAACACGTGGCCATTAAAGGCACGTTGAAAGTTTATTGGTCGAACTTTGACCAATCGGGGACTCGGACTTGGTAATGACGCATGGATGACATACCTATTTAATTAATGGAAGCGCCAACTGAAAATTGATCATGAAGAAGAAACTAATATTTACCGATACGAAGCCCTTCAAGACGACTGTTGTTGTGAATTTGGGCTATAAAATTGAATTGAATTGAATTAAATTAATAATTGCGGAATGATAGGACACAAAGTCCTTCATATATCAGAATTGAGCTGTAAAAGAAAACACCTTCCAACTGTAGTAATCTGTAGTAGAAGAAGCCCCTCCCTGCTTTGTCCAGTATGAACGTAGCTTTGGACATTACAGTGGCCTCTCCGAAAAATTTCAGTTGAAATAATACAAGGACATTAACCTTGAATAATATAACTAGTTTTTCCAAAATAATCTAGCGTTTACCTATTTCATGCCTATCTATGGTAAACCAATACCTGCCTAACTTAAAATAGTTATCTAACTATTTAATATCTACACTTACTTATTATTTACAGGTTTTCTAACCCCAATTTTCATTTTTGAACTAAAAAAAAACCAGATACATTTTTGCAGTTCCTCAAATGACCACTGGGGCATGGTTTCAAAATGAGCAACTCACCATTGCTAAAAAGTCCAACGTTAAACCAGAAATGAACAATTATGCAATTTCTTGGCTCATCTTTCTTATGGTAATTGCTGAGTAAGGAGGCGATGGTGCAACAGATGCTTTCATTTCGTCAGAGCTGTAATGGATGTTTTTATTAGGGGCGTGTTTCTTGGATTGACAGGCGGGTGGACTCATCACAACATTCACCTCACTTTGTCCTCCCCATTCATTTAGTGTTGGGAGGAGTTGTTTTCTGAATATATTCTAGTTAAATTCCATTTTGGCTGCTCTGGATATCAGTGGAGATGCTAGAGATCAGTGCAGTACTTTATGTTTATGGTCTAAAACAATAAACAACACAAACAAATGAGTCTTTCTTTTATTGTTTTCCAGGTAACAAAGTTTCTTGTGAGGATCATCATCTGACAGTAGCATGTATATCAGATATGCCAGTCAAATGCTCACTGGGATTTTCATAGTTCATAGACCATCATTGCTGCACGGAGCAGGTCATGCAGAGGAATGAGGTTTGGTGAATAGTGATGTTAGGAATATTTATTTCATGACCTTTTCTGCCTGCGGACCCCTGGCAAGAATAACTGTTACCATAGCAACAGCTAATGGCTTGTAATAAACCCAATAAGCCCTTTTAGTATTTCCCAGTGTATGGATGAAGAGTCCGCTTAGGTCTTTTACCAAACGATTAGTCACATGACATTAAGCCAACCTTTTTGAGTTTTACTGTAACACTTTGGTATGTGTCGGACAAAAATGATGACTTTTTTCACCTAAATAGCGTAAATGAGTTGGTGACTTTGTGTAAAACATTTTAGGATCTGAAGTGGCACACAGGATTCTCGGGAGACCTTCACGCAGACGGGCGGAGGGCAGGGATTTCATTAGCGGCTCAGTGGATGGGTTGTGTTTGTGTCCACGTGTGTGTAAATGTTAATGACATAAGAAATAGAGGGTTGGCTAAATGAGAGCCGTGTAAAATGTCAGCTGCGCGTGCGTATTTTTCAATCTTCATTATTGCTACCTCCTTCGGCTCACGCGCACTGGTTGCAATTATAACCTCCATTAATTATGAATTGGGGGGGTCCCGGATGAGCAGGACAAAGCCGGCGGTACCGTCGATACAGCCGGAGATGTTCATGAAAGAAAAAAACGGTGCTTTTAATTTTCTATTTATTAATTCAGACTCCACCAATATGATAAAAAAAAAAGGTTCTGGAGCCATACAGAGATTGATATAGAGCTCTGATTATCCCACATTATTAGTAATGGCAATAATTTTGCTCAGATGGTAGAGTTTGTGCACCCCTCAGCCTCGCCCAAACACACAGTGATGAATTAATAAAAATATTTCCAGCGGCTGGCTCATTGAGTGGCGTAAGAAATGCCCTTTTTCTTCTTCTCTGCCTTTCTTCTCCCTTCTCACTGAGTTTCTGCAGGTGACTAGCTCGCTCATTCACTAGCAAAAAGGCATCAGAGACCCATTCTCCTAGGAGTGATATAGGAAAGATGTAATCAGCAGGATTGAAGCAAAGCTCTATAGCTACTTTGTCAATGTCACTTTCCCCGGTGACAGGTAATCATGGCAAAGAGCCAATAGGTTGAAGTTGTAAGCCTTCTCTAAGCCCCAGCTGGTTATTTCAACTAGTTTACTCATTTATTTAAAAAAAAAAGCAAGGGGGGTTCAAATCTAATTAATCTAATCCAAGCCTTTTCCAACACTCGTCCAAGAATGTTGGCGTCAATGTTTTCAAGAGTCAAAGACGAACTGGATAATTTGGTAAACAATAAAAAATTGAACCAGCCCCATGCTCTGACACTCACCAAAATGTGTACCTAGTTAAAAAGAGTTGAACATCCCCTTCAAAGTAAGATGACATCACTGCTATTAAAAAAATCAATGAATACATTTCTTATAAACCAAGGATGTGTCAGGGATGTCCAAAAGGAAGGTTTGAAACTATCACAGCCTGGTATTGATCATTTAGTGGCAAATTCTGACATTTTTTCATAGTTTTCCACAATATAGGAGGAAAAGAAACTTTTCCCAAAATTTCACACACACGGCCAAATTTGAAATCGACAACCAAAGTTTTGTTGACCTTTGACCTTGGGGAGAGGCCACTGTCTTGAATTTTACCCGAAATAAGCCCTTTAGTACCTTGTACAAAATTAAACTCCTGTTAGGGATTTGGATCTATTCCCTGTTAACTTCTTGAGCATCACTGGGAAGCTACTTGGGAAAATTTGTTGGAAGTTGTAGATGTTGCCCACAGGTTTGTTTGTTTGTTTGTTTGTTTGTTTGTTTGTTTGTTTGTTTGTTTGTTTGTTTTGACCAAACTCCAGCGAATCGAAATGATGTAACATAAAATCTGATCAAATTAGGAATGTGGGCGTGGGTGTCAAAAAACCTCAGTTGCCAAGGAAATTCAAAAGTTTACGTTGGCCAATGAGTCTAAAACTCTCATAGTCCTGCTCTTCACCCCGAGGCAACCAAAACTTAAAATAGTTTCTTTGGAGATAAAACCAACAGAAAAGCAGCTGTTTAAAAAAATCTGTCAACAACTCGGACCAGGTTGGCGATCTAAAACAGCTACTGAGCCAATGTACCCTTCAGGTAAAAAGGGGGCAATAGGGGGATGACAGGGGTGGGGGAGGGTTGCGTTCTTCCCTTTGCACTCGACTTGTGGAGTCGTAGCGCTCTCCTTACCTTCTCTCCTTACCTTCTTTGTCTCGTATGGTACTCCCTCTCCCCCATTTCCCTCCATCTCACAAAGCTGTCCATGCTCCCGCTGTCATTTTGGCGCCTCAGAACCCTTGTACTCCCTATTGGCCCGAACTGACAGGTCTGGTGATTGGAATGAGTAGACAAATTGAGGTGATGAATGCAATTAGCGCACTACGGAGCTCGGTGTTGTTGCACGTCACTTTGGTTATCCTGCTACAGCTCCATCCCACCAGCACCTAAAGGTCATTCATCTCACTGTGGGATATGTGTGGGCGTGTATGCGTGTGTGTTCTGAGAGCAACTGGAACATGTTCACTCATCTTACTTCTAAAAAAATCTCAGCAGGCCAATTTATTCTAAATGTTGTCATAGCCATCCCTCCTCTGGATGTTGGAAACCTCCCCGGACCAAAATGACACTGATTCTGGATTAGAAGAACTTAAAGAAAATGGATCTTCCATTTCTAGCACAACATCTTAACCTCATCCGGCTCCTCTTTGCTCTGCCGGAGAAACATTACAGGATGCGCTGATGAGATTCTCTCCTTATGGCTGATGTTTACTGAACTCTTTATTTAGTAATTCCAATGTTACAAAGTACTGTAATCCACGTTTTTTGAGAAAACTGATCAAGTTATTTGGATCAATTCAAGCTTACTCAGCACCAAATGCATTGGAACTTTAATATAATATGAACATATAATAATATAAAATGTTCTTGAAGTGATCTTTTTATGGGTATTAATACATTCAGTGTAAACGCGATATTAACCTTTGGCTCGGTCATTGGAATGAGGTTGTTTTTTTGAAGTTACAGTTACTGTTAATAGTACCAACCATGGAGTGTAACCCAGAATTTCCACTGGTGTCTCTGCAATGCATGGCGTGGGGAGTCCGTCTCACCACTGTCAATTAGTTTCTTTAATTTTAATTTTTTTTTTTTGCTCATCCAAAACTTAACTGGAAACTTAAAACTTGTGTCACAAATGTTGCTATTGTTTTAGTGCTTCCAAAAGTAAACTGTCATCATCCACGGACGCCTGTCCGACTCTCACATGGGCACGTTATTTTGAAAGTACAATGGAAGTGTTTAATTTGAAAGGCAGGCCTTTTTCCGCTTTCCTGTCTTTGCTGCAAAATTGACCAGTGGAAATCAGCATTGAGGGTCATTACTTTCATCCCAACTCGATGCGCATTGAAACCACAACATTGATGGATGTTGTTGCATCTTCACCTGTTGGTTTCAACAGCAGGTTCTCTCTCATTCCAAGTAATCCAGCTTCAGTAATCATTTTCTGTGCAGCATTTGAATCAATCACCGAGCCAACTCTGAGATGTTTCTGTAATCACAATCTTTGAGTGCAGAAAAACGTTGCCCAACAACGAGACGGTAAAAAGTGCTTATCAGAGAAAGGCTGATGGAGAAACACATTGTAATGCTGTAGAACATGCCATTTAAGTCGATTTATCAGCCCCACCGTGTCGTCCACACTACACCTAATCCCGCTTTTGTGTACACAGAAATATGGATGTGTGCAGTATTGGTGACAACTACCAGAACAAACCACTGAGGTTTTGATGGTTTAATGCTTTCTTTCTCACTCGCAAGCTTGCAGGAACAGGCCCACACACCACCTTTGGTTACAGTCGAAAAAGGATATTATTTAATGGATTCTGGCTTATCAGTCTTTTCACAGACACCCTGCTAGCCCTGCCAGGAAGACAAAGCCTTTTGTCAAAAAGGAGTACCAGGCATTTCCACCCATACTCTCCATCCATCCCCTGAAAATAACCTGCACTGTACTCACACCTCCCCATTGTTATCACACCGTTGTCTCACTTCCATCCCACCACCCCTTGCTCCCTCCGCCTGACTGCACACCCTGCTTCTGGCAGCAACTCCGAAGCAGCAGCTTTTTTTTTCTTTTCTTTTTTACAACGCGGTCGAGATGTGCACAAGATTGTCTTATCTGAAGGCGGAGGAAACCAAGCCGCAAAAGGTTGTAGCAGAGAGAAAGTAAGTACAGATGGACTTCAACAGCTTGGAGAGAGGGAATCTAAGGAGTGTTTAAAGCTCTTGAAGACATCAAACTTCACAGGATTCATCAAAGTCCTCATCAGCTATCAGTCACCTTTCATTTCTCCCTCCCCACGTTAGTACGGTTCCTGTCATTAAAACGGTTGATTTCCTTCAATTGGATATCACCAACTTTAACCTAACACCCACGCATGCAGACTTGCACCACAATTTGCACAGTTTTTTGATTATCTTATTTGGATCTAACTATAATATTAGCCTGGGACCATCAGATAAAGAAAGGCTGTGTGTGTCTCAGTTTCTCTGTCTTTAAACAGCTCTTGGAGGGATTAAACTCCTGTTAATTCTAATCTGCCATTTAAATGTAAATAATGTTTTTGGTGCTTTCAACATGTTCTTGTGGCATTTTTTCTGATGATTGAGGAAATATAGAAAGAAAAAATGGCTTAAAAAATGTTGTTTGAAAAATACCATATTTTTCAAACTAAAAGGTGCCACTAAAGGCATTACGGTTTTTATTTATTTTAAACAACAGTGCATTTTATAATTCAGAGCATCTTTATGGATTAATTCTGGTTGTGTTTACTGATGTCTAAGCGATTTTGGCAGGCGCTCTGTCACAATCTCGGTCTTGTTTTTTTTACAAGTTCCAAACATGGTTGGGTTTTTTTTTGTAAATACGCTAACGCGGCTAACGTTTAGGGATGTTGAACTGTGTTGGTTTTTTTTGTTACTAACTAGGTTGGGAGTTAGCATAATCATAGCTATGTTTGCTTTAACTACATCAGTTTGTATTTTGAACATGTTACTAACAAGGTTGGTTGTTTTTGTAAATACGCTAACACGGCTAACGTGTAGCTGTGTTGGTTTGTGTTTTTTTTGGCATGTTCCTAACCAGGTTGGGGGTTAGCGCCGACACAGCCACGTCTGTTTTAGCAGTATTAGTATTTTATGACGTATTGCAAATAAGGTTGAGACTTACTGGTGTAATGGATACGCTAATACAGCTAACGCTTCTAACATGGCTAACGTTTAGCGTGTTCCAGTGCCTGAATTCCTTCACTACTTACTACTTAATGCATTATATAGTCCGTTGGCCATTTTGTAGTACTGTCCGAATCTACAATTTTAACATCTTGCTACATGTCAACTGTCCACAACTCGACGACAGCTAAATACAAAATGCTCTTTGAACTACCCTAACTGCAAAAACTATGCCCTAGAAAACGACACATTTTCTTTTTTAATTTTAGCTAAAAACGGCAAAATCGCCATCAAACACTTTGAAAATAGATCAGACGATTATCAGAGCGGGTCTTTAAATAAACACTACCAATCTCCTTGTTGAGGCTTGAACAAACACTTACACGCATAAACAGCGTTTAATTCTGAACAAGTTTTTGTTTCACTTTTCATGTTTACTTGCTAAATACCTGCATCTGGTAGATCAAAGATGTGACTGCTTGTCGATTGCTTCATCCTCAGTCTTTTGAGTTCTGCTCTGTTGTCTTTACTCTTGAGAGTGGCCTCTTTTTTTCCCTGCTTCTTTCCCATCATCTTGTTTCATTCTTGTCTCTTCACCAGCCTCCCTTACAGGCCAATCAATCCCATTTTCTATCTTTAATTTGGTCTATCATAATTTTCTCATTATAATCAGAGTGATTGGATTCTGGGGGTAAATGAGAGTTTTTGAGAGGTAATTAGCAGACTAATAACTCCGAGTTCTGACTGGCTGAAATAGGAGATGGATGGAGGGACTTTGAATTTATCGTCTACATGGATGAGAGCTTCTGCTGAAACAGTCATCTCTTCAGCAAGACTTTAATATACTTCTCTGTGAAGGAGATAAAAACTTGTGGCTCTTTCTTTCAAAATGTTTCTCTTTCTTAGTCTGCATTCTGCATTGTTTACTTCACTGCAACAAACAGATGAAGTAGACCTTGCACGTTGATGTCACAAGGAAGTATTAATGGGATAAATTATAAATATTTTTAATTGCCCAATAATCTAGTGGTACCTTGCAAAGAATGTCCTTAAGAAGGCATTGGATAACCAACGCCACTGCAAAAACCACACATCAAACATCAAGGAACAAACGGTGAGTTTGTTGGAAAAATCTAAGGGTGTGTTCAGACTGGAAAAGTTCGTTGGTCCAGACCAAGTCCTGAACCTTACGTTTGATCTGTATTCAGACTGTAGTCAATGACCATTTCTGTTCCAAACCAAAGCTTGCAAACAAAACCACGTGACTGAAGATCTCTTTAGTCATTGGCAAGGAATTATGAGGGCAGGGCAAAGCAACGAGATAAAGAATTATAAAAGTCCTATGCTTTGCAATTCTTGTTGTCATAGTTCACTCATTCAAACTTTATATTTTGCTGTAGAACTTTCAACGTCTGTATCAAAGTCAGGTACGCTTTTCTTGCTACTTTGGTACGGTGGAGGAATGCTGCAAGGCGGATGCTAAGGAGACAACGACTCAGAAGGTACGCTGATAAGTGTTTATGACATGTAGATTGTCAGGAAAAAAGTATGAGAAGGAAAGTGTGTCACGTTAAAATTTGTCTTAATGAGACCGCATTCATCCAACCAAATTTCTTGTTGCTGTGTCTCCTCGTCATAACTGCTGCGTTCCTACTCTGTTCGCATCCCCATAAAACCCGGCTACGGGTATTACTTGTTTCACTCTGAGCACAGAGACCATTAAGACTGTGGAAACTCAGTGAACTGGAGCTCAGTCCAACTGGAACTAAGACCACCTTGACAGAGGGGTGTGAGAGCAATTCCTGGTCCTAGACCAGGGTCAGCTTGAGTGTATTCAGACTGACAATTTGTTTTGGATTATCTGGTTGACTTTAAGCAAACCAAATGTGTCCTTTCTGAACAAACCCTAAATTTTACTAAAAATGGCAACAATCCCTCCATTGGTGAGTGTTTTTACTGCTGTGTCACCTCCTTATCAGTTGCTCTGCCTTCATTATCTTCTTATTTCTTTGATGTTTTTGCAACATCATAAAAATGTTGAATGAGTTTTCATGGAATTTGTCTTTGGGATAACCAGGTCCGTGCATAACAAATACATTGCTGGATAGTATTGCATTTTCTAAGAAGGACATCAGTGTGCTGTAGTGGTTTCTTTCCCATGCTCAAACAGAGCTGAAACTAAAACTTGACGCAAACTACCGGGTCTCCTTCCAGAGTTGTTTGAGAACCCGTCCTCAATGTGACTGATACTTTGTTTCATTTAATGGAGTCAATGTCATTTGTCGATCTTTACAGTTTATACCTCTTTTTTGCTTCAGTAAACATCTTTGTAATTTTGTGATACATTTTTTTTAAATCAAATCCTGTATAATTTCTCTTTCAATACATGTTTTAACCAAATTCATAGCAACCTATCTACTGGTAGTTTGTCAGTTTCACACTGTATTGGCATCAATGTAAAGAGTGGAGACAAGTACGATGAGTTTCAAAGGATCAAATAGATTGTCAGAATACTAATTCTGGCAGTTACTGCCTTTCATCCTTGATTCCAAGAGCATTGACCTTGATTTGCATTAAAGCCGGGGAGCCAAGTTGGATTGAAGTCCTAATTGAAATCTGGCCAACAGCTATGCTCGCCACACAACTACATTTGTATAAATGCGAGCATACTCTTTTACAGCACAGTGTTTTGGTCCCAAATTGATCAAATTATAGATCAGAGAAACTGGCTCGGCCAAGCTACTCATAAAACGATGCTTAAATGCAGCAGCTGCGAGTCTTCAAAAAGTTGGTGGTGCCCATCCTTTTACTTGCCAGTGTGTGTTTGATATATTCACCTTCATGTTTTAGTAAAAGTTTAGGCCGTTTTCCATTTACTGCAGTTGTTCATCATCATTACAATGTAGACCTGAACACAGGAGGACACCAAAATACCCAACTAAAAACCTTTTGTACATAAATTACACAATACAAAAGAGTAATTAGGACTCAGGCTTAAGTACAGTTTTGTCTCTGGCTCCCAATCACTCCTAATAAAAGGGATCCCACTGTAACGTTAAAGTATCACTTTACGTCACATGTTCCATTCCTTGAGGGTGTTACAAAAGCCACAGCCAAGAGCTTTGGTGGGTTACCCCACCTGTCAAGCCATGATGTCATGTCATTCATTGTTTAAGTCCTTGGTATGACCCGACTGGATTTGAACCACAGTCTCCCAGTTTTAGAGTGGGCCCTTTACTTCCAGGTAATCGGTCTGGTAGGTAAAGTCTTACTTTCCATGAAAGGCCCCAAAAGCAGCTCTTCGACCCAGTCAAGGAGATTGTAAAAGTAGTTAGCATTAATAAAATGTGATCAACCCTTTAACACCTGAGCCGTCGCCGACGACAGCTAAATACAAAAAGCTCTGAGCTACCATAACTCTTCCACCATTTATGCAGTGACTGTAATTCCAACAGAGATTTTTTTATGTTACGTCAATAAAGTGTTGAATTGATTTTGTAATCAGCACAAAGCTGTTATTTTCTTCACTTCAGATTGAGTTGGACTTACCTTAACTGCGCAAAACTTAACAAAGAGTTACTGTAATTCAAAGAGCTTTACTGTTAATAAAACTTTAATGTTAATACACATTAATATGGCGGATTTTTAGCAGTTAAATATGCTCCAAAATTTGTTCTTGCTGTAATATTTAAGACCAGCTTTGGGTATAAAAGCAATCAGACTTAGAGGAATGTACTAAGATGAGCTTGTTTTACTTAATAAGAAAAAACAATAGCATCCAATAAATTGTCCCACATCCAGGTGTGTGAAATTTGTTCTCTGCATTTAACACCCCCCCCCCAATAAAAAACTTAAAAGGCATTGGGTCTCATTTTTAGTCTTTGATACTCTACTGTGGATTTGGACTCACAGACTTCCAGTCTTTGGCCGGACACTCCGCCACAAGGCCACTGAGCTTATTATTTGATAAAGAAAGAGTCGTCACTGACATAAAACTTTAAAAAGTTGACACTCGTAGCATGTTTAAATGCAAACAGAATTGTAAAATGAAAAACGTTGCCAGATCCACCTTAGAGTCGAAAGTTGTTGACTTCACTTCTCGAAAAGCCCTGGATTCAGTCTGTAGTCGTTTCATACACTCCTCACATGTTCTTAGAGATGTAGTACACAGTGCCTGTTACACTTGCATGTCTCCGTTGGCCCCAGGTTAGCCTTGACCAGTGGAGCGCATGATTAGCAAATACTGCCGGCAACCTTCTCGGTTGTTGTGGGAGGGGTTAGATTGACATAAGGTCTGTAATATTTGGGCCGGCCTCAGGATACCACTACATTTTTATCCACCCACTGACAAAGAAAAAGAAAAATGCTCCAATCGACGTTCTGGTTTTTATTCCTGACCATTCCATCTCTCAGTCCTGCTTCTCTACCCTCCCCATCACTGCGTCGTCCCACTCAAATATTTACTCGCTCCTCTTTAATCCTTTCTCCTCTTTAGTATGCCATCGCATTCTTCTTCCGTGTCTCCCTTCTCCATTTTTTCCCTCTATTACCTCTCTTCTCCCCATTACCTCACTTCAGTTTTCATTCCCTTCCGCCTGTTTCCTCTCTTTCTTTATCTAACTGGGAATGTGTCTTCAATATTCATGTGGGCTGTTACAAAGTACTGCCCTCAACGCCAGCACAGCCAGGTGTCAGGTCTGTGGGATGTGCAGGGAAAGGTGCAGAGATAGATCAGTATGGTTTGGTTCGGTGCAGTGGTGCAGCATACGATTTGGTTTTTGAAGTGCAGTTACAGTGGTGGACAAAACTGTTGGTAATCCTCAGTTAAAGAAAGAAAGTCCACAATACTCACTGAAATGACTTGAAAGGTTCAAAAGTAACAATAGATTAAAATTTATTGAAAATTAAATAATAAAAATCATCCATTGGAGTTGTTGATTAACAGAATTATTTTGAAAAACAAACTAATGAAATAGGGCTGGACAAAAATGGTGGTACCCATAACTTAATATTTTGTTGCACAACCTTTTGAGGCAATCACTGCAATGAAACGGTTTCTGTATTTGTCAATGAGCCTTCTGCACCTGTCCACAGGTATTTTGGCCCACTCCTCATGAGCAAACTGCTCCAGTTGTCTCAGTTTTGACGGGTGTCTTCTCCAAATAGCATGTTTCAGCTCCTTCCACAGATGTTCAATGGGATTCAGATTTGGGCTCATAGAAGGCCACTTCAGAACAGTCCAACGCTTTTCTCTGAGCCATTCTTGGGGGTTTTGGCTGTGTGTTTTGGATCCTTGTCCTGTTGGAAGACCCATGACCTGCGACTGAGACCAAGCTTTCTGAAACTAGGCAGCACATTTCTACCCAGAATGCCTTGATAATCTGGAGATTTCATTTTACCTTGCACAACTTCAAGACACCCTGTGCCAGAAGCAGCAAAGCAGCCCCAATACAGAACTAAGCCTCCTCCATGTTTCACAGTAGGGACAGTGTTCTTTTGACACCACTTTCAACAGTGGTGTCCTCCTTGGTCGTCTGCCATGAAGTCCACTCTGGCTCAAAGAAAGGAGAAATGGTGCGATCTGACACTGATGTACCTTAATCTAGGAGTTCACCTTTAATGTCTTTGGAGGTTGTTCTGGGCTCTTTGGATACAGTTTCAACTCTCAGTCTCCTCAATTTGTCATCAATTTTCCTCTTCCGGCCACGTCCAGGGAGGTTGGCTACTGTCCCGTGGGTCTTAAACTTCTGAATAATATGTGCCACTGTTGTCACAGGAACTTCAAGCCACTTAGAGATGGTTTTATAGCCTTTACCTTTACAATGTTTGTCTATAACTTTGTTTCGATTCTCCTGGGACAATTCTCTTCTTCGCTTTCTGTTGTCCATGTTTGATTTTATTTGATTTTTTTATTTAAAATGGTTTATTTCAAGCAATCAAATAAGAATACACAAAAACAATACAATCATCAGTTATACGTTCATACAATAACTAATCAAACTTAGGATAATTAGACATATTAATAAATATTGCTTGAAAGGGAGTGGAAGGAAGCGAACTTATAGAATCCCACCCCGTTATACCGTAACCATTTTATTACATGATTTATTATTATCTGGTTCATACCTTTTATCAGACAGAATGAAGAATCCTGAAATATCAATAAAGCACATGACAAAGATGAATTACTTAAATTATTTTGTAAAAAATAACTTTTAGAAATCAATATGGCAGATGAAGATCAGTTATCCAAATTATATGCAGATTATGTTACTTATAAAAGCCATTGATATGAAAAAATAATAACACTATATCAGTAACATAGACATCAAAAGGTAAAAATGTGCAAAATTATGTTACATTAGGAAAAATCATGAATTAACATCAATTTCTTGGAGCAAGTGAGGTAATATCATTAAAAGTCAATCAATTTAACCATTTTCAATAATTGAATAATCATTTCTTTTATTTATTTTTTTTGTATTTTTATTTATTTTTTTTATAATAAAGTAATGCTGAGAAGTGTTCAAGTGTGGTACACACCTTTTCACCAAGCAGAAACATGACTATTTGTCTCCCTTTAAATAGGCAGACTGACTGATTATGGGTTTGACTACAGCTGTGATGTCAATTAAAGGACATCATGACCCCCATGGCAATTAGTTCTCAGTCTTTTATGGAGGTACCATCATTTTTGTCCAGCCCTGTTTCATTAGTTTGTTTTTTAAATAATTCTGTTAATCAGCAACTCAATAGTAATGGTTGATATTGATTATTTTATTTTCAATAAATTTTTAATTTATTGTTACTTTTGAACGTTTCAAGTCATTTCAGTGAGCATTGTAGACAATTTTGTCCACCACTGTAGTCCCAGTGGGCCATTCTAACACAAACATGGATTTGGTGTTTTGGTTGGTGAGTGACAGTTGAGTCATTAGCTTTAAATTTTCTTAGAGGGCATATCCCAACAATCATCTACCTATTTTGCCATTTTTAGGACATCCACAGTTTGGTGACATTAGTCCCGGCTAAGTTGGCTGTCACCACTTGCTTCAAACAAGCTCAACATCACAGAATGAATTTGCAAAGACCAAGGACGCAAAAAAATACTAAAAAATACTAAACCTCTTGTAACTTAGCTTTAGGCTACGTTCACACCGCAGGCTGAAACGACCAAATTCCGATTTTTCTTTCCCTATGCGATCTGTATCTGATTTTTTCATGAAAGTCTGAACGACACAGATCCGATCTTTTCAAATGCGACCCAGGCCACTTGGGTATGTGGTCCTGAATCCGATACATATCCGATCTTTTGAAATACTACCGCCGTCTGACCGGCCAGGCCAGATCCGACCCGTACGTCATCGATACATTACAAACGTCATCATTCTGTGTTGAAATAGGCGGGAACTAGAACATAAACATCAACCATGGCGGACGATGCTGCTGAGAGCAGTCAGTGGAAGGGAAGCGAGGTCACCGATTGGATTCATATTTGGGGTGACGGCTCTATTCAGGCCGAACTCCAGGGCTCTTATCGCAACCAGGCGGTTTTTGAAAACATTTCCAGCGAAATGACCGAAGTGGTGTTGAACCTTCCCCGCGATGACTTTTTTCCCCTTTCCGACCGTGGTCAGAAGCGCGGGGGACAGAAGGCAGATCTTCCTTCGGGGTTCACTTCTCCGTTCGGACCCTCAGATTCTCCAGAGCGGGTTAATAAAGAGTCAATTATAGCATTTATTCTGGGGGGAGCCTTCTTTTATCATCGTTCTCCTTCCTCCTCAACACACAATACGAATGTGCCCCCCTCATTTCCTACTTCGCTGCACATGCTCTCTCATCTCTCTCACACACACACACACACACGCGCACGCAGCCCCAGCACATAAACATCCCCATTCCACAACAGTGGGTACAGTCGATCCTGGCTCCAATGACTTCTTAAAATGAGAAGATTGTAATTGTGCTGGCTCCTTTGTGAAAATAAATGTATTATTATTATTGTTGTCGCATTTAATTGGAAATGTGAACGGCCTTGCAAAAAAATCAGATTTTTAAAAGAAATCGGAATTGAGCATTAAGCCTTGCAGTGTGAACGTAGCCTTAGTGTGCAACATGAGATCATTTTAAAGGTTCGCATCAAAAATAATTCAAAAAACTACCTGCACTAAAACTGTCACGCACTTTAAAGCAATTAAAGCTCATTCATGAAAGCATAGACAAAGCAGGCATAGTCTTTCACTCGTTTTATTTTTACCAGTTTCTGTTTTGTGCAGATGAATGAAAACAGTTGCATCTGTTTCCTTCCATGAACACAATACTATCTTGAAACTGTAGAGGAGAGGAAGTAGAGCATGAAACATGTCAGAGAGGACTGCGCTTGTGTTTGAAAGACGGGGAAGGAAGAGCAAACACCAAGAATGACACAACAAAAAACAGAAGAAGGGACGATGCTAGTGCTGCAAATGTGTAGCGAAGGAAGGCTTTAATTCATTTCACAGCGGAAAACCATTATAATGACTTTTTCCACTGACGCTCAGAGAGATTCAGGTTCAGGCAGCTCCTGTCTTGCATTAGTGTTGACTCAATTTTAACTTGTGGTCAAAAAGTCCAAACACTGTTCAGGTGTGAGATGAACAATTATTGCACTTTATTCGCACTTGTTTTCAGCCTTTGCTCAGTCCCCACAATCTAACCCAAACAGAGATCTAATCTGATCTTTGTTTAAATCCAAAACATAAAATCTAGCCTGACAAAAACAAATCCCCTCCTGTAGATGACAAAAGAGCCCGAAGGAAGAGGAAGACTAACGCGAGAAGTCAGAAAAGTAGCAAGGAGACATCAAGGCCACAGTCCCCCTCATCATCGTCAGCGATGTTCTACCTTTTGGCCAGTTGCCAGGCAACGGTGTGCTTGACAACAGATGAGGATGAGTTGATGCGGCTCTCTTGTCACAGCAAGGAATCACTGCGAGCTGACCTTCCTTCCAGCGCTCGCACAAGGTCAGCGGGTGGAACAGAAGAAGCCAAAATAGAAAAGAGCTTAGGTCTCATCTCCTGCTTTCCTAAAGTTCAAATCAAAAGGTATGATTGTCTTCAGCAGCAACTGTCACAGCAAACTTGTACACAGTACACGTTCAGGTCACAATGTATTTTTGTATGTGCTCGAATATGACCAACAATAGAAGAAAGCAATCTGTAATGCTACATGCACACCAGCCATGTGATACGCGTTCAGGAACGCCAGTTCTTGAACACGCTTTTGGCTAAGCCAAAACTAGAGCACGTACTCACAGTTGGTAGAGGCTTGGTGTGAAATGTCAAAGTGGTGCAAATGCTCCAGGCTTTTTTCTTTCACGGCTTTATTCTGTTATTTGAAAAACTTGGTGTTGTAAAGTTCAAGCTGGGCACACACCGCAATTAAGAATTTCTCCTTCGTGATCAATTTTTAAACGGTTGTAACTTCTGGGAATTACCCATAAGTCACTACCAAGTCTCTGATGGGTCAAATTTGAACTGCTTTAACGTTTAACACGTGTTCAGTGATCGTGCATTTTATACACAGAGCCCAAAAACACAAGAATCTTAGAGTTTTATCAGGCAGAAGCCCTAAATGTGCGTTTACTTTAACCTGTCATTGGTAGTGATTGCTTGAACGCGTATCGTTGAGGCATGTGCGAAAGTAGAACAAAAGTTAATGGTCAACACTGGGTTTTATGTTGGGTTTCATGTTCTTAAAAATCAAGTGTTTGTTTTTTTGACAGGTACACATAAGGGATACAGCCCATTATGAGAAATTAACAGATGACATGGAACCCTGAACCTTCGCGTTGGACAGTTGTTTGTGTGTGGTCTGTAAAATTCTGATTCTGATAATCCAGCTACTTTATTCTTGTCATTTTCTTGCTTTAAATCGCTGTTTCACAATAAACTGACTATTTAATACGTGGTGCGGTGCGTTGTCATGGTAATGGCTTAGCCTGCAGCGGCAAAAGAAAGCAATATATGTACTGGCAATCACAATATGTCAAGGAAAGCATCATTTCAGAGTCACAGTTGACCTCTTATTCTTGTTTTTGTCCAGATGACGAAGCAAAAGTTTGTTTTATAGAAGTCAGCGCAGTGATATAGAACATTTGAGCTGTATGACCGGAACTACTTTTATTATCACTGTCCATTATCAAGCCAATCAGAGTCCAGTGTTCACCCGAACCAGCTAAGTGGTAAATGCAGGTTTGTTTCTATTTATTGAAAAACAGGCAGGATTTCCTCACAAAGACTTAAAAGCTGAATAACTTGTCAGATGTTGCCATTTTTCTCTTTTTTTTTTTTTTACATTTGGTGCCTCGGATAGTGTAATCTTGACAGCCCAAACTATCAACCCTCTGTCCTGCGCGGTGGCTTTGCGATTTATCGTGTCTGCCTGGGAGTGTGTGTTCTCGTATGACGTTATCTCTCTGAAACAGTGTGCTTCTCCAAACCCCACCAAGTGTGAGCCCACCTGCCAGGGCTCCTTTTCTAGTCTCCAAGCAAACGTCTCAACAGAGACCCACCACTGCTGACACCCGTGGCTTATGGGAATACTGTCAGTGAGTCACAAAGAGGGCTGTCAGTGGTAGGGGGGCAGAAATGCCCTCTAGTGTCAGTAACAGTAAGTAAATAGAAAGAGAATTAAATATCAAAGTCAACTGGGAGGGACACAAACAACTGCTCTCGTCTCCTGTTGTGTATTGGTGATGCATGAAAACTTTCTAGTATTGGCTCCCGGTAGACATACTGAATTGAAAACATGTCGCTAAATTATGCTTCATCCCCTAAACAAGCTCTGTTTTTTTTCCCCCTTTCTGGAACTAGTTGTTCTTCATCGGTTTGGTCAATCCGAGTTGGATTTTTCATGAAAAGACACAAAGAAAATCAGCCTACCTACATCGGACTTCTACAGGAGATCTACAACTAAAGCATTGGGGTGCTAGATCGTCACACCGACGGGTACAACGCATGCGACAGGATCACCTTTTAGCTTTCCACCTTTTTTGGAAGAAAACGCAATGAACACAGGTTTTTGAGCGCGCTTTAAAGTACAGTGTTTACCCTGGACTGGCAATCACGGCATGATTTCCAGATATCCAAGCCCTACTCATGACTGTGTTACGCCACTTTTTAGGGCTAGGGGTACCTAGAGGGGCACAACGTAAAAAGTAAATGTGTTTGCCCGTAAAAATAACAAAACACCAAAGAATTGTCTCCATAAAATAAAACAAGTTTTTTTTTTAACAAATTAATGAACAACAAACACCAATAATTAAAAGTGAAGCAAAAAGACTTTAGGGTGAACCAAGGCCAAAATAACAAACACAACCCCACCTAACTGAAATCTGTTTTCTTACCTGAACCAAAAGAAAAGGGAAAACAAAGACAAACTCCAACCTCCCTGGACTGACATCAACAGGAGAAAACACGTACTGAAGAAAATGGCAGTTCTCCCCTACAGCTTCACTTAAACAGAATTAGATCAAACAAAACTACAGAGTGGGCCTAAACACAAAACACAAAGTATTACAAAGTGGATCACACAAAACAAATGGAGAAGAGGGCCAAGCTGCAGTGGAGGCCGGTTGCAGCCAAACTTCCTTCTCGCAGACTGGATGTCCACATGGAGCTTTAGAAGGCTGCCTCCATCAGCTTGGCTTCAAATGGAGGCCACGCCCCTTCCAGCAAAACACCTGAAAATAATCAGACACAGACGTGCACACACAAAGATCCACAAAAACACAGAAGTCCCACTCTGATAGAAATAAAATACACAAAACACAGAACAAACAAAAGCAAATACGGCCGTAACTACTGATCACCTGGTTCAGGTGTTTCCGGCCAATTAGAACATGCCCGAGCAGGGAACCCATTGATTTTTTCAGAAACTTTTGTAAATGTAGACAGCAACGCCACGTTTATTAACAGATTCAGAGAACTTGATTCCGACATTTTCTTACGAGGAAAATCGTCGGAACTCTGCCTGTGAAGTTTCCCTCACGCTTCCTCATCAATGGCCGCACCTTTCTACCTTTTTTTCCCCGTTTCCCCACTCAGAGGCACCTTCACATAACGGTGGGTGAATGGAGGGAATAACGGCGTTAATAGAACCAAGAATGAGACAGTGCGTCTGTCGTGAATGGTATCAGTGATTCAGCTGTCATTTACTCACATGCCAAATGGGTGCTTTTTAATTTCTTCAGAGGGAGGGAGCACCACGAAAAACCGCTCTCGTCTGTTTTGTGACCCATTGATGGATAATCGGAGGACGTGCAGAAATGAGGCAAACAAAACATAATTACAGCTTTTCCCTTAACTCAGCGTCATGTTTGACAGTTACTCATGGCAACGGGAGGAGGGAGTGCACCGCCATGCCTGGCTGCCTGCTCCACTTAAGAGACATGCTTCCTTTTCGTCTGATTCCATTAACCGATGATGAGCTGCCGCTCAAAGATCCCACCGAAAACCCCCGGAGAAAAGGTGCGGGTTCGGTAGCCCCAACGTTGGAGTTCAAAGGAAACGCCGATGTGCGATGGCCTCCCATTGGTGCTGATTTGCTCCGTCATGTTCGTTATTGTTCCCCTTGAGGGTGTTTGTGTTTCTGCGGCGGTGCGGAGCTCCGAAAACGTCCACGCCGGCCGGTCTGTTAGCACAGCCGCTCCAACTGCTTCTTATTAATCAAACTGGCGGGCAGACAGAGGTGGCACTGCCCCTCTGCCTGCCAAATAGGGAGCTGGCCTCACTCTGATAACTTTCAACACAACATGCCCGTTGCTCTGACGGTGCCAAATTAGGAGCAACTCTGGCTAAGATAAGTCTAATAGGCCCACACTGTGGGAAGGTGATAGACTGCAGCCGGCCTCAAAGACTGATGGGTTTTGGTTTGTGCTGCTGGGCGGGGAGGTAAGACTGAGCTGCTGAGGGAAGCGAGCTAAAGAAAATGCTTTCCTTTTGCTATGCGATGCAGGTAGACCCCCCACCCCCACCCCCCACCCCCTTGCCTGCACATTCAGAGCCCGGAGCACGACTTAAGCAAGAATCCGTGCTCACAGAGGATCCGTCATAAGTGTGTCTCTGCCAAAAGAAAGGATGTTGATCACTTTTTTTTTTTGGTTTTGAAAGTCCTTGTTCGTCTTTCCATCAGCAACCTAAGCTGCTGCCAACCTCTGCTGGCACACAAAGAGGCCGATCGTTCAGCCAAACTGTGACTTTCGTCGGTTTCGGGTCATCTAATCTCTTTGCTCTGAGCTAAAGTGTAAATATGTGTCAAACTCTGAATGCGTCTGTGAGCATTTGGACCCTTTTACGGCCTACTAAACCAAAGCAAAGTGGGCAAATGGTTCAGTCCAAACATCATTTGTAGTTCCATATATTAAGCCAAAAAATGCACAATAAAAAATAAAAATCGTAAAGTAATAGAAAAAAAATGATCTAACAGAATGTGGGAAGATATAAAATAGAATAAATGCAATAAAGGACTAAATATTTGCACACTTCACCACCGTAACGGTATTGAGCCGCATTCCTGCATGCTTTAGTTTATTAGCACAACACTTAATCAATTAATCTGATAAGCAAAGCATAAAAACATGCTAACGAGTGAGCTAAACGTTTTATATCATTTCAAATCACTAAATCCATTGAATTCTTCATCATCGCTTTAAAACGAAAATACTTCTTCTGTGTTGCTGTCTGTAGCAAATACTGATACACCTACAGTGCCCCCTAGCTGTTGTAACTGGGAAACACATGAGCCTACTTTTTCCTTTAAAAATCATATAGAAGTTGCATCTAAGTATAAGTCACACCCCAAACTCTGCAAAAAGATTCGACTTGTACTCAGAAAAACACAGAACTGTATATAATCAAAAATGGCAGTCGGATCCTCACATCCTTTACCATCTGAGCAAACCCTTACTGGTTTTTCTTAGATTTTAGATTGTTTCCTCATCAATTCCTGCAGAATCGGTCGATCACGATCCGGAATCACCAGTTGGGCCCGGGTTTGGCAACCCAGAGAACCTCATTCACGGGCGATCTGGAAGACGTACGTTTGGAAGAGGCATCTCCGAGTTTTGCAGAAGTCAAAAATAAACAGCTGCAGCCTGTAATTTATGCCCCGGCGGCATCATTGGAAGCAGGCTTTGTGCGAGCCCGACTTTTGCCTGCCTGCCTGCCTGACTGAGTGACTGATGGCGGAGTGTTTGCAGCAACTATTCATGTGCCGTGAACCATGAGGCTTGGTGTGAATATTAAGTGGCTTAATGAGCTTGTTTTGTAGTCTAGCTCTCTTTCATTCTCTGAGCCGGAGAGCCTAACCTTCCTGAAAATAACAGCATCATTTCCAAATGATTTTTTTATGTTATGGATCAGTTATGGCTCATGGGTTTTTGGTTTTGTGACTCCCTGAACAACACGATTTCTCTTATCTTAGGGTGGTGTTGCATATCTGTGTTTACACTGATTCAGTGTCGCTGATCTTAGAACTTCAGATTTAGTTTAATATTTTTATGTAGACATATTTCAAAAGGATTCAGAACCAATCTCCTTCTTTTCCTTAAGCCTCAAGGCCGTGTCACACAGCCACTACCTACATTTAGCAGATTTTCCACGTATGAAATTTCGGTCTTTCGTGATACATGTGCCATGTACGGCGTTCATAGGTGTGTCTTCCGTTCGTCATTCATCATGATGCCGTTGAGGGTTTTCGGTCTCTATGTGAATTTGAGCTGTTCCACATTTTTACATAGTTTAAACATAATTATTTATGGAGTGATATTTATGGCACCATGTTGCACACAAAACTTTCTATGTTGAAAAATGAAAATATTAAATATTTGCTTTCAAATTTATTTATTTTTTGCTTTCCAAAACTTGTTTTTCTCCAAAAGCAGCTTTGTCACGCTAAACTGAAACTTCTGTGAGCAAAATCAAAGATGGGAAAAAAAGCAAGATGAAGCACAACGCATGCGAAAACATTTGTTTTGCAAAGGCAAAAATATTTTTTGAAAGCAAACATAAAAATCTTGAATGCAAAAAAAAAAAATGTTGAAAGCAAATATTTAATTCTTTTTATTTTCAGCTTAGAAAGTTTTGTGTGCAACGTGGTGGCAAAAATATCATTCCATAATTATTACATAAATCTTACTAAATGCGAGATGCATATAAAAATCTGTGACTTTCCACGACCGTTCCATGCATGTCTAACTGATTTTTCAGGCATGTACCACCAATGTGTAACATTTATATTGCGCATACACCGCACATATGTTAAATGACTGAAATCTCACACATATCACCAATGAATTGCATATTAACAGCGCAATAATCAAGCACGGGTCATGCATGATTGCCGTATTACGTGACTCTCTCACTCTTCCACCTCTTCAGCAGTCTAAACCAGGGGTGTAACGGTACGGTCTCAATTCGGTTTGGTTCAGAATTTCATAGGGTTCGGTACATTTTCGGTACACAAAGGCAGAAGAAATTCTTGCAAAATGCATTTATTGGTTTTATTTAACAATAAATAAAATTGACCAATGTAGGGGAACTGCTTTATAAAATAATACAACTGTTAGCTGTCAGGAACTAAAATCTTTGGATAAATAACACTGGCCTGAATTTTTTTTTTTTTTTACTTTTTTTGCTTGTAGACCCATGACGCCTTTTTAAGTGAGTTAACAGGTTAGATGTGTTACTTGTGGCATACGCTTTGAACTGCACTGACATTTGACTGACCGTAGTTGAAAAAAACACAGACCGGGGAGATCCTCTCTCCGGGACCGAAGATCTTCCTTCGGGGGATTCACTTCCCCATTCGGACCCTCAGAGCCTCCAGAGCGGGTCAATAAAAGAACCAGTCTCTGTTCTTTTAGAGGAAACCTTTCTTTATTACTGTTCCGGTGAACTGCACAACACCCCCTCAATGTGCACTCACACACACACACTTGCACTGCGTCCTGCCGCGCTCTACCCCCCCCGTTCCTACATTCGCGCGAGCGCAGACACTGTTGCGTCTCGGCGGAAACTTGCGGTTAACATTAGTTCCGCTTCGGCGCAAAGTTAAAACTGTACACGTAGTTGTGTCGAAACGGTTCGGCACAACTACGTGGACCGTTACACCCCTAGGCTATACTGAGTGTGGCGCTGACCACAGTGCTGACGCCATGTAGTTCCTGCTCAGTGCTCTGAATGTCAAAGTGAAGAAATTCAATGTTTACGAATTTGAACGTGGTTCATTCGTGATAAATCTGTGAAGATTTCGCGTAAAGACCACAAGTCTTCTCACTTTTTACACAAATAATAACGTATCACTGGCTTTAATCTGTGCAATGTGTGGAAATTGTGCGTGGCGGCTGTGTGACTTTACGGCCTTTACGTGCTGTTTAAGTGTTTTCACTGCGACCTGTCACTCGCAGCAGGTTGGTGTGAAAGTTTGTAGCAAAGAAAAGCAACCGGATGCATTTCATCGTTTAGGAAGTGGAATTATTGACAGAGAAGTGGGAGCACAGTACTTTCTGAAGTGGTGAGTCCTGCACATAGCGGGAAATGACCTCATCGTGTTAACTTGTCTAACACATCTGGCTCTGAAAGGAACGGACGTGAACAGAGATGTGGGGAGCACTGGAAGCACAATACCTGTGGGGTCCCACTGTACTCTGCTTCCTGACAGCAGCTCTCTATTTGCACTTGTTTGCCCTCAGGCGTGTTCACGTCTTTGTATTTCACTCCAGTTTTTCTCATGTTTGTTCGCCCTCTGCCTTTTTTCTTTTTCTTGTCTTGACCAGTGAACCTGGTGACCGCTTCATACCTGCAAGGGTATGTCTTCATGCCAGGTGCATTGTTAAGGCATGCAAAAAAATAAAAGATAAGTCACGTGGAAAATTTAGCTCATCGCTGCACTTCATGTTCAGAACAACACAAGGAACCATGCTTATTGCAACGCCAACATCCATTCCTGATTGGAGCATTGAAATGTTTTCTCCTTCACCGTTACATTTGAGTGTTTTTTTTTGTTGTTGTTGTCTATCTGGGGCAGGACATGTGTTTTCTTATTGTACTTGAGTCTAAAACCATTGATCAAGTCATTCTAACTGTCAAAAACAATGACCCAGTGAAACATTATGTGTCCATAAATTTAAAAGTCAAACAGTTTTGGGTCAACAGTTGATGGTGAATTTGTATTTACATCACTGATCCAGATTCAGCTTCTCTCTCATCTCAAACTTAGTTCAGTTCTTTTGGCTTTTCTGATTAGCTTTCATAGATTTTAGCGAATTTTGCATGTAGCATTTTACAATGTAGGTACATTGAGCTTTGTTAAGCTTCTTTAAAATTTGTTAAGCTCTGTTTTTTTTTTTATTTGTTTAGCTTTTTTAAGCGTTCAGCTTGTGTAGATCATTTTTGTTTTTTTGCTTTGTTTAGCTTTTTTAGTTGTGTCGAGCATTGTTTGTTTTTTAGCTATTTTCAGCAATGTTTTACTTTTTCAAACTTTGCTCAGTTTTCTTTTCCTCTTTGTTCAACTTTCTTAGCTTTTTCAGCTTTGTCCTGCTTTGTTCATCTATGTTTAGCTCTACTAAGCATATTTTGCAGCTTTATTCTGTTTTTATTAGCTTTGTTCATCTACGAAGGACTGGCGACCTGTCCAGGTTGTCCCCACACTGCAAATCTATCTAAGATTATTAATCTTAAAACTAGTTGTAAAATCTTATTGATCTTGATTTTAGATATAAACAGCAAGATGTGTAAGATTATTCAACTTGTTTTAAAAAAATATGTGTTGTCTTTCTTTTTCAGTTCGTAAATCTAGAAATTAGTCATTTTACAGGCAAAACTAGAAAAAAAACAACATTCCTGACTTAAAGACAGGAAAGGTCTTAATTTAAGTTCATTTTAGATGTTAACACTTTTGAAAAACTTGAAATAAGTAATTCATACAATGGATTCAAAATGTATTTGAATATGATGTTTAAAAGCTCATATTAACAGGACTTCGATAATAAACAACAGATGAAAATGTTTAGCTTTTTACTGCAATAACATCATCAACATTATATTTCAATCAAAACGTAGACACTTTTAATAATTATTCATTCCTGTTCCCAACCCTTTGCAAGCAAGTGGCTGGGACAGGTTCCAACAAGGGAGGGAACAAACGGATTAGAAAATGAATGAATGAATAAATGGTCATTGTTGTTTAGCCATTTCCTAAAGCCACAATTAGCTGAGATCAGAAGAAATGGACTAATGCGGCATTTTTTGGAACCAAACCTGGACCTGTTTGTTCCGCACTGTGTTAAGCATATATATCAGTGGATAGTTTGAATTCGCCTGATGTAGAGTGATCTCTATTGTTGTTTGGTTAAAAATGGCCAAAGTTGGCATCATAATGGAGTGGCTGATAAATCAGTTCAGTGGTGTTTGTCTCATCGGTCATCAGATTCATTTTTAAAGCCTTGTAGACCTGAAATGCGTCTCCATCTTGTCAGTTCCTAAATCATCTCTGTGTGAGCGACTTGGAGGCTCCTTAACATAAATCTGAGCCTTGCTTTTTCAAGCGGCGTGCTTGTCTTATGGATTTTATAGACCGCGCCTTTCCACGCGAGACCGACCGGGACTTTATGAGCGGATCATAAAGTGGGAAGAGTGTGACCCTCCTCTTCCTCGGAGCGACTTCATCCTTTTACCTCCAGCTGCGAGTCCCAGGCTTTGACATCCAGCGCGGGCAGGCGTCCATGCAGGTGGGGAGGAAACGGTGCCTCCGACGCCACACCGTCAGGCCGTTTTATTGACAGGTTTATAACCACCCAAAAAAACGGTGGCCATGCCCCTTTGTCGGCGCACGTCAAAATCCATTGTAATTTCATTGATTGCGGTTGAAGAGTAGCGGTAGCTCAAAGAGCGTGCTTTTGTGTTGCCGGCCACATCTCCAGGTGTTAAAGGGTTAAACAATATTCTTACGGGAACTGTAGCTGACATTGCCCCTGATGGGCATAAAGTAGTTCTCAGATTTCCAACTGCCTTAGCCAATCAGAGTCGTTTCTCCTTTTGTTAACCCGACCAGTTTCTCCTTCTGGAAAAATGGCCTCTTTTCGCACGACGGCAGGTTTGAGCTGTTTATCGGACGAATTTAAAGTAACGTGTCGGCTGTAACGGTTAGTTACGGTAACGGCGGTAAGATCATTACTTTAAATGGCGATAATCCAAATATTGTACATGCGGCAGAAAAAACATTCACCTGAACTATAAAAAAAATCACATTTTAGTCTTGGGTCTTAGTTCATCTGTAAAAGTCTAAAACAAATTCTCTATGATCTAAAACAAGACAGATTGTTTAAAAAAGAGCAAAAAAAAAGCGCTCCAAATTAAGCGTATACATTTTTTTTTAAAAATGTTAAAAAACAGTCTGATTTTCTTCTCCTTTATACTTAAATTCATCTGAATAATTTAATTTTTGTTTTGGGCAATATTACCCAATAGAGCAGCTGTTGTAATTCTGTTTTGTTGTTTACGCCAATAATCTGCTCTCAAAAGTGCAGTGTGAAAGCACATTTCTGACATTTTTGAACCTCCTTTAAACACATCCTTTCTGTCAAAGATAGCAAATTTACTCTTTTGTTGAATATTTTCTCTTTTAAATATAGATATAGTGCACTGGAGCCGTGGTTTCCTTGATTTATTCAGATATTTACACGCATAAAATCCAAAGAAGTTTTCTGTGAAATGTATCCAAATCAGTCCCACAGTTTTTACATAATTTTAACATTCAGCAGGGTGTTTTTCTTAAAATATAATCCACTATAAAACAACTCCAACAAAGGAAGCTCTGAAGTGGGAAGTTTAAGACATAAACAAAAATTGCAGACTCAGCAGGAATTCATTCTGATCTAAACCGACAGAAATCTGCTGAAAGAACAAAATGCTTCATGAAATTTACATGAGCCGCACCAAATGCAGCAGAAACCAAAGGCTCTTTTAGTTTTTAACACATAGGACGTCCAAGTCATTGTCCCTCTGCGTACGTTTCTATATGACTTGTTTTATTTTTATTAGTTCTATCGTGAAATCATCAAATGAGAGGAAAAATAAAAGTAAGATATGGTACTTTAGTCAAACAGAACTAAAAACATCCTATCCATGTGGGTATGGATGGATATGGATATGCAGGGGTGTGAATTTGTGTGAATGTGTGTATTTGACAGCAATGCAAAAGCGCCACTCGCTCTTATGGGACGTACACACCCAGCAAATGGTCGTGTATGCGCTTTTAGCATACGGTGTTCACACTGGACTGTCACTACCCCATGCTAGCACATGTAGAGGAAGAGGCTTGGTGCAAATCTGGCTTTTTCTTTCACAGCTCTATTCCCATATATATGAAAGGCACAAGCAACAATTATCAATGAACTTTCAAACGGTTGGCACTTTGTGTTTTCGAAAAAAACACCACCCATATGTCACTACAAAGTCCCTGATTGGTTAAAGTTCAACTGGTTTAACTTTCAGCGAGCGTCAGGTTGCAACACGTTTTGTACGTAGCACCCCAAAACAAAACTTGAGCAGCAACGCCTAAACGCGAGAGCTTTGAACACAGAAACACGCATTAGTGCACATTTACATAGACTCTTCATTAAGAGCGTTCACTTGAACGCACCTTTCTGAGCCTGGAATGAACGTAGCGTATGAGAACTAGACTGAGTGAGTGTGATGTCTCCTATAGAAAACGACTTGCTTTTGGTTACAACCTAATTAGGTCAATTCAGTCACCAGATGGACGCCCACATGTTGGAACCAGATGTCGTCAGTAGGCAGTAATTGATTTGAGTCAACATTTCTATGGCAACCACTTTCACCAATCAGGAGTGAGCTTGTTGGAAGTCCACACCCCTACCACTTGAAAGGGGACCACATGAAATCTGCCAATCAAAGCTTTTGAAAGTTAGGGAGACCAGCTACTTTTATGATCTGATTGGTCATTTAATAACTTGAATAACTTGAACTACAACAGAAATTTCATGAATAGAAAATGTATTATTTTTATTTATTTATTATCAAGAACATGTTTAAAAAGAAGGTATCAGATCAAGAATGGTTATTCTGACCAATAGAATGACTGAGTGACAGGTGTTTATTTCTCTATAGAAGTCTGAGGGATTTTGACATTTTGGGACCAAAGGGTACTTCTTGTTTGGAACAAAAGGGGTAGGGGACACTCTGTCCAGTTCTCGTATACAGTCAATGGTTCCCCTTTAGGATAGTGGCAGAGTTCGTGATCAAACAGTCTCTTTGGAGGACAGCGAGTTGTTGTTGGATATATTCATATAGTCGTCTGTCAGCTTTCACAGTTGGCCTGTGATATATAAATGTAAATATAGATATATACATATATTTATATATAAATATGTACATATATAGATATTGTGTGATCATTGTGCTATCCTATGACCCCCCCTCTTACATTGACGTTTTCTCCCTACCATGACAAAAGTGAATAAAGGTGGAAAGATTTCATGTAATCCAGTGAAGATCACCAATCATTGAAGAAAAAAGGTTTGTGCACTGTCTTGTGGGGTCTAGATGACCCCACTCCCAATGTTAAAGTGCCTAGGATAGCACAAGGGTTAAAATCTTGTCCGGACTAATCTGCAAACTGGACAAACACAGTGCAGCGTTTCTACCAGGGAGATTATTTATCTAAATTGTTTACCTGATGCGCAGAAGGTCAGAATAATTGAAGGCTCTGTGGTGGTGTGTGTGTGTTTGGGGGGGGCGTATAGAGATGTCTCCGTGAAGGAAGCCGTCCTTCACGGTCGTCTGAGGCCACAAAGTCTCTTCACGCGCAGCAGAAGCTCACACTTGTGCCGCAACGACCTCCTTATCTGACAACAAACCGTCCAAAACTGATACTTGCTGTAACTGCTGTTGTCACCATCACTGCTTTTGCATATTGTAATTGTGGCACCACAAGATTGGAAAGCGTCACTCCCTGTGTTATCCATGAATGACAGGATAAGAATATAAATATGCAGACTGAGAATATGATAGACTGCATTTATGGCATAGGGGCAGAAGCCGTCGGCCGCCGCAGATACCAAACCTTTATTAGTGGCGGGGCTTCATTTCTGTTCCAATAACTATTAGCCTGGCGTGTCGTAATTTATTTTGATGTCTCAGAATGAATTCTGGGAAGACGGCTTTCATAACCGCAAATTTGTGGAGACGATTGAAATGCATCGTTGTAGCTGGAGGCAGGTAGGAGGGGGGAAAAGAAAAAAAGAAACAAAGTTTTAATTCACAAGCTATGGTGCTGTCAGAGTCCAGAGGCGCTAAATCCAAGAGCACAGATGCAAGCAGGAAGCAGGTCTGTTTGTTCTCCTCGCCGCCACAGGGTAAAAGCGGAGATCTGGCTCTGGGTGAAGGAAACCTGCTGGGAGGGTCTGCGGTGGGAGGTAAAGAACGGCGGAGCAGTTCAATCAGCAACAGAGAAGACCGAAGAAACACTAAGCAGAACAAACCAGGACGGAGAACCTTTAAAGCAGTTTTCCAGAAACCCCTGCAGTATCTGCTGCTGATTACCTGGATCAGGTGTGTTTAACCAATGAGGAGGTTGGTTGGAAGACATGGACACTGGCCCTGAAGGCCTGGATTTGGGGACCCCTCCATTAAAGCCATGCAGAAAAGACAGTTTTGTGATCTCAGCTTTTGTGTATACAGAGTTTCTTGGTGTGCCCAATAGGTTTCTGAATAACACCAATAATTTCCAGGTTCAATTTGACTCGTTTTTTATGATTTTTTTGATTCCCTCGATTCAATTTTGAATGTACACAGTTTACACATTTTGACATATTTGTATACAAATACATTAATGATCTATATATTTATATTAGCCTGGTGCAGTCTATATACTGTAAAATGTATTAGTTTAATAATAAACCAGTGAGATCTTATTAAAACCATACAGTGTTACAGGATTTCTCAAACTCCAACAAAAAAGTGCAGATCTTTATTTTCTCTCTTCCTCTCCTGGAGGGCTTTTCAGTTTGGCCACTAGGTGGAGCTAGCAGTATAGCGTTACATTTCATACCAAAAGATTTAACCCTTGTGCTATCTTAGATGACCCCACCCTCACATTGACGTGTTCTCCCTACCATGACAAAGGTGGATAAAGGTGGAAAGATTTCATGTAATCCATGGACACCAGTGAAGATCACAAATCATTGAAGAAAAAAGGTTCAGAGCACTGTCTAGTGGGTCTAGATGACCCAACTCCCAACGTTAAAGTGCCTAGGATAGTACAAGGGTTACGCAAAACAAGCAATCTCTAGACCATGAACGATTACTTTAAAAGAGACCTTAAAAGACTTTGGAAAATTCATGCTTGTGAGTTTCTAAAGCTGTTCATTTGGTCTGTAACGTATGTTGAGGTCGGCCGAGCGTTAGCGTTCCTGTGGGAAATTCTATTATACGTTAACATCAAGCTAGCGGACTTTGGCTTTACTGATGTTATGCGTTAAAAGGAAAGGCATAAAAGATCAATCTCTATTTTTATGGATCTATCATTGATTTATTAAGCTTGGATCGATTCAGATCAATTAATACATTTTATCAACCCAGTCCAGACCCGTGAAATATCCAGAAGTATTTCTGTGTTGAATAAAGCAAAACTGGTTCTGGACCACAAATCCCTCCACATGTCATACTGTAGAGGTTTGGGGGAACAACGTTACATTCAGTTTCAATACTTCAAAAGAGAGAAATAGGAATCATACACAAAGTCAGTTACCTTGAGCACACAAACAAATTATTCATACAATCAAAATTGACCTAGTAGAGTGTTCTGGAGCTCAAATAATATCCAAGGCAGTAAACAATTTATTGCCAACAAATATCCAAAGGTTATTTATTAAAAGAGAAGATAAAATACGATTTTAGGGGGAAAAAAAGTTTCTCATACATAAAGCAAGTATAAAAAAAAGATTTTGTGTTTCAGTTTGTGGAGTGAAGTTGTGGAACAGAACCAATAAATGCTTGAAACAATGTCCAAACATAAAAGAATTCAAGTATAAATACAGAAATATGATCATTGATAGATATGTACAAATACAAAACAATACAGAACATCAGTTTTGGTAAATCTGCATACTTAGAAAATAAGATTTTGTTATTCATTTGTGTGTTTTTGGAAATAAGAATTACATGTTCAGCTGTAAGCGAATATACACTTGGGCAGGACACTGGACTTTGATGGAGGGTGTACTGAGTTTAATTAATAATTTTGTATCGTATCATTTTGTCTTGTTTTTTATTTTACACTTGTTTTCACTTGTCCAAAATAAAAAGGTCACTACTACTCCTACTACTACTAGTCCTAGTAAAATACATACCTATATCATAATTACTACCATAGAGTGTTCCATATGGACCTCTTACCTTTGTCTGCCTTTTTGGGAGTCAAACACACATTGTTTTGATACATCCGAGGGGAAAAATCGGTGACTTTGTTGTACAGTAGTAGCCATGAAGCTGTTTGTTATCAACAACAGAAATATCAAGTGTCTCTGTTTACCGACTTCTATGGGATGAAGACAAAAAAAACGATGGTCTACTGCAGTCAAAATGGGAAGACTGGCAGCCAACAGATGCCAGGTAGGCCAATGGTTACATATTTTAATTGTCCTAAAGGTGATATATTTAAGGGAGGGGTATCGTTTTGGCTTATATCCAGGTGCCAATCTGTTATTTTTGAGAGGGTGCTGGTTGGAACCTGTAATAACGGAAAAAACAAGTACATTTTTCCCAAAACATGCAAACGTGAGGACGTAGCATCGCAGGTTCCTGTTTGACTGCCACAGTTTGACGCCCAATATGGCAGCCAAGGCGTTCAGGCATGCGCTGGGACGTCATGTGATACGGGGCCGTCTCTGCTGACTGTACAAACGCTGCTTCAGTCCACGCCAGAATCCGTTGGAATTATGGCAACTGAAAAAAACGGTCAAAGAGCGCGGTAGTTCAAAGAGCGTGTGTGATGTACGTGTCGCCCGTGTACATCTCCAGCGTAAAAAGGTTCACAGCTTTGTGTCGTTTTTCTTATTCTGTCATTGGTAGGTTTGGGTTTTGAAAAGATCAATACAAACTGAACAAAGGAGAAACACAAAAATAGGGAACACAATGGTTTTGAATTTCCCTGGTTAGCTAATTCAGGAGGTTGCATTCAGACCCAGTGCCATGAGTGTGAAGCAGCAACAGCATGTAGGCCATCCCAGCATGAACGCCGTGTGCTGCATAACGTTAGCAGCTCATGGAGGAATCTCAGAGTAACTCCCAAGACACACAAACACAACAAAAAGTCATTCAAGCTTCAGCCGCACCAAAGGCGGCGGGAAGACGTCGGCGTGCACAGACACCGTCAGAAACACTCGCAGATGTGGATCCACATAGGAAGATAATAAACGTCTCACTCGCAGACGGGCGCACGACGACGCTTGAGGACACACAAAGCATGCATACACACACCACAACCCACAATGAGTGTTTAGCCATTTATGATAGCTGTTTGTTTTTTCTTGGTAAATCCCAGGCAGCACGCAGCTGCTGCTGGTGCGGGGAAACTCTGAGATGAGGGGATTCATTAGTTCTTGTTTTCTTCCCTCCGCCATCTCGGCTCAAAAACGCTGCATTTTGGCAGCATGTATAGTTTTTTATACTTTTAAAAGATTTTAACTCTTGCATGCGTGCGTGGAATAAAACCCGTCTGGAAACGTCTGGAGAGACGATGAGGAAATGTGTCTGTCTGTTGTTACAATAGAGGCCTAAAGGATGGACGCACCACCAACATTTAGCTGAGAGTTAATTGGTCCAATTATCCCATAGTAAATGTCAAATTTGAATGCATCAAAACCCAAGCTTTAGATGCAGCATTGACGTTTCTTTCAACCACCGTAAATCATCAACCGTTTGCGCGATTACTTGCACTGGTTTCTGATGTGGAGAAAAGCAGGTTTGCGCTGACATGCAACACGCTACAGTAGTGAAGCGTTGACGCAATCGATGTAAACTGATTCTGTTGTGGAATCCATGTTGTCAGGGTTCTGACTTTTTCCTTAATAAAGAGAAGAACCACACAGGAGATGAGAACTTTTGCTAAACTTCTGCAGAAGGAGAATCAGTCTGTGACAGTGCGAACTGTCACAGAGGAGTTCTGCTTTCTCAGTCTATCCAGTCTGGTTCTATTGGTGGCCAGGGTTGATAACATAAAAGTGGGTCATTCAATCAAGCAGTACAGGAACATCATATTCTTGTATAATCAGAACTTTCCTGGTTATTGTTTTCTTACTTTAAGATAGAACTGAGACGAACATATTGTAACGATCCAGCTAGACCATCACTTTCGTGGGGTAGCTAAAGCCAACTGCTAATTCAGATGGCTTTGTTGGAGAGCTGACCGTGCCCCATACACCGCACGACCCCGGTCAGTCTCAAGCAGAAATAAACGGGAAGAGAGGCAAAGTCTCCTTTTGAGCATCTAGCCCATTTATTCCAGCATTCACAAACAGCCAAACAGCATGGAGTGTCACTTAGGTTCACAACCCTCTGACTCAAGGTTTCACCCAAAAGCTCCCCACTTCCCATGAGCCTTTGGGGCTGAAGGCAAGGCCAACCCCCAGGTCGCTACAATATTATGGTGATAATAGCGTGTAAGCAAATGATAATTTCATAACCCTAACACATGTGGAGGGGGCAGAAAAGACAAAAGCCTTTTTTCCCAGTTCTGGACGGGCAAATGGAACAGCGAGCAACAGACGGTCATTGGAACGCCGTCCGTATGATTCCACAGTCCTCCACTCCATCAAGCTGCAAATGTAAGATGATGAAAGTCCAAGAGGAGATTTGTAAATAAAAATGCACCAGTGTGTGAACCTCCTGGTTGACAGTGAAGACCATCCCGCTCAAGAGTGCAGGTCACAATGATGAGTCGAGGCCTTACAGTTTGTTACAAACCTCAAAGTGGCGTGAAACACAGAATCCATCTTACTCAAGCATTGAGCCGTAGCATTGCGAGGTTTCAAGTAGGAGACTGAACCTGCTGTGGAGACACCAGGAATTAGATGAAACCCCATGCTGAACATTTATGTGAACATACACTTTAGTTTAGTTTTTCACATTTTTATGCATGGAATGAAAGCTGAAAGTCTGCACTTCAATGGCATCTGAGTTTTTTTAGGTAATGTGCAGAAACTAAATGAGGAAGAATGTGTCTCAGTGCAAATATTTATGGTCCTGACTGTGAATGTTCTCTTTTCTTTTTGTATATAAAGTAATTCACACACATAGTGTACATAAGTTATTACTTACTTTTTTCCTTTTTCTATTTTTGCACATTTTGAACACCCCTCATTCTTTTGCACATCGCTGTCATTCTTCTCTGCTTTTTGAACTGCTCTAACAATTGAATTTCCCCAATGTGGGATCAATAAAGAATCTCTCTAATCTCTAATCTTATCTTTATAAATCTGAATGATAGAAAAATGTGAAGTTTTAAGTTCTATTTCAATTCAGCAGGGAAAGGTTCTGGACAACTATCATCTCGTCCATAAAAACGTCTGCTTGTAAATGTTGCATTTCTGTTTTAAATCACATCAAACCGCTCTGGGATCCTAAAAAGAAACCAGGATGTTTCTTTTTTTTCCCTGGACTGTCGCAGACCCAGACTGTGGCACCAAAGCGGAACAGCGGGAAGTTACGTCAAACACGGCGATGATGGAAAACAATCACTTTGTCTCCGTACAAGTGCCTTCCATCATGAGCATCATACATCATGAGCAATCTGACCCCTGGCACCCCTATTTCACCCACCATTACCCTCTGACTGCAGAGGAGCCCACTGGGGGCCGCCGACGCCCAAAGGGAGCCAAGTGACAGATAAACAAGAGCGAGTGATTTAGTCTGAGAAGATGTGGAAATGCAAACCAAGAAGACGGGGAGGTGAGGACCTGTCTATCCTCAACACAAAGGTTTGTGGTGGCGGCGTGTGATCCTGAAGATGAAACCTGGTTCCTTGGCAACCTAACCGGATCAATAGAAGCTCACTGCCAAGCTATAAAGGCACCAGTTAAAGAAGAAGAAGAAGGAATTAAAGACCAGTCTTTGTAGTTCCTCTGGGAAACACACAAACAGACCGTCATCTCTTCTGCTCACGCATTACTTCTGCGTCTTTCTGAACGCACACTCGGACAGGAAGCAGACGTAAAGGTCCGCGGGCAAACCGAGAACACTGCATATGGTCCCGCTCTGCCGGGTGCTGGCCTGGTTTGGCTTTCACCAGTGTCAGGACTTCAGAGGCCAGCAGCCTCGTCTCCACACTGATCTCAGGAAGAGGCCGTTCCTCTGGGAAGGGAAGAGATAAAAGAAAAAAAAAGATGATACAAGGGAAAATGCTCGCTAGAACGTTAAGCCAGAGAGCAAAAAAAAAATGAATATTTGATAGTTACCCATTTCTGTTTGATGCGATGAAAGCATAGATCGTCAGAGGGGCAACCTTACACATTAGAAGGAAGCAGATAAAACCAGGAGAATGGAAGATAAAAGCATCGGATTCTTTGATCTGTCCTCTTAGCATGACCAGCTCAGGTGGGAGTCACGGTTGGAATCTAAAGGTAGATTCCAAATAAGACCTGAAATGAATGGTTGATAACAAAATCCTTCTGAGAAATACAGTCGTTGGTAAAAGGGAAACGCCATCCATACCTGCCGTGACCATTTTGGGGTCATAGGGTTGCTGGAGCCTTTCACGGCTACTGTTGGGCAAAGGAGGGGTTCGCCCTGGACAGGTTGCTACCCCCCCTTACAGGGCGACACAGTCACACCAACCCAATGCTACGTTCACACTGCAACGCGGGATCAAGCTACCTATGGCAAGTAAAAGTTTGTGTAAACGTCAGACTTCCACGTTCTCGAGCTTTATGTACAAAAGGCATGTTTAAAGTTAAAAGGGGTTGAACTTTGACCAATCAGGAAGTTGGATTTGCTATTGACTTGTGGATGTCGTGTCCGTAGCACCAACCGTTCAAAATTTGATCATGGAGGAGAAATGAACACTTGTGGTTTGTGCCCAGACCTAATAATAACTTCAAGTCTTTCATAAATTGGAATGGAGCTGTGGAAGAAAAAGCCCGGAGCGCCATTCCCGAGATTTGCACCGCTGTGACGTTTCGCCCTAAGCTTCTTCCGTCCATGAGTACACGCGCTAGCATGGGGCAACGACACAAAAAAATGCCCACAAAAGTATTATACAGTGGGTATCGCCATCCTCTGGTGATTTGATTGGTCCTTTTTCAAGATCCAAAATATACGAGAAGAACTGTGTAGCTTTTAATGTAAATATGATGAATTAGTTTGTGTATTTTGTGAACTCATTTTAGGTTTTTGTGAAACCGGTAAAATCTGTGTGTCTTATGCTTATGGACACCATGCAGGAAGACTCTAGCGACCACGAGGTGGAAGCTAATGGGGTTCCAAACAAACAAATAAGAGTTTTCAGCTAAATGAACAGAGATGTTATGAAAGGACGGTAATAGAGGCTCTCGCAGAGAAGTCCTCCTCTAGTATGCAGGCATAAAATGTGAATAAAGCACAAATAATTTAACAGCAACTTTAGAGAGCGGAAAAGAAGCACAAAGCGAAAAAAAAAAGGAAGAAGAGAGTTTGGAATTATCCGCGGCCAATTGCTCTGCCTAAGCTGAAATGGCTTGTGGAGAATTAAAAAAAAAGGAAGATGGAAATAAGAATTCTTTCCCTTTTTTTTCCAACTTTCCAATCCCTCTCCTTCTTGAATGTGGAAATCCGACATTTAGTCCACAAAATAGATCAGGAAGGCGCTGGTCACTGCTAATGCACCCATGGAGAAGACCACCACCATGTGAGGTGTGTGTCCCTGCATGCATCATTCAGATCCCACATCTGCTCATTTCTCTGGACTCCTCTGATAATTGTAATTACTATGCTGGCGAGGACACACGCAGGCGTCCACAGAATGGGCTGGCACCTGTGTCCGCAGCTAACAATAAAATGACAGGGAAAGCGCCGCACAGGGAGCGTCGTCTGTCACACGGACGAATGTACCAAACGCCATGGATTGAAACCTGGAAAACTGCACATGGGAGCTTTATTGGGAATTTGTCTGTCGGTGGGTCTTGAAGCTGCAGCTGCCTGTTGCCCGTGTTCTTCGGTTCCAAGTATGTGGGCGAAGAAAGGAAGATGGTGGACTCTTTCCTTTTTTTTTTTTGTAGTGTCAGTCTTTGATCAGTGTCCCCGTGCGAGTGTGTGTTCATGCACACACACACACACACAAAGCAACCCCCCTGGTGTCTTGGAGGCAGATGAAACACTGAGCGCCTCTATCCTGGACTGACAGAACACCCACTGTCCCCCTTTCGCCTCCCCCCTTTACGCTGGCCTTCTCCCGGCGGCTCACCCTTCGGACCACCGCTCCCGAACCCAAAGCCATTTTTAAAGACGATTCACGCGGGGGCTTGGCTTTCGTGTGGCGCCGCCGCCGCCGCTCTTTAACCAGATCCTGAGTTTTCTCTGCAGCCTTTCATCAGATCATAAAGGATGGGCGGCAGCTGAAGTGGCCTCTTGTTGCGCTGACTCGCTTCACGATGGATCCAGCAAAAAAGAAAAAAAAAAAAAAGAAGCAATTATTCTAAAGCTTATTCATAACCTTTGGGGGGCCTGAACCTCATGGTAGCAGTGATGCAACCCCTCTAAGAAGCAATGACAATGCCCATAGCAAAGCAAAACTGAAGATGAGATCTCGTTTCTGTCACATTTACGTCTCCTAGACATAAATGAGAACTGTTTGAGACTAAACTGCTTTTCTCATTCTTCTCAAACATTTCTCCTGAGAAATAAGTCTCACAGTGAGCACTGTTTGAGATCTCAAAATTCTCTCACAACTGTCTCTTCTCCAGATCTCAATTGAGAGAAAAATGAGCCATATTATGTTGCGCTCAAGTATGTCTCAATTTGATATCCTTACTTCAAATCCCTATCTCAGTTATGTCTCAGTGAAAGACATCAATGGTTCTGTCTCTCGTTGCTCAATAATTTAGATCTTGTTTTAGCCTTTTTTTTATTGTCTCAGCAAAAAGAAAAATTAGAGTAGTACAAGCCCTAAAATGAGTCTCATGATGACACCATTACAGTTCATCTCTAGAAAATAATATTTTTTATTTTATTTATGTTCAACTTAAAAAAGTTGTTTATTGCTTACATATTTATATAACTTAATTACAATTTCAAGAAAAAAAAGTTAAATCATTAAGACGGTCATGTCCTCAAAAGACATATTTTTGAAACTTTTTAAAAAACATGAAATTTCAAGACAACGTTGCAGTGTCGATTTAATAAACTTTTTTTGTGACTGCTTAGATAAACATAAATGAACAAGAATGTATGTTGGGTTAATGATGCTAGGTTTAGTTAAACACAAACACACGCATGCACTGGCACACATGCATGCACGCACAAGTGCATATACGCACACTTATATGTTGGTGGGTATAAAACATTTAACACATTGATGTCTGAACTAAATAAAGGACATTTGGGATCATATTTGGATCACCTTAAAGTGAACAAAAAATAGAATTTACATTTGAAACAAACAAATAAAATACACAAATAAAAATAATCAAATTAATAAATCAACTTTAGGGCGGTACAGATTTATGGGGTTCAGTTTGAGTTAATTTATCTTTGTCTTTAAAAATCACCCTTCATGCAGCCTTACAAGCTGAAAATATTTTCTGTTTTCTTGATTTTAGTCTGCATCATATTGAACAAACAGAAGCCTGGAGTAACCCGATTTGAATTTTAAACTGTATCACAGCCTCACTTGACACAGATTTCTGATTGGTTGATCACGGTGGGAGGGAAAACTCTGTGGTTGACGTCACCAACGGGCCGGAATCTGCAAGCGGGAGAAGTGCAGAGAACGAGAGACTTTTGACGACCGTTTGTCGTATTTTTTCTGCGTTTTAACAATCCGTGTGATGAATCTCCAACATTTTTTTTGCTTGTCTGGAAAAGATTCAAGTAAAATCTTTGAAGTTTGCACGGTAAGTTTGCGATTTCTTCCCTCCAACTCTGAACTCAGTTGAATGCTAAAGGTGTTTTAAGCTAGCTCCGCCAGTAATGCAGACGTCTGGGCTACTCGCGGTGGCTTTGGCTGTATAAGTAATTATTACTTTTTACAAAGGTTTACTTGTGCTTTTTGTAATAAAAAATAGAGACATTGAAGAGTTATTTGCAGTGCAGAGTTTACAGAATGAGCCTCGATATTTTTCCAAACGCGTGAGTGCTAAGTAACTGTTGGAAGACATTTTGCTCTTCAGTTAAGGGTCTGCAGGGTTCATCCCATTCACAGTGTGACGACACCACAGACCATTATTCCAAACTTCAAAATGTGCAGTTTCACTGTATGTTCAATTTTTACGCTGTAAAAAGCTTTTATCTTGTTTAAAAGATCATCTTGCAGACGTTTGGCCTGTCATGTCATCTTTTGAAACTGGTTATGGACATGTGTTTAAAGTAAAGTCATCATTAACTGCTCACATGTCTAGAAAGCATAATCTGAAAATGTAAGTATGCATATTAGGGAAACATGTTCTCAGCCCTCTGTCAGTGGTGAAGATGTTTAGAGAGCACAGATGTAGCTAAGCCAACAAATGTCAACACTGATATGTACGAGGATTTTAGTGAATCATAAATCATATTTAAAAACCTTTCCAGATCTTACTTTGTGCTGTATAAAATGTGTGTACATGATGTTTTTTTTCCCCTCTCTGATTAAAGGTGATCTAAATACACGTGAAAATGAGTGAATCAGAACCCATGTTCCTCCACACTGCCATTATGGAGGTCCTACCAGAGCCACAAAAGACATCCTGGAAGAACACTTGCAGTCCATTGGAATAAATGGAGTTGTATGAGGATCTACGATTCATAGAAGAGGCTGACTTGCTGCCAGCTTTGAGACCTGTTCAAGCCCGGAAAGGTCTTGCTCTTTGGAAATTGAAATGTGAGTCTCAAACATTACAAATGAGTTTTTGTAATGCACAGAAGTGGATATGAATATGAATGGGTAACACACTGACAGTACAGTGTAAACTTAATACACTTATACTGTTTGTTTGTTTTTTGTTGCAGACCAAACGCCAGAGAACAGCACATCATCATCTGTTGAGACCTCACCAACACAATCATCATCACTTTTGTTATAGTCACCGAGGAGTTCGTCATCCACATCTTCCAGAAGCCGAGGACTGTACGTACATTGACTGGGAGGACAGCTTTGAAATTCCATGGAGTAAGTTTTCTGAGGAATTTGTGCAGTCTTTGGAAAGAGACCTGGCCCAAGACTAAGGAAGGAAATGGTTTGCACTCTTGTTGCAGAAATGATGAAAGCAAGACGTTTTCCAAACTCTAAAAGGCTGCAGATGATGCGGGGAGAGCAGAGTGGCTGCTCAGAAGAGATGAGATGTTAAAGAGATGCGCTTTCTTCTGCTCTGCTACTTTGAGGAGGATGCCATGTTCTTGTAGAAGATGCAGACGAGGTCCAGCTGCAGCAGGTGCCGTTGACTCCAACTGTTATTGTATGTGGTAAGTAAAGTTTCCAGTGTTAAATTATTCTAAAGGTTTTGTCTTTGTACACTGTACATGAGTGACATGTTTACTTTATCCATTGTTCTGTCTTTAGGACAGTCTTGCTTTTCCCCAAGGAGGTTCATGCTGAGTTGGGACCGCTCCATCGTACACAACAACATTGCAGCACTGTGCCTGATGTTCAGAAGCTACTTCTGCTTTAACCGTCATTATCCAACTGAGCTGGCTTCAACCCTGGAGTTTCTGCAAAGGTACATATTTATGAGTGCTGTCATGCGATTCATTTTTGGGTGTGGTTAGTTAATCATGACCTGCAGTTAATTATTCTTATTAATCTTGTATTAATCTAACTCAGGGCTGCTCATCCCTGGTCCTTGAGATCTACCAGCCTGCCTGATTTCCAGCTGATTACCTGGACCAGGTGTGTTCATTCAATCAGTATGTGGAGACATCTGGTTGAGCTGATCAACAGCTAGCAGGGCTTGGGGATCTGGAAAACAGTCAGGGTGATGGATCCCAAGGACCAGGAATGAGCAGCCCTGGCTAACCTAAAATTTAGCTTTGAAAATCCTTATTTTGGGGTAATTTGATTTAAATAGTAAGATTGTGTCACATTAAAAGAAATAAAATACAATTTAAAGGGTGGCTTTATGAAGTTTTCCAAGTATAACAGACTTTTTTCCAATCTTTACTTTTGTACCACTAAGGGATAATTCTTCAGTCTCAAACAGAACAAAGACCTAAGCCAAAGTGCTCTACTTTAAAACACTAATGGAAATATTCTGAACAATCCAAAAAATATTGACCACAAAATTCTTAATGATACCATAATATATATTCGTTGAAATATCTTATTCCACAGTTTGCTGTCTGACACGATCAGCCCTCAGCGTCCCAATTAAGACATGGTTATTATTTTTCCCTTGTTAAGAGCCAACCATGCAAAATGTGACTTGATCATTTCTTAAATGTTTGATCTGGACTGTATCATAAAAAATGAAATGAAACAGATTTGAACCTTATTTGTTAAATAGTTAATGCCCATAGAATGCTGCATTTCAATTCTTTTAACTGAAACAGATGTCCTCTCAGGCGACGTGTGGCTGCTTTTAGGGATGACAGAAACGTAATCTTATGGTAGCATTATGCAGCTGCTTTTATAAAACTACAGTTTGCTTCTAGCTTGAAGTGTTATCTTTGTTTGTTATGTGCGGTCTATTATCAATTTGTTCATGCCAGATTTTAATGTTCTTGTCTTACAGCTGATGTCCTAAGATGTGCCACTCTACCTGGTTGGGAACAAATTGAAGAGGCCAAGCTCAAGAAAGCCGTTGTCAACAAATGTAGGGCAGAGCAGGTTCTAAGGCCACTGCTATGATCTACAGTATGCGGACTGGTTTCTCTTCCATCTTTTTTCTTATTTTTTATCTTAATTTGGTTCTCAAATTGGTCCATGGATTTGGTAGGCTGCAAGTTTAGGAGAATGTTTTTATCAGGTACTTTTTTATGTGGTTACATAATCTTGTTTTTTTCCTTGTACCTCAGCAGTGATGTCAGTGTGTTTGTTGTTTAAAATATGGAAGTTTTCTTTACCATCATGTCAGCCACATTGAGTACGCCACAGTTCATGTACTTAATGCATTTAATATTTTAAAAAGTGTTTAATACTGCTACCACAATTCAAATGCTGTACTGATGATGGTGCTGCCCAAATAAAGTGTAAAGCATTTACATTTCTAGTATTGTTTTTACTGTTACTGTATATCAGTGGTCTCCCATCCTGGTCCTTGAAGGTCACTGTTATGGATGTTTTAGCTGTTTTCCTGCTCCAACAGATCTGCTGCAGTGGTTGAATTGCCTCCTCAAGTTCTGCAGGAGGTGGTTAATCACCTGTTGATTCACATCTGGGGAGCAAAGAAACATCTAAACCCTACTGGATGGTGGCCCTTGAGGACCAGGATTGGCTACCACTGCTATAAAAATAACTTCTCTTTTCTTTCTCAAATACATCTCAAATATCATTCTCATTAACGGCTTTGGTAAGACATTTAAGAGAAATGATTAAGACATGAAAGAGACATCAGACAGACAACGATGAGATCTCTTTTAGGACTCATTCTTCTCAGATTTGTCTCATGAACGTCTTAGGTTCGTCTCTCCCACTTCTTAATTATTGCTCTAAAAGTTGTCTCAACTCAACCTCATTTGTCTCAGTGATGTCTTTTCTCATTATAGCTTAACTCTTGCTCCTAAGGGACCCTTAGGAGCAAGAGTTAAGAAGCAAATGATCACAGAATGATACGAATATGAGACGCTCAAACTGATCTCAAGAGACGAGATCAAGCAACATATGAGCAACAGATTTTTCCTATGGGTGAGTTTAAAATGAGACAAAGAGTTACTGCCATGTGTTAGATTCATTAGCTTAATTAATGACCTATTTAACATAACCGCTCAGTTCAATATATCATAGTGATTACATGAGGGCTTTAGGGAGCTTTGCTGCCTCTTGTTTGTGCTTGGCTCAATTAATAAACCCCCAACACTGGGATTATTTGCTTGTATTTATGGATTTCACAGAAGTCATTATTGGGCTTGTTCTCTTGTCTGGGTTTATCTAGCTTTAAATATGTTCTTTCAAAATGGAAAACCTTCAAACTGACTTTTTTTTTTGGTTAAAATTGCTAGGAATCGTCTCTGTTCAACAGGTTCAAAGGTTACTCTTTAGCCTCGTTTCCACTGAGTGGTACAGTCTGGTTCGGTACGGTCCGGTTTAGAATAGACTTGGCGATTCAGGTGGTCGTTTCCACTCAAAACTGGACCGTCACTGCGCATGTGGGGTGAAGCTAACAAGAACAACAATGGAGGTCATCCAGAAGATCCTATTTTTCCAGTTGGCTTTTGGTACTTTGTGTAACCCTTGTGCTATCCTAGGCACTTGGGTGTGGGGTCATCTAGACCCACTAGACAGTGCGCTGAACCTTTTTTCTTCAATGATTTGTGATCTTCACTGGTGTCCATCGATCCCCTGAAATCCTGTTCACCTTTATCCACCTTTGTCATGGTAGGGAGAACACGTCAATGTAAGGGTGGGGTCATCTGGACCCCATAGGATAGCACAAGGGATAAGCAAACTAGAATTGATATATATCTATATATATATATATATATATAGAATTTATATATATAGAATTTATATATATATATATATATATATATATATATATATATATATATATATATATATATATATATATATAATTTATATATGTAGTTGTAGATTTAGATGAGTTAATTCTTCTCTAAGATTTCTGGTAAATCGCCTGTCCGTCCTGGGGGAGGATCCCTCCTTCATGTGGGCACCCCTGAGGTTTCTTCGTTTTTTCCGGAATCCGTTTTTTTTGGGAGTTTTTCCTTACCGCGAAGGGGGGTCTAAGGGCAGGGATGCCAGTATAGCTTAGTCAGTTTGTTAGTTCATTTTAGTATTTACCTATTGAACTCTTTGTATTCGTGATCCTTTTGAGTTCATGTTTTACTTGGAAGCCCATCGAGACGACTGTTGTTGTGATTTTGGGCTATACAAATAAAATTGAATTGAATTGAATTGAATTGTAATTTGTCTTGAGGTGGGAATGTCTTTGTGTGGTTCTGCAATTGACTGGCGAGCCATTTGGCGTGTACCCCACCATCGTCCAACAGTACCAGGGATAGGCTCCGGCAACCCTGTGACCCCAACAAAGATACTGCAAGTATAGTTAATAGAGCATATGGACATGAATGAATGAATGAATGAATGAATGAATGAATGAATGAATGAATGAAGTCGTTTGTTTTGGTGTTTTTACCAGTTTAACAGCGTTGTTGGTGAATGTCTGTTTGGTTGTTAAGTTGTGCTTTTTTTGCTAATTGAAGCCTCTGCTAGGTTGCTGAATCAGCTTCTTCCTCTTTTCTTTTCCATTTCTTCACCTTTTCTTGTAGAAACTTGAATTGCCAATACGGCTAAAGCAGCTGTGGGGGGGGGTCAAGTCTGTCCTGACTTCTTTTTATCTCATTTGTCTTTTTATACTTTTTCTTCACTCTATTGTGGATACTGGGCATTTATCACAGTAATGGCTCACTACGTTTTAGTTTGGGGATTTCTTACTGCTGGTGGATTAGCAGCTTGGGGTTGGTGGCAGACGATGTCAAGGGGTCCAGAGGCTTTAAAACAAACGGTCAGCCAGCCTCAGTATCGGGTGCAGGTGTGCTGAGAGTTTGGGGTGTTACTTCTCTTAGAGCCCCTAAAATGCTTAGAAAACCATGTTTTCATCATATAAGTTCACATATCTTTCTTCTCGTTTGATCTACTCGATAGGTCTTAAAAGTTTAATGTTCAGTGGTCTCCCTGACACTACACTCTGCATCTACTGGGCTTGGGACAGGCACAAGCAGGACACTGGTTTGTGCCTGTTGAGGCTGCACATTGCTTTTTCTTTCCCCCTTCGTGTCTGTTTGTCCGTCCATTCCGATGGGGTTTTTGTCTTTAATTTTATTTATTTTTTTTGTAATTTTTTGTTTCCTTGTTTTTTTGGTTTTGTGTGTGTGTGGGAGGGGGGGTAATTTGTATTTCTTTAACTATTGTGGATTTTTGGGGGCCATCACATTTAGCAGTCACAGCATTTATGTTCCTACTAAATACATTCCATAGATTTGATGTCTTATTTAAAATTAGCAGTATTTCAATTACCGGAGTATTCACTCCTGATAATTAAATGTTTTATGTGTTATAAATGCGTCAAATCTGCATTTCTGTAACTACTTCACCTTTCAAGACTAGAATGAGGTTAATATTTCATGTTGCTGTCTGGGGTTTTCCATTGACGCTTCAAAAGACAAATAATGCATAAATACTTCATTTCTTCCAGCCTTCCCTTTCTTTTTGCAGTTTTCCATAAACCATCATGTGTAGACTGAAAGCAGCAGCTATCAGTCAACAGAGAAGTGGGTTCAAATGAATTAAACCTAGTTTTAGTTTTCCCCCTCTTAACTGCCACATAGCTCACCTTGTGTTCTGCTTGTAATCCCAACCCTGCCATCTGCTGGTTTTAGAAGCTCTTGACCTCACATGAAGAGGCGGCGTTTGGAAGCCGCCGGCGAATCAGAAACGATTCGTGTCTTTTGGTGGAGGATCAACACAGGCTGCAAATGTCAAGCAGCAGCGCTGAACATGAGTGAGCAGTGAGGACGTGTGGAGCGGTCCACATCCAGAAACATGTCAAGCAGCAGCTCTACCTGTAAAGCTCTTCAAAACCTCACCCCGTACTATCAGATCTTTTATTTTGGAGCTCAGGCCTCCCTTTGCTTTACTTTTTCTTTTAGCACAACCATGGGGGGAAAAACAGCATAAAAAAGAAAAAGAAAAATCAATATTTGGTTTGGAAATCCCAGAAAAAAGTCCAACTTTCTCTGCGTGTTTTGATTTCCGCTCTCAGCTGCAGGCTCAGTTTTCCTGCCTCTTAAAGAGGAATCTTTCAAAAACTAATATATACTGACGTTCTTCTTTTTTTTAAAGGCAAATATTCTCCATGGAGATTTAAGCGTCGCACCTGCTGGGCTGCATTCTGCGGATTGATTCACAATTTAAGCTCCGGCATAAATTGCATCATCATGAATCAAAGCTTATTTCTCCTTTTTTTTTTCATGTTATTTTCCAGCATTTAAAAACTGAATACTAATTTTGTTTCCTTTGATCGAGTTGCTGCCTCTGATTTTGGAGGAATCCATTCACATTCAGGCTCATTTTTCTTTCTTCCTATTCTCTGTGTTCCCTGAACAGGCTTCCTCAGCACGGGGGATCAGTCCGCTAAGGGGAACTACGGCCTGCTGGACCAGATCCAGGCCCTTCGCTGGCTCAACGAGAACATCGGCCACTTCGGAGGAGACCCGGAGAGGATCACCATCTTTGGCTCCGGAGCCGGCGCTTCCTGCGTCAACCTCCTGATCCTGTCGCACCACTCGGAGGGTAAACTGGACACCATGCGGTCCCACACGCTTGTTTTCCGTCGTTTCACAGCCACCATCGTCATAATACCACTTCAGCTTTTTGTTTTTCTGGAGACGGCTGGAAAAGGCAGAAGGCCCACTGGGTTTGGGTCATATGCCTTCTTGTCTATCAGTGTTTGTGTTACTGCTAACAGCCTGGATCCACCTTTGAGTGTTTCACAGTTTTAGATCAAATCGGGTGCAGACACGAGTGTCTGAATCATTGACGGCTAGGGTCGTCTCATACTCATCCTTAAAACCCCACAGAGCAAATTTATGCTCTATGTAAGCCAATGCAAACAGTTTTTTCTTTCTTTTATTTTCTTCTTCTACAAACTTTAACCTTTTAATACCAGAGCTGTCGCCATCAACACCAAATAAAAACACACTCATCGAAATATCGTAAGTCTTTGGCTACGTTGACACTGCAGGGCTTAATGCTCAATTCCGATTTTATCAAAAAATACGATTTCTTTTTTTTTTTGCAAGGCCGTTCACATTTCCAATTAGATGCAAACTTTTGTGATCCCCTGTGTGACCGTGAAATGACCCAGAAGTGACCCGCATGCGCAGAAGAGTACTCAACGGTGAACGACGTCATTCGTTGCGGCGGAAGTAGCTAACGTTAACGATGAATGTCAACAACACTGGGCTTAACCCCCAAAATGCGGTCCAGCTCTTTGTAAAATGGACAGGTGATACGTTGAAGGCCACTTGGTTTGTTCCAGTCTTTAACCTCCTTGTATTTGGCTCAGAGGCTTTTTATTTTTCACTGGCATTGGAGCCAGGATCATCTGTACCCACGCTCAGCCATTAAGATGAAAATGTTTTCCAAAACCGACCGGTTGCGATAAGAGTCCTGGAGTTTGGCCTGAATAGAGCTGTCACCCCAAATATGAATCCAATCGGTGACCTCGCTTCCCTTCCACTGACTGGTCTCAGCAGCATCGTCTGCAGAATGATGATGTTTGTAGCGTATCGAGGACGTACGGGTCGGATCTGGCCTGGCCGTTCAGACGGCGGTCGCATTTCCAAATATCGAATAGTATCGGATTCAGGACCACATACCCAAGTGGCCTGGGTCACATTTGAAAAGATCGGATCTGTGTTGTTCAGACTGATCAGATACAGATCGAATAGGGGCAAAAAAATCGGAGTTGGGTCGTTTCAGCCTGCAGTGTGAACGTAGCCTTTGACCGTTTTCCAAAGGATTCTGAAGCATAGAAAAGCTTCTTGGAACCAATTTGCAAAACTACTGTAAGGTGTTGCAAATCTGCGTAAAGCTGCTTTTTTTCACATCAGAATCTGCTGGAATGACTTTTGTTGCAGAAGCACTTTATCGCTGTGACGGGTTGCAAAGCAGCGAAAACGCTGCTTTTCCTTGTGTTGGAATCAGTCTCTGTATGTTGATTGCGCAAACACTTTACCGCTGTAACGTGTCGCATATCAGCGTAAAAAGGGGCTTTTCTCTGCCTCAGAATCGGCTTGTTTACGTGATTGCGTAAGCACCGCGCTACTGTTGCAAATTGTCCGGATTGTCTCCGGAGCCGCATGCGGCTCTTTCATCCCTGTGCTGCGGCTGTCTTTAGTAAAATAACTATCATGTTCTAAGACTGTAGTGGTAGCTTCATCACCGTCGGGATGTGTGAGCGAGCAAGAGGAAGAGCAGCATGAGCACGCGGAGGGGGAGATACTAACGGCTATTAGGTTTAAAAAAATCAAAATGTAGACATTTTCAAAGTAAAGTTCCATGTGACCATCAACCTGCGCCAGTTCCGGCCCAGGCAGGACAGCGATGGAAAATGGAAGTTCTCTGAAGAAAACAGTACGTTTAATGGCACCTGGGCAGATCTGATTGCTTTCAACGACTTTATCAGTCTGATTAATATGTAATGAGGAAGTCTCAAACATGGCGAGACTTTCCGGAAACACGCAGCTTTGCCCAAAAACATCCTGATCCAGAATATTTCACTCTCTGGAAATAGTTCTCATCGGAATCCAATAAATGACACACAAAAAGTAGGGTACAAAAAAATCAAACATCTTTTCAAGGACTTCAAAAACAAGTGAAATGATGCCGTTCACTGGATCCACAGGGTGTTGCAGCTCCTCATTTCTGTGGGAAACTGATCCAAATGGCTCTTTGAGTGGTTGAGTTCTAGGAGAACCTTTTAGGTCCAGATGTAATGAAGAACAGAAATCCTCTGATTGCTGAAAGACGCACCACAGAGGGACGTCCCAAACCTGGCTTTAGCCCGAGCGAGGCAGCTGTCCCCAAAGGAGGATGCCACCTGTTCTTTGAAGCTGAGGAGCTTCTGTCGTCAAGATGCTAATGAGATCCAGGCTGGAGGCTGAAGTCTCTGAAAGGTAGATGGCACAGGAGGCCTGACCTTCAAGGACGCTCCCGGCGCTCCTCTGTAGGAACCGTCGTCAACGTCACGCTACCCATTATCAGCAATTGGCCCCCGAGGGCCAAGTGTTCAAATGGCACCGCTACAGCCTGCTAGCCCGCGGACGAAACCCGCCTTTGATCTGAACAGAGATCAGTGTCGTTGGCGATCTGCAGACAAACGGGCGCCTTTGATCACGCCGCTCTGACGCCGGCGCTCGTCGCTCCTCATTTCGGGGTCTCAAACTGCGAGTGGCAGAAACGGCAGATGAAGAGTAGGAGATGGCGAAGAGAGCGCGCTCACGCCCACACACAGCTGCTTTGTGCCTCTGAACCTCGTCTGAGATTTTCTGCATGGAGTATGTGATCAGAGTGAACCATTAACACGGTTTCTCTAACTGTCATTGTGTCTCATATTGAACCAGACGTAACACCACCAAGCGAAAGTTCATGTTGATGTCACTGAACTGACGAATATCGAGCAGCCAGGTGAAGCCCCGAACCGGAGTGTGAGGTTCATTCCTGCCATTGACCTGGAAAAGTCTCACTCCGATCATCTTTTGTCAAAGTTCGTCAAAAACTCCTGTCTTAGTTGCGGGCAGAGCCGTCGGCGCGGAGCAACCCCTCCCCCCTTCCTGTCCTCGTTGCTGAGAGCTCTCCGCTTACATTAGGGGTGCCCAAACTGCGGCCCGGGGGCTGGACCCGGCCCGCCCATGCATTTGACCCGGCCCCCTGAATGATACCAGAGAGGGACCCTTTTTCCTTTACTTGTTGTTGCATTTTTTTTTTTACATGGCCACGTGATCGAGACCCATGGAAGCATGAAAAAGTGAAGCATGGTGAACTAGGCCTGCCCAACGGAATCCCTGGAATTGTTTCCTCACGTCAATAAAGCTTATTTTAATTGAAATGTCAGCCAACCTAAAAATGCTGCTACTGCAACCTCCCTTTGCTCCCACTCGTAGGGACAAATGGCTCTCTGTCCAGGCGACTGGGACAGACCCCCCCCCCCCAATCAGAACGGAAAAATGACAAAAAGGTTAGGCAGGAGAAATGCAGGGTATTTAACCGGTGGTGGACAACCAAGTATTTTTTTATTGTTCAACATAAAGAAAAGGCTGTGTATCATCTGCCAATAGACGGTGGCGGCATTCAAAGAATACAATCTATACCGACATTATGAATGTTGTTTCTCTTTTGGCTTTTCCCATCAGGGGTCGCCACAGCGAACAAGTCGCATGGTAAACTTGGCAATGTTTTACGCCGGATGCCCTTCCTGACGCAACCCTCTCAAAGCATCCGGGCTTGGGACCGGCACAGAAGTAGAGAAGGGAACAGGGAGAAGGCTGGAGTTGAACCTGGGTTTCATGGACGGAAGGCACCGCAAACCAGCACGAGCTAAACGTCACAAATTGAAATATGATAGCTTGCAAATGCGAGCAGACAAACTCTCAAAGCTACTTTAGCTATTAAGCAATTAAGTTATTGTATGTTTGCTGACTCTTCTAATTTTCTTTTTTTTTTGGTGAAGAACCCAGAGAGGATTATTTGATGTCAGATCGGTTTATATATATTTGGTTATATGTGGCTTTCTGGGAAACAATAAATATTTACATTTAGGCAACCCTGCGACTGTCACACTTTTTTCTGTTTAAACTGACGCTGGCCCCCGATCAGAGAATGGAAACGTCAAGTGGCCCTCACTGGAAATAGTTTGGGGACCCCTGGATCACATGCTCTCCTGCTAGCTTGCAGCTCCTGCACAGTTTAGAGGCAGATGCTATAGCTCTGAAGGGGAAAACAAAGACGTACATGGATCTGTTCGTCTGCGAGTGGACGAATCAGGACTGAGCAGGGAGCTTGTGTCCCGTCCGCCGTATTTTCTGCGTCACAAACACGATCTTTTTCAAACAACACCTTCTTGTCTGCTCCTGATTTAAAAACAATTTAAACCACAATCTCCCAGTCTCTGGTTTGACACTCTTCTACCGGGGTCACCAAGATGGAGATGAACAGCTCTTGTGTTTGTGCTTGAAAGTTAATTTGTTTAAGATCTCCTGGATTTTATCTCAAAAATCAAAACTTTACATCAAACAGGGTTTGTGTAGAATCCAAAACAGGTGGTGACCGTACTGCACAGCCACTTTGCTGAGGGCAGTATCCATGATTGTGAGTGTTGCCCATAAAAGTGGACATCCTAGAAAGACAAAAAAAAATAGTAAAGGCAACACTTGGACGTTCTGTGTGCCGATTTATTCATCTAAATCAGTTAAAGCCGAATGAGTTCACCATTTTACCACTAGGTGGCGTTTCTTCATCCCCAAAACCTGGTCACTTTTATCCAAGATCAGTTTTTGCAGTCTCGCTGCTTCACACATTTTCTTTTCCTTTTTTTTTAAAGAGTATTGTGCTCTGCCTCCTAATTGGCTATATTGTCAATGAATCTCCTGTACAGAATGCATTCAGTTTGCCAAATCTACAAAAGTCATCGATCCCAATCAGATTTTTGCTGTTATTCTATAATACTGGACTTATGTGTATACGACGGTTTGAACCTTGAGAATTGAAACAAGAGAGTAAAGTGTGAAAAGGTTCGTGTCTGCCTGATAAACGTGGATAAAGTGTGTAGAGAGGAGTTTTAAAGTCTTAAAAGATCTAGAATTGTTGTAATAAAATAATGGTGACTACTAAGTAGATTTCGTCTAACAAGGGTTCTTTTTAGAACGTACCTAAAAAGTCTGTTGGTGAGGTTAAAACCTTACTGGAGGTTTTCCTATGAGTCTTTAAAGGGTTTATACGAGCCAGTTATATGGTGAGGGTGAAGGCATTAGGTCTGATCCCTCGCGTTCATCCATTATGTCTGTTTGTCTGGTCTTGTGTGTTGTGCATGCCCTCGAAATGTATCATGAAATGACGCAAATAACAATTTTTAGTAACTGTGTGTTACATGATCAACCCTTTGTGAGGTAGCGGCCATATTTGATTTAAATCATCTAAAGCCTTAGTCACAACTGCCCTTACGGGTAGATAGGGGTTTAAAAATGGACAGGTGACCCACATGAAATATTTTGTGCACGGACTATCTCCCTCTTCCGGCTCAAAATGTTCATGCATACTTTATTCTACAAGTGTGCTGCGAGTGACAAGTTGTGGTGGACCCCACCCTTACATTGACGTGTTCTCCCTACCATGACAAAGGTGGATAAAGGTGGAAAGATTTCATGTAATCCATGGACACCAGTGAAGATCACAAATCATTGAAGAAAAAAGGTTCAGCGCACTGTCTAGTGGGTCTAGATGACCCAACTCCCAATGTTAACGTGCCTTGGATAGCACAAGGGTTATAGAACACGTAAGGGTTAAGTAGGTGAGATGCAGGCGTGTTGTACGGATTTCTTGTTATGGTTGAACCCCTCAAACCTTGTAGACTGTGCAAGAAGCCCCACAGGAACTTGCGTATCATACGAGCAACCCCAGGCGTTCAGCATTTATTGGTTGAGTCTTCTTCTGACCTGTCTTACCCGACTTGAAAGGCTCCAATTTACTTAATAACGAGAGTGTAACGTTGGGGCATCGTCTGAAAGCATCACCCATACGTCATACAAGCATGTGTCTTCCATTAGCCTTACAAATTCTTCACGTTACACTTACCACACGCACGCACAATAATGGTTCGTTCCATTTTTTGACGTCCCTTGGGGTGGCGGTATGAGCCTCGAGGGAACTACAGGACCCGCCTGAACTCACCTCAAGCTGCTCCTCTGTATGACCCTCCAAGGGTCAACCCCCCCGTATGTGTAGTTGTGACTAAGGCTTAAGATTGTTTTGGTAGGGCCTTTCTCTAGCAAAAAACAACAAATTAACCCTTTGTCTCTTGTTGTTGATGATCTCACCCAACCGCCAACTGTCCATTGCCATCCCTCCGCTTTGTCTTCACCTCATCGTCACTTTCCTCATCATCAGCATCTAACGATGTAACATCAAGCCACTAGGCGCCGCCTGTCTGTCATGCTCCCCCTCCCCCCCTCAGCCAGGGATGCAGGTAAGACGTCTTCCATTCTTTAGGGACAAAAACACTGAACCACAAGTGAAGAGCAGACGTGTTAGGGGAGGGGGAAAACAGGATGAAAGTGTCAGATAAAGTAGGGAGGAGCTGTGAAGCTCTGGTGCAATCAGTTAAGGAAAGATGGGAAACCGAAGATTGGAGGGTTAGAAAAAAAGCTGGTTGAGGGACTGTGTTGAACAGTCACAGGTAAACGGATCCTGAAGACTGCTGGACTGGACCCGATCCTATCTCTGCTCTCCGTGCTGATAGGTGTAGCTGTTTCCAATCCACTCCTGACTCTAATTGATCTCCAAGGAGTGAAGGAGGCTCTGCGGCTCTGCTTAATAATTAACTGACCAATCTTCAGCCCAGGAGAAGACAGGAGAAAAGGGAAGTGCAGAGGAAAAGAGTGAGGCAGGCGGCCCTTTAACAAGCCACTCGAGTGTTTTAAGCAGCGCAGGACAGAAAAAACTAAAGAGATAAGAAAGGAGAAAGATAGTGTTTTGGAGAAGCTGAAAGAAAAATGGATGTGCTGACGACTAACACTACGTTCACACTCGGCATTTAAGCAACCACTTCCAACAAAAAGTCCATATAATCGTGCGTTCGGTCTTCCCCTCTCTCATTCACGTGTCGCAGCACAAGTTTTTACGTTTGTTTTGGGGGCTCTATGTACAAAACATGCAGCCATCGAGCAAGCAGCAAAAGTTCAATCATTTGACCAATCAGACACTCAGATTTGATAGTGAGTATGGATGCTAAACACGGAAATAACAACCGAGATACTCATATTTGATACCGGACAGAATTCTATGATGCTAAGTCTTTCATATATCGGAATAGAGCTGTGGAAGAAAAAGTTTGGAGCAGGATTTCTGCGACGTTTTGCACCAAACCTCTTCCAACTGTGGGTACATTTGCTAGTATCGGGTAGCAACAGTCCAGTGTGAACACAGTATTCTAAAAGCATCAGGTGCCATAAAGCCGGATTTCCACTGGTCCGTCTGCGGTGCACCTCCTGGGAGACCTTGGTTAGTTTACATTGTCTCTGTTGCGTCTCTGGTCCGTCTCTCCTCCCCCTTGGCTTTCGGAGGATTGGTTTGTCCTGCCACCTCCATGTCGAGCAGGTCGTCCCGCTCTCTTCGCTCATGGCCGTCCTCCCAAAGTCCATGTAAAATGCATGTTTTGTATCATAAATGATGTTTTTTTTTACTTCAAAAATGAAACTTTCGTGTTCCATGACAAAAACGGCATTATGCGTGATGTTAACATTCGTTATCGGGTGGGCAGGTCATCATAAATATGAAGTACGATGGCGTATACTTATACAGCGCTTTTCTACCTACAAGGCCCAAAGTGCTTTACAGTCACAGTCCCATTCACCCAGTCACACACACATTCATACACACACATTCACACACTGGTGGCGGCTCCGCGGCCGAACACTGGCGCCAACCTACCACCAGAGGCAAGGTGGGGTTCAGTGTCTTGCCCAAGGACACAACGATTCATGGGCGTGCAAGGTGGAAATCGAACCTAAAATCTAACGTTCGTGGGTCGACCGCCCTGCCGCTGCACCACGGCCACCCGAAGTAAAAATTTAGACAGTTATACTCTGAAAGGACAACGGAAGTTTTTATGTTGAAAGTCGGTCCTTTTTTCAGTGTTTCCAGTTTCTCTGGCTTTTCCCCTCAGAAATGACGCGTGGACGGACTGGAAGTAGAACTCCTGAGCAAAGCTAATGCAATTTGAACGTCAGGGCCGTCCAGCTTCAATGTTGGGTTGATGTACAGACGTTCCTGCTGTGCGATGTGAGCATCAGTTGCAGCGGTCTGGCAGCATCGCGTTTTTGGTGTCGCAGTCCAGTGAGAGTTCAAAACTATGAACTTTGGCCTGTCGTGTGTTGATTGACACCATCAGTGGGTGGAGTCCAAAATCAAACATGGAGGAGATTCTGATCCTCCTTAACTTTGTAATATTTTTCTTTTTTCCATCAAGAGAACAGCAAAAAGATCGACTACTTTTATTCTTTTTTTACATTATTTTTCCTCCTTGAACTAATGCGTGACACCAAGTCGTCAAACGGGGTCACAGAGAGCTGGAAGACGGTCCGTCATTCAGACGCAGCTCCTGCTGTAGATGGTGAAGCTCACCATACTGGGAGAGTCTCTGGATGATGTCATGAACCCAGACATGGGGATGTGATTACTGATGTTTTTGTAGAGCTCTTTAAGATAAACACAATGGAGGCGCACTGCAGACGAATCAGTGTAAACTGGTGGCATCCTGACCTGTCCTAACTCCATCAACAGGATCTTCGTTTTACAGCGATGTTCCTTCTTTCTTTTGGACACCAGAAAGCTAAAACACCAACATTTTCTTTCAGGTTTGTTCCACAGAGCCATAGCTCAGAGCGGCACGGCCATCTCCAGCTGGTCCGTCAACTACCAACCCCTCAAGTACACTAAGATCCTGGCCAGGAAGGTGGGCTGCACCTACTCAGACACCGTGGACCTGGTCGACTGCCTGAGGCGCAAGACCTTCAGGGAGCTGGTGGATCAGGACATCCAGCCGGCGCGCTACCACATCGCCTTCGGCCCCGTGGTGGACGGAGACGTGGTCCCCGACGATCCCGAGATCCTCATGCAGCAGGTGAGGGTCTGCCGTGACAGTGCAGATGGAGGACGGCTAGGAGAACGCCAAAGAGGTGTGGCGATAACCTTTGCAAAGAGTTAAAGGTCTGTTGGTGACGTTTATCAGCCGCTGTGAGCTCAAACACCACCAAAAAAAAAGAAGAGCAAAACATGTTTTTACAGACGACTGATTCAAAATAACCTTTAGAGATTAGAGAGATTAAGGTTTAGAGCTCTACCTTCTTGTTGTCTACTCTATACAGTAGTTTCCTCTCATTTTAGTATTCCTTTGCATTATTTATCTAAAGATATTGCAATCATTTATAATTTGATTTGATTAGATAGTTTCAAGCATTGACTGATTGGACACAATATAACAAAAACACTCATATATATCAAATTCATTACAGAAATGATTAAATGCATTGATTAACAAAACGTAAGCAAAGAAAAATTAACAGAAAAGTAAGAAGAAAAAAATTCTGTCTGATAATAAGTTCACATTAAATTACACATTAAATAAAGTGGTTATTAACTAAATTCCAGTAGAGATGATATGTTGATTGAAAAGGAGTGGGAAGAAGCAAACACATCTAGAATTTACTTTTAAAATATTTTGATGATTTAGTATGACAGGTGGTCTAACAGCCTTGTGTTCAACAGAAAAAGGAGACAAAAATAAGTCTGTTCCAGGATCAGAGCATCACATTTTCCTCCTCTTTTATTTTGAAATGTAAAAGTCTCCTGTTGTCCATCACACATCCACAGTCCTCGCTGCCTCTGCTGCTCTGCTCCTGTGTCGTGCTGCTGAATCCAGAGCTTTTAATCTGAAAGTCAGTTCTGGAGAACAATGGGGGCCAATTGAATTAAAAAAAAAAAAAAAAGCAAGAAGTATTTCAAAATAAAAGCTTGACAATAATGTCTTCTGTTATCAGTCTGTTATTGTCTTTCTTTTTGGTTCAAATGAGTCCAAACTAACAGCTATTTTCTTCTGCTCTGTAAAGAAAATAATATTAAGGAAAGTATTCTCTTTGAATGAATTTTTGTGGACAGATTTAATGTTATTTCCATTTTCCTTTAACTTTAATATCAAGATTAGACGTTTAGATAATTGTAAAAACACACTGTAAACCATTTCCCCCCTCTATCTGCTCAAAAACCTGTTCTTCCCCTCTTGTACCACTAGGGGGAGTTCCTCAACTATGACATCCTCATAGGAGTGAATCAAGGAGAAGGGCTGAAGTTTGTGGATGACAGTGAGGACAATGACGGCATCACTGCCGCAGCGTTCGACTACACCATCTCCAACTTTGTCGACAACCTCTATGGGTACCCCGAGGGTGAGGAACGCCCCCAGCACCGCCCTTGATTAAATGGGCAGAAGGATCCATGGCTATTTTGATTTTTGGGTCAAATCTGTCAGACAAGGAACAGTAAAAAACAACCCTTAAAGTAGAATAAAGCATCCTACCCTGGGCTTACTCTGCATCCAATCCATCTGCGGTGCAGCTGCCGGAGTCTTTACGCAACTCGAAAAGTGTGAGAGGCCTTCACTTGGCATACAGTCCAGTCTGGCCTCTCTGGCACTCCAAATTTTTTTTTATTGGCTTCAAAGTTTGGCCGGACACCGGAGCGACCCTGGAGCACTTTTTTGTGAAGTTGGGGCAAATGAAACGACCTACACTGGAAACTGTGCGAGGGAGGGTTAAGTGCATCCGGAACATATTTTATAATGAAACCAATTTTCGGCTGTACCTGCTGTGGTGTAAACATTACGTCATTTTCTGCTGACACGGGTCAAAAAGGGGTTTAATAGAGAGTCATATCGGTCATTTAACACCATCGACGACGAGAGGCTGATCACAGCCATCCCCTTCTTTATGATACAGCTCATGCTTTTTATACGGATAACATATAGGACTGCATCAGGACTGCAGCCATCAATAACCAATGTGAGTCATCTGCCACAGCTAGAGCGCTCCACTGGCTGCACTGGAGCTGGACTGGATGCAGTGTGAGCCCAGGATAAAGGTTGACAGTTTATATCAAGATAAATACTTTTAGTAATGCTAAAGGCCGTGTCACACAGCCACTGCGTACATTTTGCACATTTTCTACGTATGAAATTTCGGGCATTCGTGATGCATGCGTTGATGTATGTCATTCAACTTTTCCCACTCTTTCCATGTATATTCACATGTGACCAATTTTCATCTGTGCAATATGCACAAAATGTAAGTAGTTACTGGGTGACACGACCTTTACTTTCAACTTTGTCAGATATTTAAGCATCTAAAATGTTTTACCTGTCTCATCGTAGGTGTTTCCAACTTTATTGGCTTGATTTGTCTTTTCTTGCAGGCAAAGACATCCTGAGGGAGACCATTAAGTTCATGTACACCGACTGGGCGGACAGGGACAACGGAGACATGCGAAGGAAAACTCTGTTAGCCCTGTTTACCGATCACCAGTGGGTGGCGCCGGCAATAGCTACCGCCAAACTGCATGCCGAGTTTCAGTCACCCGTCTACTTTTACACCTTCTACCACCACTGCCAGACAGAGACGAGACCCGAGTGGGCAGATGCAGCTCACGGGGATGAGATACCCTACGTCTTCGGTGTGCCCATGATCGGCGCTACCGACTTGTTTCCGTGCAATTTCTCCAAGAACGACGTGATGCTGAGCGCCGTGGTCATGACTTACTGGACCAATTTTGCCAAGACAGGGTAAGCCTACATGTCATAGCTCATAAAACCGATCAATTTCAAATCTTTAAAGACCTACTCTGATGAAAATAGTATTTTACATATGTTCTTGTTGCATTTTTCTGATGACACATATGAAGAAAATAAGGCTTAAAGTACCATTTCTGAGGATTTCTTGATTTAAATGTGATTCAGAAGTAGATGAAAAAATGTAGTTGTGACATCACAAATACACTGGGCGGGCCACAAGCTCCGTGCTCTGCCCCATTCCGATATTTCCGCTTTTAGAGAAATAGATCCATGAACGTTTTCGTTTTCCTCATCTGAGCTGGGATCTGGATCAAAACTGTACAGCTGGATAGCTCAAATTTTTATTGCAAAAGTAATGTGACGTTTTGGGTTTGAGGGGCTGTAAGCTAGCAGTAGAGAGTGTAAACAGAGAGCTCTCAGCAATGGGAAGAGGGGTGCTCCATACCAGTGGTCCAGCCTAGAACTGCTGCCACTTTGCAGAAACTATGTCTTAAAAAACTACACAGGTGTTTTGATTTTGGTTAAAAATAGCATAATCATAATTAAAAGACCATTACTCTAAAAATACATCAAAAGATGATCAGAGTGGAACTTTGAAGTATTTTGGGAATTGTAGCTAAGATGTTCTGTTTGTTGTCCCTTAGTGATCCCAACCTCCCAGTTCCCCAGGACACCAAGTTTATTCACACCAAACCCAACCGCTTTGAAGAAGTCATCTGGACCAAGTTCAATTCAAAGGACAAACAGTATCTCCACATCGGCTTGAAACCTCGAGTTAGAGACAACTACAGGGCCAACAAGGTGGCCTTCTGGCTAGAACTGGTGCCACATCTTCACAGTCTACATGAGATCTTCCCCACGACCACCCGTTCACCCCCAGGAGGTCCAGGGACTATGAGACCAGGGCCAAGACCCTCGGGCCCTCGCACCACTCGATACCCCTACCCAACCTTCCCGTCCGAGTCCGACCCCGAGGGCTCAGACCGTCCTCCCCAGGAGCTGTTTCCCGGGGACACCCGCGACTACTCCACTGAACTGAGCGTGACGGTGGCCGTGGGAGCCTCGCTGCTTTTCCTGAACATCCTGGCATTCGCAGCTCTGTACTACAAGCGCGACAAGCGACACGAGATGCGGCGGCATCGTTTGTCCCCCCAAAGAGGCGGGCCTGCAAACGACCTGGCCCACAGCCAGGAGGAGGAGATCATGTCGTTGCAGATGAAGCACTCCGAGCATGACGCCCACCACGACATGGAGCCCTTGAGGCCTCACGACATTCTGCGGCCCGCCTGCCCGCCCGACTACACCCTGGCGTTGCGTCGGGCCCCTGACGACGTGCCACTGATGACGCCCAACACCATCACCATGATCCCAAGCACCATCACCAGCATGCAGCCTCTTCATGCTTTCAATACCTTTCCTTCCACTGGCCACAACAACACCCTACCCCACCCCCACTCCACCACCAGAGTATAGTAGGGACTGGCCCGGCGAAGCTCCAATCAAGGACCTGGAATACTGGCCCTACTGCTTACCAGGAGGGGAGCCCTCCAGATGTGGGCCTTTATTCTCTATTATTGTCTCTTTTCTCAAAGGAAGCAGCCCCCTCTAGTGGCGGAGCATGCAGAACTGCATGGAAGCAGATCCTCTTTGAGGGCGACTCAAAGAAACAGTTTTTAAAGAGCATCTGCTATTTCTAGACAGAAACAGACAAATGGTTTCGCTCCCTCCTGTTTTATCTATTCATTTTTTTGCAATGGAAATGTCTTATATTTCGTTCTCCTGTGTTTTCTGTGAACATTTCTTTTCTTTCGATGACATCTGTGTCTTATCGCTGCTCCGGTCCTATGGTTCGACTGGATTCTCCACCTCCTCGGCGGCGCTCCCTCGCTCTCGAGACGCTCAGAGCCGGAGGGGACGAGACGAGCACACGGTTGCTATGGAGACCTCTCTGTCATCCCGCCGGCGTTCTTGGTGCCAAGTACGTACTACTGTGTTCCTCATCAAGGGGAGACAAAAGAGAATTCCTGTCAACCAGCAGAGGCCGTGTGATCCCATGACAAAGTGCCAAACTGGCCCTCAGTGTATTTTCTTCAATTCATCTTGTTTCTATGGTGTTTGTTTTATTGTGGAAGGATGTCTTGCTGACAATATAGATATAGAGAAAAGTATTATATATAGTTCTATATAAATGTGTACAAAGGAGAAAGTATATGAGTGGGTTTTATCAGGGGGCGGGGGTCTATGCATGAATTATTTTTCAAAGATAACGATGAGGGTGGGCGGGATCAGTCAGTTTCCTAAATCCAATCAGATGATTCTGGTCCGATTTGAGTTTTCCTCCCTTTGAACGAATCTCCATTGATTTTCCAAAAGGGCCACTAATAGCTAAAGATGTCTGTCCTCCATTATGATGCTATGTACGGAACCCCTCCCCCAAACAAAGATGATGAAGCACACCCTCATCTTCCATCAGCAGCTTCTCCTGTGGTGCAGAGGACGCAATTATTTTTGTATTCAGTCAGATTTTTCTTTCTGTTGCATCAGATAGGCCTTAATTAGACAGAGACAGGCAGCTCCCCCCTCCCAAAAGCCTCAGCATACATCACGACAGCGTCTCCTCTGTAAAATCGCTCACCGTCTTGGATCATCCGGCTGGTTTTCCATAGCCCTTACGTTACGAGGTCAACAGTTAAGCACACTGGAGGGATTTCAAACGCGCCCACCGCTTCACAAAGATGTCAAACCTGGGTCTGACGAAAACACGCCAGTACGTTCTTCGCTGGTGCTCCAGTGTTCGTTTGCTTTCTGTCGTGTTACTGCCTAAAGGGAGGCGGGGAGGACTGAAAATGCGCCCATGTGTAAATCGCAAAACAAACACTCTGGGCGCAACGAAGAGAGAGGATTCGAACTTGGACGCAAGACCACCGTGTCGACTTTTATACTCCCCTGCCAAGCGGAGGACAGAACCAGAACACAACCCGGATCTATTCCACGCGCTCCCTCCAGAGGGCGCCATTGTGTTGAACTGAGCGCAGCCCGCGCCGAAGTGGACGGACACCTGGCGAGGATCAAAGTGTACATTTTTACCTGTAAGAACCGCCCAGACAAAATATTTGTAAATATTCAGTTTCTTGTTTGTTTGTTTTTATTTTCGTTGGTTTGTTTGGGATTTTGAGCGAATGAATTCTTACGTTGTGACAACTAAAGACAGCAGGTGCAGCTTTTCAAAAGTCTCAGAGTTCCTCCCACACAACAGCTGTGACCTGTTTTAATGGTTGATGACAGACGAAGTGTCCTGTAGCATCGTGATTCCTGAACGGGAAAGTCGCTGTAGCAGATCCACAGAGGGCCAAACACTGTCGTTTACAGACATCAACAGGTTACAACCATTTCCTGTCACATTTGTTCTAAAGTCTACCACTGCAATTGAAGCTATATTACATCATTTTCTCATTGTTTGGTATATAAAACCAAGTTTACTGCCTGTTGAGTTTTTTATGGAAGGCGTAGACTAGAAAACCAGCTCTGCTCTGAACCAACCCGAACACCAACCATAAAGGGGCGCCGTCAGATGTCGGCTCGCCTCACATGTAGCAGGGATAACATGTAGCCTTTGGGTTGGAGAAACACTGCGATGCCTCAAATGTGCAGAAATTGCATCCTCCTTTTGGTCCAGTTTTTGTGTATCAAAAAACGATGTTTTCTTTACTGGTTGAGCCAACACAACCTCCTTTTATGGTGGGGACGTTGGTTGGAAAACAAATTCACTCGGGCAATACTAAGTACCCCAATAAGTATTCCATATGATGAAACAGTTGACCAATCTTTTAATCTGCTCTTAGCTCTGAAAACCTTAGTCTTAATTTTCAGTTCATAGCAGCCAATTCTTGGCTCTTTGTCTATTTTAAACATTTAAACTTGTTTTAGGTTTTTGAGATTTTCTCCAAAGCATTTCAGAACCACAGTTCTTTCTTTACTCCATTCACTGTTGTATAAAGTCCGGAGACTCGCATTAGCCTTTGAACAATGTATGCTGCCGACAACACCAATTGAATTTGAATTACCCTAACTCTTCAACCATTTACATACATTATTAATGTGAAGTGTTGATGTACATTAGTACTTTACGTTAGCAAAGTGTTGCATATTGGCTCAAAGCCGATATATAAGTACTAACATCAAGCAACTTTACTAACAGAAATTTTTTACTCATGTAACTTGCTGTTTATGTTGCTTTTAAAGGTTGCTTTTACAAGTATTCATTGTTTGTGGGGTCATGGATCGTATGTCAGGGAGGGGGTGGGTACAGGTTGGGTTGGGCTTTTATTGCAATACCTGTGTATGTTTCTGATTTTAAATGTAAAGTGCTTCGAGCTGAGCAATGCATAAGAAGCACTTTTTATTAAAAAAAAAAGTTTTATTTGAATTTGATATTGGCTCAATGCCGATTTGCACTACTTTGCTAACATAAAGCAATACTTTACTAACTTTGCTAATGTAAAGTGTTTACTAACTAAGGTGTTGCTATTTGTTAGCACTTTGCGTTAGCAAAGTGTTGCATATTTGCTCAAAGCTGATATAAAAGACTTTGCTAATGTAAAGAGTTTACTGTTGCAAAGTGGTGCTTTACATTAATAATTTCACGTTAGCAAAATATTTTACTTTAGCATTTTACGTTGGCAAAATATCATATATTGACTCGAAGCCAATATACATCATTTTGCTAACATAGGCAAGGCATGTTTATTTGTATAGCACAATTTGTAGACAAAGTACTGACGTATAGCAACACATTTGTAACATAAAGTGTTTACTAATGTAAAGTGGTGCTTTACATTAATATTTTCACGTTAGCAAAATATTTTATGTAAGCATTTTGTTATTTTTTACGTTAGCAAAAAGTTATATAGTGGCTTGAAGCCAATATATAACTTTTTGCCAACATAGGCAAGGCAAGTTTATTTGTGTAGCACAATTTGTACAAAAAGTACTAACGTATGGCAAGATTTTTCTAACTTTGCTAATGTAAAGTGCTTACTAATGTAAAGTGTTGCTTTATGTTTGCACCTTATGTTAGCAAAGTGTAGCATTTTTGCGCAAAACTGATATGAAAGACTTAAATATAAAGTGCTCAATAATGTAAAATGTTACTGCTTTACTTTAGCACAGTGTTGCATATCAGTGCAAAGCCGATATGCTAATTCCGCATCAGAATCAACTGATTTACATTTATTATGTAAACACTTCACCAAAGTAAAGTGTTGCATTTCAGTACAAAGCTTCTTTTTCCCACTTCAGAATCTGTTGGAATTGCGTTAATTGAGTAAATGGTCGGAAACAGTAGCTAAAGCGCTGGTGGTTTGACTAAATAACCTGGATGCTCTTAAAGCTTCAATACCAGCCCAAATCATAATTGTTCCACCTACATACTTCTCACTTCTGTGACAATATTACATTTTTCTCTCTGCTTTTATTTTTTTTAATAAGACAGAACTGAGAATAGCCCTCTTTACGTGTCATTTCAATTGGAGTTTTACATTTTTGGAGACAAAAAAAGAGAACTGAAAGAATCAACAGTTTTTTCACCTACTGATGTCTTTTTAAGCAACCTTCCTTCTGATCTTTATTTGTTTGTGTTTTAAAAATGTCCTCTAGTATCTGAAATCTTCTCAATTTTCTCCCTGAAACAGCAGAAACTAATTAGTGCAACCAGTCCTTCCCTCTTGAGTCCCATAGACTTAGAAGGGATACTACCGGGTATTGCCCAAGTATTTTTGTTGAGTTTGGTTGAACAAATTCAACAAAAATGAAGTGAGTTGGGTGTGTCTAATACAAGTGGATGCTGCTTTTGCACAGGTTGATAATTTCATGGGGTAATGATATTGCTCCAGCCTTTTGGATTCAAATCACTGTGCTCTCGTCACTGTGGAGTCTCTCCTGCAGTGGGATCAGAAGTGCATCCCAGCTGCTTTTCCCGCATAAAACGTCCTTTCTTTGGTCTTTCCGTTTCCGTTGTGTGGAGGAAATCTGTAAGAAACACAGAGACTGCAGGTCTGCACCTGTTGTCTTGTTTGTACATTCTATGTTGACATCAGAAACCCAAGACTTGACATTGAGAAAACTGTTTAAATAATGGGAAAAAAAAGAAAAAGACATGAATATTAAAAAAAGTAAAGTAAAAATTATATACATAAATGAGGTGATGATATTTCTGTTACTTTAGAAGTTATTATACACTGTATGCTGTGGTTCTGATCTGGCAAACATTAAAGAAATTCATAACCAAACAGCAGTTTGTTTTCTCTTTTCATTCGCTTTACTTTCATTCCATTCAGTTCAGGTGATATTTGTATGTATATATATATATATATATATATATATATATATATATATATATATATATATATATATATATATATATATATATATATATATATATATATATATATATATATATATATACATACATGCAAATATCACCACATATTTGTATGTATATATATGTATGTATGTGTGTGTATATATATATATATATATATATATATATATATATATATATATATATATATATATATATATATATATATATATATATATATATATATATATACTCCACGAGCGCCTGGCAGCACAAATGAACCAGCTGCTAAGAGATGGGACTCACCCTGAATGGCTAACGGAAGGGCGAACGATCCTGATCCAGAAGGATCCCTCAAAGGGTGCAGTCCCATCCAACTACCGGCCAATAACCTGTCTGTCCACAACATGGAAGCTCGTGTCAGGCATCATTGCAACCAAGATAAATAGGCACATGGATCAATTCATGAGTAACACACAGAAGGGCATTGGTAGAGACTCCAGAGGAGCCAAACACCAACTCCTGGTCGACAGAACAGTCGCTCAAGACTGCAAGTCACGACACACCAACCTGTGCACAGCCTGGATTGATTACAAGAAGGCCTATGACTCGATGCCACACACATGGATCACTGAATGCTTGGAGCTGTACAACATCAACAGGACTCTAAGAGCCTTCATAGGAAACTCAATGAAGCTGTGGAAAACCACCCTTGAAGCCAATGGAAAGCCACTTGCACAAGTGTCCATCAAATGTGGGATATACCAAGGTGATGCTCTGTCCCCACTGCTGTTCTGCATAGGTCTCAACCCCCTCAGTCAAATAATCAACAAGACTGGCTATGGATACCGACTCAGAAATGGGGCCAACATCAGTCACCTCCTCTACATGGATGACATCAAGCTATATGCTAAGAGCGAGCGTGACATTGACTCCCTGATCCACACCACCAGGATCTACAGTACTGACATTGGGATGTCATTCGGGCTCGAGAAATGCAGCCGGATGTTGACAAAGAGAGGCAAGGTAGTCCACACAGGGGGGGTCTCACTCCCAGAAGGAACAATAGCAGACATCGAGGACAGTTACAAGTACCTTGGAATTCCACAGGCAAATGGCAACCTGGAGCAGGCAACAAGGAAAGCTGCAACAGCTAAATACCTCCAACGAGTAAGGCAAGTCCTGAGAAGCCAGCTCAATGGCAAAAATAAGACCCGGGCAATTAACAGCTACGCACTGCCAGTTATCAGATACCCTGCAGGAATAATAAGATGGCCAAAGGAAGAGATACAGACCACGGATGTTAAAACACGAAAGCTCCTCACCATGCATGGAGGGTTCCATCCCAAATCCAGCACCCTGAGACTGTATGCTAGCCGCAAGGAAGGAGGCCGAGGACTAGTGAGCGTAGAAGCCACTATCCAGGATGAAACATCCAAGATCCATGAGTACATCAAGCTCAAGGCCCCAAATGACAGTGTGCTCAGTGAATGTCTCAGGAAATGGAGAGCAGAGGATACAGTGCTGGAGGACAGATCCTCATGGGAGGACAAACCCCTGCATGGGATGTACCACCGGACCATAACTGAAGTGGCTGATATCAAGAAGTCCTACCAATGGCTAGAAAGGGCTGGCCTACAGGACAGCACCGAAGCGCTCATCCTGGCAGCCCAGGAACAAGCCCTGAGCACCAGAGCAATAGAGGCTCAGATCTACCACACCAGACAAGACCCAAGGTGTAGGCTGTGCAAAGAGGCCCCTGAAACAATCCAGCACATAACTGCAGGGTGTAAGATGCTGGCAGGGAAAGCATACATGGAGCGCCACAATCAAGTGGCTGGAATAATATACAGGAACATGTGTGCAGAATATGAACTGGAAACCCCAAGGTCAAAATGGGACACACCTCCGAAGGTGGTAGAGAATGAGAGGGCAAAGATCCTGTGGGACTTCCAGATCCAGACTGATAGGATGGTAATGGCGAACCAACCAGACATTGTAGTGGTGGATAAAGAACAGAGGAAAGCTGTTGTGGTGGATGTGGCAGTGCCAAGCGATGGGAACATCAGGAAGAAGGAACATGAGAAACTGGAGAAATACCAGGGACTCAGAGAAGAACTGGAGAAAGCATGGAAAGTGAAGGTGACAGTGGTGCCTGTGGTAATTGGAGCACTCGGGGCAGTAACCCCCAAGCTGGAGGAGTGGCTACAACAGATACCTGGAAAGACCTCAGACCTCTCAGTCCAGAAAAGCGCAGTGCTAGGAACAGCTAAGATACTGCGCAGGACCCTCAAGCTCCCAGGCCTCTGGTAGAGGACCCGAGCTTGGAGGAGAAATATATATATATATATATATATATATATGTGGGGAGCCGGTTTAGCTCGTGCTGGTTTGCGGCGCCTTCCGTCCGTGAGACCAGGGCTCGACTCCGGGCTGCTCCCTGTTCCCTTCTCTACTTCTGTGCCGGTCCCAAGCCCGGTTGCTTTGAGAGGGTTGCGTCAGGAAGGGCATCCGGCGTAAAACATTGCCAAGTTTACCATGCGACTCGTTCGCTGTGGCAACCCCTGATGGGAAAAGCCGAAAGAAAAAAGAGAAACAACATATATATATATATATATATATGTGGGTGTGGGTGGGTGTGTGTGTGTGTATGTATAGAGAGAGAGAGAAACAGAAAGAACATTTGTCGAATATTAAGCGCACTGAATTTCAAGACAATAAATGTTAAACATTTAAAGCACATTTACAGGAATAGTATGCACTAGGGGTGTAATGATAAAATCTCAATTCGGTTCCGTTCAGAATTTCATAGGGCTTGGTTCGGTACTTCTGTTTAACGAATCTGCCTGATGTGAACTGCTATTTTATGAACTATAATTTTATTGTTATCTATTGTGTGTTTTGCTGTTTGACACCTGAATTTCTCCCTTGAAAGATTAATGACATTTTTATCAATCCATCTATCTATTTTCTGTATTTTTTTAGTACAAAAAACTAAGGCAGAAAAGAATTACTTGCAAAATGCAGTTAATGGTTTTATATAACAATAAATAAAAATTGCTGCCAGGAACCAAAAACTTTGGATACTTAACACTGGCCTGAAAAAAACAGTTGAACTTGCACATTTGTTTTCTTGTAGACCCGATTGTTACAGTCGGATGATGCCGTTTTAAGTTCGTTAACAGATTAGATGTGTTACTGTGGCATAGACTATCTTTGTGTACCAATGTCAACACACATCATTCGACTTATCCAATTGTCTTTTTCCTTCATGAATGCTGACAACAAAGCCGAAGTATTCCCACACAGGAGAACGTGAGGAGATCGGGGGTTGGGGGTCCTCATCTCTGGTCTCGCGTCTGCATTAGCCATATCTTCACATGCTTACTGTCCGTCACTTAATAGCGTCTTGGAGGAAACTCACAGCTAACATTACTTCCGCCTCGGCGCAAAGTTAACACCGTGGCAACCTGGGGGTTAGCCCCGCCTATAGCCACTAAGACTCATGGGAAGTGTGAAATGTATGTGTAAATCCTTCACCATCACTGAGAGACCTATGAGGAGAAGTGACGTTCATGTTGTTACACTGTTCGTGTGTGTTTCATGATAAATGGGTTTTAATGCCGGAAAAGAGATGGAGCAATCTCTTTCTCTGTCTACTCTCTCTCTGAGACTGTTTGAGGGCGAGTGGAGTATAGGGCAAGGACAGTCACGCAGCTAGTTAAGCAGTTCGGCTCTCGTTTCCCCGCTACCAGTGACAAAGCTGCTGAGTCGTTACAATGCATTTGCGGGGGGAAAAAAGAAAAAACGTATCGAAACAGTACAGAAGTGAACCGAACCAAAGCTGCCGTACCGAAATGGTTCAGTTCAACTAAGTGTATCGTAACACCCCTACTATACACACACTGCCGACCCCTGGTGTTACAAAAGGTAAGTGTGAAAGCAGCTGTTTACGACGGAGTTTTAGGGCCACCAAAATAAAATTTAAAAAAAATTAAATCACGTTATTTAAAGTCGTAAATTTATGAGACAAGAACTCGTTAATGTTCCAGCTTTTTTCCCGTAATTTAACAGTTATGACTTATTTTCTCATAAATTTACGGCTTAAAAGTCGTATTTTAAAAAAAACTGTAAACTGGCCCTAAAACTGCGTCTTGGCTGGGGTGCTTACAGTAATTGTTTTTGTAAGACTACAATACTTTGGTTGTGTTTACAACACCAGTGGATCCGGTCTAATACCACTGTGAATGTGTTTGATTTTTTAAGTATAGAACAGTGTAAATGAACACATTTCTCAATTATGCAAACTCTGTTACGACCATTGACTGTATATGAGAACTGGACTGACTGACTCCTCCCCCGTAGTGTTCCAAACAGGAAGTACCTGCTGGTTCCAAGAAGCCACAATCCCATAGAATTCATTCATTTCGTCATTCTATTTGTTAGAATAACAATTCTTACTCTACTCTTTTTTTTAACTTCTGTTAAGCCTATTTGTTATATTTTTTTTAGTAGTGCAAGTTGTTCAAGTTATAAACTGACCAATCGGATGCCTCAATAAAAGTAGGTGGTCTCAAGTCGAATGATCAATTTCAAGCCAACTTTCGAGTGGTAGGGGTGTGGCTTCCAACAAGTTCACTCCTGATTGGTGAGAGGGGTTGTCATAAAAACCTTGACAGAGCGACTCTGCACAATCACTGCTTCCTAACGACATCCAGCTCCAACATGGTGGTGTCCGTACCATGAAAAAATGGCAACTAAGTTGACCACATTTGTTTGAAGCCTGAAGTAAACCATTTTCAGTGGGTGACTCACTCGCTCTAGTTTTCAATCCATTATCAAACACATATCAACGTTCTATTTAGCAGACTCATGACTGGCTTAAGTGCATTTAATGGGGCAGCTTTGGGATAAATCTAGCTTTGTACAAAAATAAACTGCATCCACTGCTTTTTTGTGTAAAAATGCTTTGAAAGAAAAGAAAAAAAGATTCTTTTAGGGGTTATTTTCAGCCCAAAACGAATTTGTTGAACATCTCAATAGATTTGAAGAATCAAAAAACAGATGTTTTTGCTCCGTCAGTGTGATTTGCTGCCTCATAGCAGCTTTGCAGGTGTTTCTTCAGAGGCTTTCTGTTGCAAAGACGTCACTATGTGTTTAAGAAAATGAACAAATGTTCACAATCAAGAACTTGACCACAGCATCAAGGAGTGAAAAATCTTTATTTTTTAATTTTTTTTGCAAAATGCCTAGAAAATATTCTTGAGTTTACGTTTTACCTTTCATTGGAAGATTTATGCTCATCTGTTACAACATTTCATGAATGGAATCATCTTTTTTTCAGAGTTTGAAACATTTCGTTTAGAGTTTTCTGACTTGGCTAACTGAAATTCTCTCCTCTAACCTCCTTCAAGAGCAGATTTGCTCAACAGCGGTAAAACATGCTGCTGTTGATGCCCTTGACATTTCATTTCGAGGAGATTTCCCTCTCAGTTTTTCTCTCGATGCCTCCCCAGTGTTCTCAACAGATCTCTGGCTGTGTTTGTCAGTCGAGTCTCTCCTCCTGATCTGCTCCGAGTTTTCTGTGGTTCGACTCCCTTATCTGTTTCACAACAGCGTTCTTCCATTTTTGAATTCCCGTCGACACGCAGACATTTCTGTTTGCTGCGTGGACCTCCATGTCGGATCTCGTCAGATTAGAAAACAAACACTCAATTCTCTTCAGATAATGGGATTAAGATGAGATTTATTCATCGTCCCCAATGCCACTTTTCTGACTTCTCAGCATTATATTTTCAGTGCAAAGTGTTTCAAGGCAGTTTGTTTTGCCAACTTGCAACTGTGATTTTAAATCCAACTGGTTGTAGATTAAAATGTGCTTTTTACCGGCTGACATTATATACTAGAACAGCTGGGATTTATTAAAACAATAAATAAAAATCAGCATATATATAGATCGCTTTATATCGACGAATCTGGACTGCATCGGTGGTGCTGCTAGGACTATTTGTTGCGCCGCACCACGTAACAAATAGTCTGCTTTTTGTGAGAAAGGGATCCAAATGGGAAAAAAACAAGAATTAAGGATTAAAAACTGGTTAATATCATTTATTGTTTTTGTAACTGACCATGGTATAAGCGGGTTAATGGCGGACGAAGTGTGCATTATCACTTTTTAACACACTTCCCGGAAGCAACATTAACCCTTACATATAGGGTAATGTTAGTTTGCAAAATTTGACTGGAAAAATAGGCTGCAATTACACTGCAGGTCTTAATGCCCAGATACGATTTTCTGACTATGTCCGATTTTTTCTGACAGCCCGCTTACATCATCTTTTAAAAGTGACCCGTATCCGATTTTTGCATTTAAAAAACTACCAAACGTAGATGTTGTCAGGATATGGGGGGCAGGAGAGCAGGTAGGACCCAGAGGCACGAGGCACACGGTTCCAAGACAAGAGGGTTTAATTGCAAACAAAAGGCGCTGCAGAGCAGGATAACCACACAAACCTAAACTTACTGTGGCGTGGCATGAAACATGGCAGAAGACTTACATGGAAGAGACGTTACAACGTTAGTGACGTTAATGGACCAGCACAAGAGGAAGGGAGAGACAAGACTTAAATACAGACAGGGCAGACAAGACACAGGTGAACAAGATCAGGACAGATAGGGACAAGGAAGTAAAACTCAGGAACATGACCAAACAGAACACCTTTCAAAGTGAAACAGGAAACAGAACCAAACATGACAGAACAAGAAATAAAGCAAAAACCAAGACAAAAGAAACCCAAACCATGACAGATGTTCTGAAAAGGAAGGAAAACAACACTTGTTTTCCTTCCTTTTCCGGGTCAGAACGTCTCCAATGAATACCGACAATAATACAATGGATGCTGATGCACATAAAATTATACAGTGTTTTGCTTTCCACACTATTGTGAAAAGTCAGCAAAAAAATCAGCAAAACATTGGTCTCGTACGGCGGAGAAAAAAGAGGAGAGCCCTGGGCGAATTTAGCGATGATTGCTGCAACATCGGTTCAAAGGGAGGGGGGGTATATCATACTCTCAGATGTCATAGATATACAGTTTTGAAACACTTACAAAATTAAAATGAGAGAAAAAAAATCAAAACAATAAATAAAAACAGGAGCCAAATGATAGCACAGGACAGAATAACAGCCACAAGGACATTTGTTTATATATTATTTTAGCACCTACCGAGGATTGTAATCTTTTTAGTGAGGAATAATATAATTTAAATTTGTTGATAAAGCCTGGGAAGGAGGGCCTGATACCTCTCTACTTGCAACAGTGGATATGGTATTTTCCTAAAAGTAAAATGATAATGATATTTTAGAATCATCTAGATTTTCCATTAACAGTTGTACATCAGAAATACTAAAAGGGTGAATGTTCAGTTGTAAATTAATCCCATTCCTTATGTGAGTTCAGAACTCTTTTGAGTAATTGCATGAAAAAAAATGTTCCAACGTTTCCTTATTTGATGAGGTTGTTGTTTTTCCCGCTCGGGTTTTTTTTTTTTTTTTTCGTCTGAGTGTCCTTGCGACTCCGCGCCAGCGGGTGGCGGTGTGGCGCCCATTCACCGTTTTCCAACCGCTCCTGCTGCAGCTCCACCAGAAGAAAAGCTATCCGTTAGCTGGAAGGAGCCTTCACACACACACACACTCAAAAAGCATGAAGCGGCCTTAAAAATATGAAAGGAACTAAAGACGCGGCCTCACCAAAGTCTGTCTCCTCACGGTATGTTTCTGCATCACGTGACGGTGTGAAAGAAGAACAGAAAGTGAGGCGGGAACGGGGTTTTTTTCCGCGCGCGGCGGCTAGCTTCGAGGCGTTAGCCGGATGCTATTTATGAACACAGCTCCGCTCCTATTAGTCTAAATAATCGGTTAAAACTTTAAAAAAACCGTTATTTTTGCGTAAATTAAACGATACATTTGAACATTTTAGAGTTTTGTTGAAAATAAACGTCAGCGTGCTCGATTATGTCTGTGCATCTTGTAGAATGTGTTATATTTACTCTATAATAAACGGGTTATAATGAGCTTATATTTTTATTAAACAGTGTGTATTTTATAATGTGGATAACTACAATAAATATGTTTTGTTAGTGTTTAAGATAATATAAATCTATGTAGTTTGTCATCCTCACAGGTTGTCAACTGGTCAAAAATGTTTGATAATTTGCAGCATATTTAATGTATTTTCAATGATTTGATTGTTTATGCTCCCTTCAGGTGCGTGTTTTCCACTCTCACAAACAAACATGACTGAGGCCCATCACGCCGGGATGTCCTCGGCTCCAACGCCGCTGCCACACTCCGAGTCCGGCTCCCCGGCAGCAGAGATGGACCCGGTGGAGTACACGCTCAGGAAGCGGCTCCCCCGGAAGCTTCCCAAGCGGCGGAACGACGTCTACGTCAACATGAAGACGGATTTCCGAGCCCAGCTGGCGCGCTGCCAGAAGCTCCTGGACGGAGGGGGCCACCGGGAGATCTGCGTCCACGGCCTGGGCCTCGCCATCAACCGAGCCATCAACATCGCGCTGCAGCTGCAGGCCGGCAGCCAGGGAGCGCTGCAGCTGGCGGCCAACACCTCCACCGTGGAGCTCGTCGACGACCTGGAGCCCGAAGATCCCGATGAGAGCGGGGAGCCCATGACGCGCACGCGCAACAACTCCGCCATTCACATTAAAGTCTTCTACCCTGAACCTTAGTGACTAGAAACCCACCATGAAGACCCTGTACAGCTTCCACCATCTGTTTATGCTGATAATAACTTTTTGGGACCTTTATTGTGAAGTTCAAGGAGCTGCAGGCCACCTTAGTTTCTGCTAAGATTCAACTTCCCATTGTTGTTGTTTTTTTTCTTTTCATAAAATCATCAAGTGAAACTTTTACGATGTATTTGTGAACATGTGCCACATTTATTTATTTTAAAAACCTTTAAGCCTGCATGTACTCAGAAAAAATAAAAAACCAAACGTAAAAATAACTTTTCAATTGACTGTCATACCCATGAATGTCCACTAGATGTCAGTATTTAGCTACAGAGGTTTTCCAATCACAAGTTGTCAGTTTTCTTCAAAGTAATTTTTCGTTCTTTAAATACAACACCTACGTTTAAATATACGTGTCAGGGTCGAGATCAGAAAAAAATAAGCCTCAAGTCTTGAAAATATGATGGAAGAAAAATACGTTTTTGTTTGCACTTAAATAGCCAGTTTTACAATGACGGAACAAAAACAGTACAACTAAACAGGAAAGAAAAGAGGAAAAACATCGTCGAAAACGTCTCCGACTTACGCAGCAAAGTACAAAAACAAGGAAGACCCTTCAACGAGTTCCATCTGCGAGAATCCCTTTTTCAACGTCAAAGCATAAGTTCCCAGGATCAGCTGATTGCATGGCGTCGAGATTCTGGAAAGTGGCGATTAAAGCTGCACAGGATGTTTCGTTGCACGGATCTTCCGGCAGAAATTGAACAAACAGTTTCACAGTCGAGGGGGACTCTCACACACCGACTGAAACGCTGAGTCACGTGAGGTGTGACTCAGCCTTTCTCACACACAGGATCTTCCTAGAAAAGCAGCGACTGATGAGAACATCTTTGTGTGCAAATGTTCAGCAGGATGTGAAAAAGGTCTTAAACCATATAAAAACTGTATAAATAACTTTTACATCACTTAAAAAATACAATTTCTGTGAGATTACATGTTTTCGTGGAGACTGGAAAAAGGCACGTGAAGATAAAACCACTTTGTTTTTTCTCTTTTTTTCTACGCTACGTCACCGATTTCCAGGATGCGATCAATATCTTCCAAGTGTTCCACTCCACCATCCACCTCCACAAAGGAAAGAGCAGGGGTCAAACCCACGGAAACCACCAGCCTCATTGCTAACATACAAAAGTACATCCATACGCAAAGTGCAAGGGAGTGCCTGTTAGAACGGCTATTGGTGCGGTGATCCCCGCATGGTTTTTTATCAGGGCGTGTAGTCACATCTACAGTCCAAGGTCCCATCTGTCCAAAAGCCTTGCTGGGGGACCGTCCTCTGTGCAACAAGACTGCGGTCTTTTCCCCCCGCACAGCGACCAGCGTGTCACATTTCTCCACGGTGTTGTGTTTGTGTGTGCATGTGTGGCGGAGGGGGGAGGTATCAGCTGACATCTTGCTGGCACGCCGGCGCGTCCATAAGAAGAAGGCGCACTTTTCCTCGCAGGAAGTTCACGTGGACTTGAAGCAGCTCCGTTGCCGAGGACACTGTCCATGTGCCGTCCAGACTCGACGCGTTTGCCGGCGGTGTGTATTCCTGGAAGGGAACGCAAAAGAATCGTGTTGACTGAGGGATGTCAAAGGTTGTGTTGTCGCAAACGCGGCGTCATAGACGTCTGCAGCATTTTTCCTAAAAGGCCTCCGAAAAAAACGACCTTCTTTGACCTCAGGCCTCAGCTAACAAAGAAAACTGTTTTGTTCCAAAATAGCAACAATATTTATCACCTATCACGTTTTCCGTTTTCCGTTTCCTGCCAAATGCTAACAATTTTTACTTTGTGATGAAAAAAAATTTTGTGTCAAAGCTTTCACCTGCAACATCAAAATGACATGCACTCTCTGAACTACCACAACTTTTCGACCGTTTTCAGAATTAACGAATTAACGACTTTCAGCTTTTGCGGCGATAATGGCCAATCAGAATCAGCTTCCCTTTGCTTTAGTGAAGTGTTGCATAGAAACACAAAGTTGCTTTTCTCAGCTTTCAAATTAAGTTGGACTATCGTTAAATGGGCAAACAGTCAAAAAGTTACAGTTAAAAAAACCTTTATAAGGTTTAATTTGAAATATTTTAGCTAATTTTGATCTTTTTAATATATTTTGTTAATTTTTATGTAGCCTTCATTTGTTGTTTAAAATTATTGACATTTTCTATACTTCATACCTAAAAACAAATCAATTTAGCATTTGGAGCTGACAGAAAATTACAAACCCTCGTTTGAACTACCGTAACTCTTCCACCATTTACGGAATTTACGTAAATCCAACGGATTTAAGGTTTGCGCCGACAATGGGGAATCAGAATCAGCTTCACTTTGCAGAAGTGAAGTGTAGCGTATCAGCACAAAGCTGCTTTTCTCAGCTTTCGAAATCCGTTGGAACTCCGTAAGCAGTGAAAAGGTTACAGTAAATCAAAGAGCATTAAAGGGTTAAATTTGCAGTATTTTAGCTCATTTTGATCTTTCCCAATTTTTTTTGTAATTTGAAATTATAAAGATATTTTCCACATGCTACCTCACCTAATTACAAATCAATTTAGCCCTTGGAGCTGACAGACGAGCTCTTTGAACTACCGTAACGTTTCGGCTGTTTACGAAATTAACGTAATTCCAACATGTTGTTATTTTAGCCTACTTGTGCCTTAACAATAGGGAAGACTTTTGAAAAGATTTTTGTAACTTTTTGTTTTTAATAATCGAAAAAGTGTGATTGTTCTGCACCTTTCTCTCAATCTTCTTTCTGATATTGAAAAAAATCCCTGTGCTACTAAGCTACAATTCCGACACATTTACTGCAGATTCAGAGTTAAAACCTCGAGTATATTGACTCACACTACAGAATTTGACCCAAATCTTTTAATTTGCCTTTATCAGTAACAAAAACTTGCCGCTTATCAGAAACTTTTATAACAAGGTTTTTTAAATTTCTGTGGGATTGTGGATTTATCCACTTACTTCTTTATTAAAGTTCTTCAGTTTGATTTAAAACACATAACAGGTTTAGATTCGACTTTAATATCATGCAAAAAGGTTATGGGAATTTTTCATAGTGTTCTTCTAATTATCTCAAACATCTACAAATCCAATCATCTACCTTTAAACTTTGGGATAATGTCCAGAAATATCAACAGTGCATCAGATATTTTAAACAGCTGGAGTAGATTTTTCTTCACAAATAAGGCTCTTAATCTGCATTGTCTGGCCTTTACAAAAAAGTTGTAATTAGCAAAACTGTTCACTCAGGGTTCTTGCGTAATCAGTCTTGCTTTTAAATGTCTATTTATACTTTTATCTGTCAAAAGTTAATAATTAAAGTCCCAAGTGGACATTTATGGTCTTTTGACCTCTACCTCTTCCTTAGTATTGAGGGGAGCCAGTTAGAAGTGTCAAAGCACAATAAAACAAAGAAAAGGTCATCTGTTTGCTTGTTAAAAGAGCATGTTCAACAGAACAAAGTTCATTTTCACTAAACTGAGGAAAACAAAGCATAAAACCAACAGCAATAAACTGCTCTATAAGCAAAAGTTCAAAATTCTGTCCTTGGTGAGAGGATGACCACTCTGCTTACTGAGCAAACACCTGCTGTCATTAGTTTTCAGCCACACAGACACCAATAAAAACTTTCTTTTCCTGATTATTTTTCACAGTAAAACAATGTATTATAAGTTGATTTGACCCCTAGTTCCTCTTACATTTGATACCACACTTTTCAAACCAACTAATGAGGTCTGAAGATAGGAGTTGCAGTGTATTACGATGTGCTTCTGTTAATTTGGTTGTTTTGTTTGATTTTCCATCCTTAAAGTAGATTAGGGTGATGTGGCCAGAAAAAATGAATTGGATACGAAATGAACGAGAGCACCAATCGATTGAGTTTTTTTTACCTAAAACTACAAATTATTTGGTTGCTGAAATTGTTCTGGTTCCGTCATGATATCCATTGACAATTAGGACAGTCAAGGAACTGCTTTAAAAAATCTGCTTTGTTTTGAATTTTCGCCATAATTGAATGAGACCACCTGAAGGCCCGTACACACCGGGACGAATATTCGCCAGGCGTTATTCGCCAGCGTTTTTCGCCACGTTTTTTGTGTTCACACCCAGGCGATTTTCGCTGACGATGAGCCGAGCGAACATGCAATTTCCTTCCCTGACATTAGATGGCGCTTAATGTAAACAGAAATACTCCTGTACACAAGGTGGCGCTGCGCAACTTTACGCTTCTTAAAGTCGCTTTTCACTCAGAAGAAGAGAGCAAGTATTTACGCGCTTGTCAGAATAATACAAAGAAAACATGAATATTTCAAGCACCAGTAGCTCCAACTGGTGCATGGTTCGGGGATATTTTAGAATGTCCGTCATTATTTCTTTGCGGCAGTGTTGACGCTACTTGGCGTCTATCTTCTTCGCTGGTATGTGTGCTCAGCAAGGCAGTTTTGTGTTTGAGCGCCCCCAAGCTGTGTTTTACTGTAACTTCAGAAGCTCCAGACACGCGTGCAAAAGCGCCATTCTCATTGGTCGAATAGATTTCGACGCGACGCGTCGGGAAAAAAAAACGAACCCGAGGCGTTTTTTTTTTTGACGCTTTGACGCGTGGCGTTTTTTCGCGTCAGTGTGCACACTCACATTGGTGCCCTTTGTTTAGTCACGAGGCGTTAAATGTCGGCGAAAATCGCCGGCGAAATTCGTCCCGGTGTGAACGGGCCTTGACAATGCTCTGACAAAACTACGCCATGGTGATGTAGGCGAGCCGTGACTCACAGCAGACAAAATGTGTGAAGGCCTCCATGCATCGTATTACTGTCTGTATTAGGCCTTAGTCACAACTGCCCTTATGGGTGGATAGGGTCTGCGGGCAAAAATAGGCAAAACTGTAAGCGGCTCACAGGTTAACTGCACAAAGTATCAAGGTCGTAGACCTCTTGATGACCTTACAGAGTGGAAATGTTTATGCACATTTTTCTGCAGAAATGCTGCCCCTTGCGTGCTCCTTGCATGCAGATAGACTGTTAGAATTTAGGAAATTAGACAATCAGAGTATAGTTTGTGTGGGCATCCAACTAGCATCCTGTGAGCACTTACGTAATCATAATGGTTAGTAAGGAGTAAGTACTCGCACCTAACGAACGACTAAAGTACAGCGTAAGGACACCGTACAACAGCACCGCCCCTACGTCATTCAGTGCATGCAACTTACAGTATCCTTACAAATACTTTAAGATGCACTTACCACACACAACAATGGTCCATTCCACTGTCATGACGTCCCTTAAGGTGGATGCATTAGTTTCAAGGAAACTGCAAGACACAACTGTGCTCCCCTAAAGATTTGGCCGCTCCTCTCTACGACCTTCCATGTGGCCGGACAACCCAACAACTGACAGTACCCATACAGGTCAACCCCTATAGTATTAATAGTGTATTTTAACCCTTGTGCTATCCTATGGGGTCAAGATGACCATTGACGTGTTATCCCTACCATGACAAAAATAGATGTTTCATGTAATCCATGGAAACCAGTGAAGATCACTGAATCATTGAAGAAAAAAGTTCAGCGCACTGTCTTGTGGGGTCTAGATGACCCAACTCCCAATGTCAAAGTGCCTAGGATAGCACAAGGGATATCTAAGACTTTAGCCAGAGGCGAGAACAGATGCAACTCCCCACAACAGAAAGAACAAATTGAGATCCTGAGTAGGTCCTCACAAAGAAAAACAACCTCTTATGTATCACATCACCATGAAAAAGTAATATCAGTGTTTCCTTTTTCAACTTTGGCATATGCCACAAACTCAAATAATTCATCATTTGGTTTATATTCTACCAAAAAGTTGTCATTGTCACTTCAACGTTAGGAATGAACCGTAGAGTCACCCGTCCCATTCGCCCCTCACCTGAAAATTGAGGCTACGCAGCACAGCATTGATGCTGACCAGGTTTCTGGCAGTGTTGTCTATGTGGTTGTTCAGCGCCGTGTTGGTGACCGATGGTCCAAATGAGCCGAGGGCCTGCTGTAACAGCCACAAGCCGGTCTGCACTTCCTCAGCTTGCTCTAGTGCCTTCCCAGAGGATAAACAAGAGCAAAGAGTGGGGGTCTCATCTCGGAAAAGATAAGAATCAAAGGATGTAGGAAGCAATTAACTCTTCCTCTGGAAATTATCAGAACTCACAGCTCAAGAAAATATTATTACATAAAGAAAACAGGCAAAACAACATTTTTACGTGTTAAAAAAATCACAATGTAACATGTTTTTATTGGCTACATCATCAGAAGGTTCAATCATAGCATTTATTCAAATTGATACTTACATTTTTCTTCTCCCAGTCCTCGAAGTTGACTGTAGTTTGGGGAACAGAGACCGTCTGTGTTAGGCCACATCCTTCTCTGCATGACCTCTAAGGAAGTGCAAACAAAGACACGATAATTAAAGCCTCCTAATTAAAGGGATCCAAACATCCAGTATGCACAGTCACCACTTGTGGATCCCATTCACACATTCTCCACTCACCATAGCGACTTCTGCGTCTCGTGCTTCCTGGATGAAATGGTTTAGGACCCTCAGGTCACAGATTGGCCGCAGTGGGGATAGTAGGCCTGGGCAGGTCCACTCCAACACAATCAACAGCAAGGCAAACAGTCCTGCCACCAAAGATACACACAACAGGAGTTTTGCAAAGTCTAGAGGATATCAAATCTAGGTTGACCTAACTAAACAAGTGAGATAAAACTAAATGTAATGTTGTAAGTATCCAACTATGTCTGTTTATTTCTATTTGTCCATTAACCCATTACTCGTGATGGCCACTACTAAATGGATCACACAATTCAACAGCGTTAGATTTCATTCCCTGGTGCAGAAATGTCCTCAATTCCCACACGTGTTTAGTCCATAAATACAACCTTCCAGGTAACCTAGATACCCTCACCCACAATCCCGTGCGGTATTGGGTTTTTACCCATTTTAGCAAACAACTGTTAGGCCAAACTCCAAATTGCTTCCCTACCCCTCTGGTTACCCCCTATTGGTGCGAATGGCATTTGAAGCAGTAGTAGTGTCTGAAAGTGTTTTTTAAGGGAGACCCACAGCATCGTAGGCCTGCTATACCTCTTCCGTTTAGGTGAAACGCATTTCTTCACATGGTTGTGCTCTTAAACACTAAAGTTTACACTTATTTTTAAGTATTGAGTTTTTGTTTTTGCATGAATTTTCAAAGTTACAAAAGCGATGTAATGCATTTTCTGAGGACTGTGACTATTGATGACATCATCGAGCGGTGGTAACGTCCGACACTATTTTTTTCCCTATCTCTACACTTAGAGGGATAAATGTAGGGATGGGGAGAAGTTACAGAGGTAGGGAAGCAATTTGGATTCTACCTTTTTCTTGAGTCGTTAACCCCCAAACCCCAAAGTAAACGTTACATTGTTGTCTTATTTTACAAATTACAACAACGAAATGTCGACATACAAGTCTTTATTTCTATGAATAAATGTTCAGAAGTATTTTTATTTTATTTAGCTAATTTCCTTGTCAAAAATTGACCTAAAGGTCATGTTAATTTGTTTTTTCTGTATGTCTTCATACAGTTGATTTCTCAGTACGTTGTCTATTCAGCAGCCAAAAAATTTCCAACTAAGTCTTTGATTATCTAAACAACTTCGACTTCTACTGGCATCTTTGGCCACCATATAGGACCTCCAGGCAGCATTGCATGATCATAAAGGTACCATCTATCCATCCATTTTCTAATTCTGCTGTAGTGCCAATCACTGGATTGCTGGAGCCTACCCTCTACTGAAGAGTGAAGGCAACACCGACCCAGCCAATTTGCCAGTCCATGGCACGGCAAAATGGAAACCATTCACACCAAAGTGCCAATTTCAAGTGACACCAATGAACTCATGAAGCAAGTCTTGTGGGCTTCCTGTGGGAGGAAGCCAGGGTGCCCGGAGAAAACCACACATCCATGAGGAGTACATACAAACTCCTCACAGAAAGAACCTGGCCGGTATTCAGAACCTTCTCGCTGTGAAACAAGACTGCCGACCACTACGCCACATCGCAGCCCCAAAAAGGTACCTCCAGATAAAACATCTCAGGTTTTTGAGACCACAACACTGGTCCAAAAACTTTCAGAAATTTGTCTTTTTATTTCACAAAAATGTATAAATGAAATAGCTCTATACGTTACTTCTAAAAAAGAAATATTGTGCTTTTGTCATTTTTCATAAACTCTAACAAATCAACCTTTTATTACAGAGAGGAAACAAGCGCAATGCTTTTCAAAGAAAACAGGAAATGTTACCTCATTGCTTTAGTATTCCAATTTGACTTGTGTCACCTTCATGAATAGACGATAAGGATCCTCTTCCCTTTGTCTTATTCTGTACCTTACAGATTTAGCCCTTCTGTTAGCTCTTCCCTTTAGATTTATTTTAATTTTGCTATTATTTCCTTTTTTACAAACTAGTCTGATCTAGTTTCTTCACTAAAACTAAATACCGTAATGGTTAGATCAGTTAAACTAATTAACTTGTTTGAACCTTTCCATTTTTTTAATCTAGCATGAAAAGCATTTTCTTTAGGGGGTAATTTTACATTTATATTTTTCAAGAAATTATGGGTACAGGTATCTGCTTTCTAGGATTTCTGCACCTCCATCCCTCCAGAAATTTGCAAAACTCCATCCCCAGCAGACACTTCTCTGTAGATCATAGAGATAAGTGCAGAAGGATCACTGACCAACAGAAAGATATAACATGTCCTGAACTGACTCCTCTTGAAGAGGATGACCTAAATATGAGATCTTTCTGACAAAAAAACATTGCCTGAAATCCGAAGATGTCTGATACTTATGGATTGGCTAGACCGAAAGGATTGCATCATCGGCGTAAGGCAGGAATGCCATCTTGACCCCATCAAACTGAAATTCTCTCTACAAAAGATATAATTTGTATCCCTTAAGGCAGGATTTCCACTGTCCTGCTCATTGAAGGCCACGAGTGTTTAGGAAAAGAAGCAGAACATTGACCCTTGAGGTCAAAAGTCCTAGACCTTACGGAATCCAACTGTTTTTGTTTTTTTAAAGCAGTTTCAGGATCCAATCCAAAAGAAGATATTCCAATGAACACAGTCACATATGCAAACACCAATGACTCTCTTGAAGTGGAGGGTGCAGATGTTGTACTCCTGTTACTGGATAAAACCAAACTGGACTATTACCTCAGCAAAGAGTTGACCCGAGTTTACCTTAACCCCTTGAGCTATCTTAGATGACCCCACCCTTACATTGACGTGTTCTCCCTACCATGACAAAGGTGGATAAAGGTGAAGAGGATTTCATGTAATCCATGGACACCAGTGAAGATCAAAAATCATTGAAGAAAAAGGTTCAGCGCACTGTCTAATGGGTCTAGATGACCCAACTCCCAATGTTAAAATGCCTAGGATAGCTCAAGGGTTGAAAGATCTAGTCTAATCCCTGGTTCTACTCCTTGAAAAATGGAAACAATATTCCAGTTTTGCAATCCAGAGAAGTGTGTCCAACATAAACTAAAAGAACAGTATCAGTACAACGGGAAAGAGCCTTAAATGTCACTAACAGTTCTGTGGAATAATCCCAGGATATTTATATGTTTTTGAGGTGAGAAATCCCACCACAGTGGAGCTAACTGCTCTTCCAGTCACAAAGGCGCAAAATGATATTTACCAAGACAAAAGCACGTTTTTATTTATTTTCTCTTCTTCATCGATCATATCTTTGAGCTATTCTTGTCATGTCACAGTTACGTTGAACTCTTTTGACTTCTTTTTTTTTTATGATTAGACCTTCAAAAGCAAGAGTTCAAGGCATTTTGCAGATTCAAACTTTCCATTTCAAAGATCGCTGGTGCTCACCAAGGGGACTTCTAAGCCGCTGTGACCAGTCAGGTCAGCACTGTGGAAGCATGACAAAGCAGTTTCTCATAAAGACACCATGTGATTCCTGGGGTTTTGAATGGAAACAGCATGACAATGCACGCGAGACCTTGTCTGACCTGCGCTTAAAACAGTATTAGCGACAGCTTTATACAGAAATATACACACTTCAAAGTGCAGCCTTTCTTCTAGACGCCTAGAAGGAGACTTCTAGCCACAGAAGTTCAGCTTTTTTCCTCTGTGCCACATGCTGAATGAACTCTTTCACTGCAGCCCGTCCGTGTGACGTAAAAGCTTGATTGAAGAAGGGCAGATCCAGGCCAGATAACCTTCCTAGATCTCCAAATAATCTGAACAAACAGAGCTGGATCCCAAACCGTCAGTAGACGGCAGGACCGCTCCTTTACACGCAGTACTAGGCTTTCTGCACGCTTCGTCACTTTCATTGGAATTGATTTAGTTGTGATGAATTCAAGATGTCGAATGTGACTGGCCACAGACAAGCGGCCCCGTTTTCCACGTGCTCTGACATGTGTTAACGTGTGCGACTTCAGGGTTGCCGGCTATCTGTGACCTTTCCACCGCTGCCTACGTGACAATGCGTCGATCTAGAGAGCGCATTCACACACTCTCCTTCCTGACTTTCGCACCTCGCTGCTGGAATCCCCGGACTGCAAGCTTGCAGCTCTTGTCCGCCAATATTAGTTGCCAAAACAATGCGGCTATTTGAGATTAGTGGCGGTATTCTATAAGTGACTGCACTTTGGATGGGTGCAAACTTCACTCCAGGTATGTGACAGATGCCTAGGAAGAGCTATTTTAACAATCCCATGTCAAACAAGAGCCGAGCAGTTTAACCAGGCAAACCAGTGTAGTATTAACGGTTGAACGGGAGGAAAGGCTGATAAGGATGCCGGTTCAAATCCTGTGATTTCAGTGCTGTTTGTAGAGCTTTTTGAGCTTAAGTTAAAAAAAAAAAAAAGTTGTAAAGGAGCAGCTATCACATGACACGGCTGTGACATCACTTCCTGAACCTCGGCTTGTGATAACCTCTCTGGTTTTTTTGCTGACCAAACTATGCGATGACTGTTGCCAAAAAGCGCAGAATCAGCGCCAGCATAGCGGCCCCCATTTTAAACAGAGTGCTGCATCATGCTTGAGAAATGATGCGACTGACAAACACGTGTGACTCAGAGGATTTCAAAAATTTACATCAAGTAGGACTCTCAATATCCACTCAGATTTCACCCAAAGGTTTCTGAAAACAACATTTTTCATGTACATTTTTTTACACGTTGACCGTTTACGGGTATGACACCTTTTTTCTTTATCGTCCCATCAGAAATGCTGGATTTTTCCTACAGTCTAAGCTAATCCTTTCTGACATTCAAAGTCTAAATAAAGTCAGTTCAAGATTAAGCCACTTTTCATTCAAATTATCTATCTTATACACTGTAAAACATCAATTTGATTGTATTTCATTTTGTTGACCTTTTGGCAAATCCCTTCAGAGGTCGCCACAGTTAAATGTCTATAAGTGGTACACACCCCAATTTCAAACATGCCATAGTATTCCCTTCCAATATACCAAAGAATAATGCTAAATGGTAATGATACTGATATAGCACTTTACTACCTTCTTAGAAGACCCAAAGGACTTTACAGTCACAGTCCAATTCACACTTTAACACAGACACACATTCACACACGGATGGCGACTCCACTACCGAACACTAGTGCCAACCAACGACACTTTGACACATGGGTGTGCAAGGCAATCTTCCACTTAGGGGTTAACCGCTTCACGTCTTCATCACGCCCACTCCTATAAATACACACACACATATATATCACCCCTGGTTTATATGTATATATATAAATACATATATATATATATATATATATACATATATATAAGTTTGCGGATCGTCTCTGCGACCCTTACAAGCCCTTAAAAAAAAAGCAATACATTACCCACAATAGAAATAAGTAAATATCGTCATGTCGTATTCACCTGAAACTTAAAAAATGTTAAATTTTCCCTACAGGTGGTGTTGGAACAAATTCAAACTAAAAGCTGCATGTTCTGCTCCTCTAATCTCACAGATAAGAACTTCATTCATCCAAAAATTGGATTTTACAGACTTACACAAACATTAACCTCCAAGAACTCCCCCCCAAAAAAAAATTTTTTACATGTTCACGGGGAGTAATCAGATTACTGCAATAATTAGACTGGATGAGTTTGAACGCACTTTAGAAATCTGATATTTGGAAAAACCCTGGGTTTGGATTATTAATCTATATTAAGATTGAAGTTTGATTTAAGACTCCAACCAGACTTTTCCTGGTAAGGTCATTGACTGTGAGTGTATATTCTCTTCTAAAGTCACCCACAGTCTCAGAGTATTCCTATAGGTCTACGGAAATTATCTTGATCTTTAAATCAGATTAAATGCAAAAAGAAATTAGACTGTTTTTTGTGGCGGGGGGACATGTAACCTAATTTTTTCTCAAGTAACTATAGATAAATCATTTTAGATATGATCACCTGAGTCATTTGATTGTTTGCTCTTTTTTGTTCACTTTTGGATGGAAAATTGGAAAAATTAATCAATATTTTTCCAAAATTATAAACTTTAGATTCAAACTTTCCTAGGTGTTTTTTTTTTTTGTTTGTTTGTTTGTTTTTTGCAGTGCACGTGTCTCTCCAAGTAAAAAAAAATCTGTTACTATCTGATAATTGCTGTTGGCACAGATCTGGAGGTACTTGGAGCCGCAGTGGATATGTCCACGCTGGAATTACACAATCTGTCTGCACGAGCCCCGCTTGGACTCTTCTCTAATCCAACATTTGGAGACGTTTTCCACTGACGTTCTCCCGGCTCCAGCATCACACTGTTCTGCACAGGCGCGCGCGCCACACAAGTGTCTCCAAGTCTGCAAACGCTTTAAAAGCTCCAAAAAGAAGGAGCACGCGCTTACCTCTGCCCGTTTTCCGCAACATTCGCGTAAAGGAGCCGCATCTTTTAAAACCATTGTGAGAGGATTCAACCTGCGCGCCGGTGTCCTGCTCAAAGGCACCGGTTAGGAAAATATATTTTATATCTATATCTATATAGATATATATATCTATATAGGTCCAAACTGCAGCAGCCGCGCGCCCACTGCCAAAGAAAATAAAAATAAAAGGTAAAGCTCCCTCCTGCCGGCCACTGCACTCACCTAACAGGCTCTACATCCCAGCTTTGCTCTGTTAACCTTTTTGTTTTACCTCCCCCCACCCCTCATAACGTGAGCGTGCACGCACCTTTTTACGTCCCCTCCCCATGCTGCCCCCCCAAGAAAGCGCGAGGCCGTGCCCTGAACTCACGGGGAAATTCCATGGCGGCGTCCGCCTGCCCCTCACTGGCTCCGCGCGCTTTGCCCAATCGCTGCGTCTATCTGCCATTAATTGCAAACCGAGCTCTTTTGTGCACTTATCCGGTAGGTGTTTCTACAAACTGATGCGTTTTTGTTTTTTTAATTGATGACTTTGAAAATAAAGTTGCATTGTTTTGATGACAGCACGAACTACTCCTCCTCCCTCCCTCCTTTTCTGGGTTTTCTCTTTCATGGCTGTCCAAAAAGGAGGTTATAACCTTAAAAAAAACGGAATCGTGTCCCCATGAAGGCCAGTCACTTCCCAGTCATTGTCTGACAGCTCTGAGGAGGCCTCATCACAGCCAATAAACCCACATTTACATCACTTTACACAACATTAGTGTGGCACTCAATTGTTGTGAGAAAAAGCCAGAAGTGTTGAGTTTTTATGACAGACAGCATCTTAAAAATTCTTTATTGTTGAAGTTCGACACACCGTCCGGTTCGCTTGAAGAGACAAAAAAAGTCTTCACGTGTTCACAGACCCACTTCAAAGAAAATTGTGTTTTTAACACGATCTTGTGGCATTTTCTGATGATGGAAGGCATTTTTTAACAGAAATTAAGTTCAAATCTGCATATTAGAGTATTTAGAGTATGAATCAGGAGCAGACGAAAAAAATGACACTTGAATTTATCATGACAAAAATACTCTGGCACCCTGTTCCGCTCCATTCCGATGCATCCACTTCCAGACAAATAGATCTTCCATGTACGTCTTTGTTTTCCTCCTTCAAGCTGGCATCTGGATCAAAACTGTACGGATAGGCAGCTCCGATATTTATCACCGTTTTTGTTGCACTGGTAATTTTAGGCTGGGGGTGTGAGGGGCTGTAAGCTAGCAAGTGTAAAAAAAAAAAAGATCTCTCAGCAATGTGGAGGGGAAAAGGGGCGGAGTTGCTTGCCTACAACTCAGGCGAACTTCTGAAATTCTACCGCTCTGAAGAAACTATGTTCCATAAGTGGGACTTAAAACCTTCTGTTGGACAACCTTTCAGAAAAGCAAGCAATTTTAATTAGACCTGTACAAAAAAATCGAAAATGTATCGTCATCGCCATATCAGCCTATGCAATTCATGCACTGTAAAAGACCAGCGTAAAATCGGGGTAAGCTCTACGGTAACCATTTGTTGGCATAAAATGTTACCTTAGGCCTTACCTCAAGTTGACACTGGTCTTTCTGCGGTGTGTCTACGTTGTGTTGTGTGGGGAGTCTGTCTCACGGCTGTCTTTTAGTTTACATTGTCTCCGTTGCGTCTCCTGCCGATCCCCCCTCACCCTTGGCTCCAGGGGGAGTGGTTTGTCCTGCCGCCCCCTGAGTCGAATAGTACGTCCCGCTCTCCTCGCTCATCCAAAACGTAAGCGATAAGGTTCCATGCCCTCTTCTTCCTCACCAGGTCCTTGTAAAATGCTTGTTTTTTTGTCAGAAATTATATCGTTTTTGTACTTTAAAAATTAGACTTTCGTCGTCCCTTAAATATAAAATAAAATTTGACACTTTTTTTGAAAGTACAAAGGAAGTTATTATTTTGAAACCCGGACCTGTTTGCCGTTTCTCTGGCTTTTTGCCGCAACATTGACATTGACATAAATCAAATGAAGCCCTTCTATGTGGACATGGGTCATTTGTAGTCTAATTTAAAGTTATACAGGCTTTCATTTAAATACAACTGTTGCAGTAAAATGGAAATTATGTATTCGTTGTTTATTGATTTGCTGTCTTTATGAATCACATAAGTCACATCAGCATCGCAACACTGATCAATAACATCGCACATTGCAAGTTTTCCTCATATTGTGCAGCCCTAGTTTTAATCCAGATTTGAATGAGCTCAAAGATTAACATTTCTAATTATGGACACAGATCAACTTTATCCCTTATGCTATCTTAGATGACCCCACCCTTACATTGACGTGTTCTTCCTACCATGACAAAGGTGGATAAAGGTGGAAAGATTTCATGTAATCCATGGACACCAGTGAAGATCACAAATCATTGAAGAAAAAGGTTCAGAGCACTGTCTAATGGGTCTAGATGACCCAACTCTCAATGTCAAAGTGCCTAGGATAGAACAAGGGTTACGTCAAAACCAATAACAGCAGCCTACCTTTGGGATCTTGTGCACCAAAATGTCATGTTGTGGATTTCCCCTTTAGTTCTTTGTTTTGGTTTGTTTTTGTTTCCTGGGTCATCTCAAACAGCTTAATGACCATTCAGCGGTCCATTCAGCAAACTGGTGTGGGCTCATCAGCTTCCTGAATAGTTAAGTGAGACTTCTCGTTCAGGTTACGCTCTTAAACATGCTGTATTTCCCATGAAGAGGCCCGAATTTTCCAGGAATCCAAAAGCAGCCGTCACATGTCGCTGTGTCATAGAGCCCTTAAGACAAGTAGATGTCCTCACAAGATTCCCCTCTGCAGCTGACAGTCTGGAGGGAGTTCTCCACACCATACAAGGCCTCTACATTTCCTTACAAAACACTTTCAGTTACCCTATCCTGAAACCTGAAAAGAAGCAGTTAAACAAATTTCAGCACAGGCAATTTTCAAGCCAAGACTACAATCAGCCCTTAAAAAGAAGCATTTTACTAAGAATCCACATATAAATGTGTCAGTGCAGAGTTAGGGCTTGAAGGTGGACATTACAATTTTTCCAATCAAAGAAACAAAAAAGTACATCAGTCACTGATTCTCTAAGTTGTTATGCTTAAAAAGATGAGTTTGGTCTGTAATGTTCATCACTGAAACACGTCAACTGTGAGACAGAATGCAAAAAAAGAGAATCAGGAAATTCTGTTTGATTTTGAAAGAATCTATTGATATAATGGAGCAGGAGAAGTATTTAGCTCCAACGAATCAAGAATTCTGCCCCTCACTGACCAGTTTCATCTTCTTTAAGAAGCCCTTTTATCCTCCAGTGGTTACCTGTGTTATCCCTTGTGCTATCTTAGGCACTTTAACATTGGAAGTAGGGTCATCTAGACCCACTAGACAGTGCGCTGAGCCTTTTTTCTTGATATGTGATTCTCACTGGTGTCCATGGATTACATGAAATCTTTCCACCTTTATCCCCCTTTGTCATGGTAGGGAGAAAACGTCAATGCAAGGGTGGGGTCATCTGGACCCCACAAGATAGCACAAGGCTTAATGTCACCTGTTTGAACTGATTATCTGTATAAAAGACACCTGTCCACACCATTAAACAGTCAAGACTATAACCTCTCCGTTATGACCAAGACCAAAGAGCTTTCAAAGACACCAGGGACAAGACTGTAGATCTGCACAAGACTGGGGTGAACCGATTTACAATAAGCAACCAGCCTGGAGAGAACAGATCAACTGTTCGATAATAATTAGAAAATGGAACTGAAATCACTGACAATCTTCTCCTGGAAGATCTCACCTGGTGGATTAAAAATGTTCTGAAGAAACAGTCTAGAAAGACACGGGGAAACTGGTCAATCACTTGAAGACAGCTGGGACCTCAGTAACAAAGATTACCATGGTAACAAACATTACCATGGTAACAAACAACCTCAGCTTCAACTTCATGGTGACAAGGATTCAAATCCTGCAGAGCTCCAAAGGTCTGCCTGTTTGCTCCAGTACATCCAAAAGGATTGAAAGTTCTCCAGAGACCATCTGGATCAGGGATGGGCATTGAGGGCTGCATCCCTGCTGGTTTTCCAAACTGCCATGACCTAATTGCCTGGACACACCTGATTCAGGTGATCAGCAATGAGTAGGATTACGGATATCAGGAAAACATGCAGGCACATGGACCCTTGTCGCCTGGAGTTGTCCAGCCCTTATCTGGATGATCCAGAGGAGGACTGGGAGGTGGTCAGATGAGACCAAGATGGACTGATTTGGTGTAAATACCACTCGCCGTGTTTGGAAAGTACGAGTCCTGAGTTGCATCACAAGAACACAATAACCACTGTAAAGCATGGCGGTGGAAATATCATGTTTTGGGGGAAGGATGACTGATCTGTATGAAGCAGAGGATTAATGGATCCATGTCAAAATCCTCCTTTCACCAGTAAGATCATTAAAGATGAATGACAATGATTATTTCTAAATATATTTTATCATTTTTAGTTCTCTGTGGTCCACTCTAAAAGACCTCTGTGGACAAAAAAAGTCCACACTGCCATGTATCTTCACAAGAATCCTGAGCTGAGTGTGTCACTATGAGCAGAACTACACAATCCCGCTCATATTTACACGTAGGGGCAATTTAGAATCACCAATGAATCTATGAAGCATATTTTTGGACTGAAAAGAAACCGGAGAGCCCAGAGAAAACCTTTGCATGCATGAGAAGAACTCAACAAAGAACGAATCCAGCTGAGATTTGAACCAGAACCTTTTGCTGCGAGGCAAGAGTGCTAACGTAGTGGTTAGCACTCTTGCCTCGCAGCAAGTTTACTTTCACACTGCACTGTTGAGAGTGGACCAAACTGCCATAAAACATCATGCAGATGAAACAAATATTTCTGCTTGAATTCACACTACCACTAAAAAACACAGAAAGGAACACCGGCTAGTGCCGCTAGTCCGATAATTATTATATGTTGATAAGCCCATCCACCTATTTCTTCTATAACTTTTTTTAAACATTTGTTCATTTTTCCTATAGCTAAATTGCACAGTGCGTCTAACTGTCAGAGTACGTACACACCAGACATTTGCATGGTTTTTCCCATGGTTTTCACACTGGACAAGCAGGAAAGGGCTCTATTTTAGTATATGAAAGACTCGGTGTCATAGAATTCTAGCCGGGCACAAACAGCAATTATTAACTTCTCCTTCCAAATCAGTTTACAAATGGTTGACACTTCCGTGATTTAACCCTTGTGCTATCTTAGATGACCCCACCCTTACATTGAGGTGTTCTCCCTACCATGACAAAGGTGGATAAAGGTGGAAAGATTTCATGTAATCCATGGACACCAGTGAAGATCACAAATCATTGAAGAAAAAAGGTTCAGAGCACTGTCTAGTGGGTCTGGATGACCCAACTCCCAATGTTAAAGTGCCTAGCATAGCACAAGGGTTACAAGGGAAGCTATCCCTGATTGGTCAGTTAGACCTGGTTTAACTGAAAATGGACCACACCGTTTGTACATACAGCTCGAAAATGATCACAGAAACTTGTGACTTTACATAGACTTTTCGTAGGAAATGGCCACTTAATCATGTGTTTCCAAGGGCGGTGTGAATATAGTTTAAATGGCTCACCCCTGATTTTTAATGTGCTGGATTTTTCTTTTGCCTTCATATTTGACAGTACGCATACAACCACACCAGGGTTCACTTGCAAGTGAACAGATGGTTTTCTATCAGTGGACTAGATTTTACTTATTTTTTTAAGTTCAGATGAGATTTTCACACCGACCAATCACTTTTTGATAAACCAATTTGTCCTGACCAAACAGCTCAGTGGAAACACACCTACTATAAACAGCAACAAGCACCTTTGTCCATTACAAATGTAGTCTGTCCAAATCCATGACAATAATGACAAATCTTTGATTGGTGTGCTACTTGAGAAAGTACAGTCCTGTTTGGAGTGAAAGCATAAATATAAACTAATCTCCGACATGAGGCGGCATGTAGGTTTGCTGTTTCTGTTGTGTTTCATTTGTTTTCAGCTGCTTTTGAAGAACAGATAACGGATGAGAGTTTTATCAACGCATAAAACATAACAGGACATGTCAAAATGTAAGATGCTGAAAGGGACGCTAATCGTACCATCAGGGTGTCTCAGTCATGGTCGCATCCCTGTAGACTCTTGGAGTCTTGGAAGAATGTTGCTGATAGAGACGGATAAAAACCAGACTTCTGCCACCATCAAAGTGATTTGTTTTTACTGAGGGCTTTGGGATAAACATACTTTCTCAAAGTTGGCATTGATCTTTTCTTTTTTGTAAATCGCAGACTGCAGACGTGCCTGGCAGACACCCGAAAACCCAAGTTTCAAACAGTTTCTTGGCAGAAAATTGACTTTTCAAGAAATATTTTTTTTCACTAGATTGCAGGGATGTTTCCTGAGCTTTAATTTGATGTAACCCAGTTTGTCAGAAATGTAACCCCTTCATGCCGTGTGCTATACTAATTTAGAACGTACCATATAATCCAGAACTCCACTTCATTTAGCATCATCTTGAACGGAAAAAAACATTCAACAATATCTTTTTATATAATTCAAAATAAATCAGGCACCAAGACCTAAACATTAATACTCTAAAGTTTTTTCAATGCTGCTAACATTTAGTGTATTTATCTTTTGATCTGGAGGCAGTTACATTAAGTTACAATACAATTTGAAAGATTTTAAAATGTACTTTTACATTTATATTGTGAATGGTATCCATCCCAAAAACGAATAAGCTTCAGAACTTTTTCTAAAAACTTGCAAACTTCTCAAAAAGGTTTATACCAGGAGTCTGCAACCTGAGGTTCCAGGCTCTTTCACCCCTCCAGAGTAGCTCTCTGGCTGAAGAAAGTAAAATTTTACTATTTTCTATAAGGTAGGGTTACTTTATTAGGATTAGTTGATTTAGATTAGTTAAATTTAAGCCTTATCCCATGCAACCATACAGGGATTGACCCATATGGTGTGGCTTTTTGGGTTGTCCCGTAAACGGTCATAGAGAGGAGTCGCAGGTGTGTCTTGCTGTTCCCTTGAGGATACCTGCATGTTTTCCATATATACTTTTTCTAGTGCATCGTGAACCAATGACTTCATGTTTACGTTCATGTTCTGTTTTTAGTCATGCCAAAAAAGAAATATAATTCATATTTACACTAGAAGTAAATAAAAAGCAGAATCAAATGTTCCAATAGAGTAAAATAAGACTTTGTGGCTCCAAATAAGGGTTGATCAGGAATAACTGGATCAAATGACTCTTTTACTGTTGAAGGTTTCTGACCTCTGATCTTTTGGACAAACCACTAATTAAATCTTTAGTTTAACCAATCCAAACGCATTCGTAAAGTACATATCCGTTTTCACGCCGTCCCTTAACTCTTGTGCTATCTCGTGGGGTCCAGATGACCCCACTCCCAACATTAAAGTGCCTTGGAGGCACTTTACCATTGGGAGTTGGGTCATCTAGACCCACAAGACAGTGTGCTGAACCTTTTTTCTTCAATGATTTGTGATCTTCACTGGTGTCCATGGATTACATGAAATCTTCTTCACCCTTATCCACCTTTGTCATGGTAGGGAGAACACGTCAAAGTAAGGGTGGGGTCATCTGGACCCCACAAGATGAAAAAAGGGTTAATAACCACCGTGCAGCGCTTCCACACTTACCAATGTAAATTTGTTTACATTTAACATTAATAACACTAAAGCAACTAACTATTGTGACGTTACTAATGTAAGACTTTACTAAAAAAACTTGTTAGTGAAGTGTTGTATACATGTTACCTAACACTGCTTTTTTAGCAGAATTCACTGGAATCTTGTTTCTTGTGTAAGTGTTATTTTGCTCTCACCTGTGACAGCTGCACTGTTAAGGCCGTGTCACACAGCCACCACATACATTTTGCACAAATAGCACAGATGAAAATTGGTCCTACATCGATATACGTAGAAAAAGTGAGAAAAGTTGTGGTCTTTACGTGAAATTTTCGCAGATGCATCGCGAATGAACCACATCAAAACCACCGAAAAGGTACAAATAAACCACGCAGAGACTGTGCTATAATTTGAACGTGATATGTGCGCCGTATACGCATCATAAAAGTCATACATTGGTGATACATGCGTGAAAAGTCCGTTAGACACACGTGGAATGATTTTGGAAAGCCACAAATTTGTGTTTGTATCTCGCAAAAATCCTGCACAGTTGCGTAAGATTTACGTAAAATGTAGAATACACATAAACCGCGTGATTCTCAACCAACCAAAAATTCTGAAAAGCTCAAAACCAAATTCACGCACAGAACCGTCGCCCGAAACCGTTGATGAACATCAATGGCAAGAAACACTGACGTATATCATGCCTTTAAAGCTGGTTAAAAACTTCAGCTTAATGTTACGCAAAAAACTTTAATGAGTTGTAATTGTATGTGCTATCTTAGATGACCCCACCCTGACATTGACGTGTTCTCCCTACCATGACAAAGGTGAATAAAGGTGGAAAGATTTCATGTAATCCATGGACACCAGTGAAGATCACAAATCATTGAAGAAAAAAGGTTCAGAGCACTGTCTAGTGGGTCTAGATGACCCAACTCCCAATGTTAAAGTGCCTTGGATAGCACAAGGGTTACGTGTTTTTTCTAGCGGATCAATAACCAAAGGTTAAAGGTTGCAGACCCCTGAATTATACCATCAAAACTGATGTCGTGGACATACTTCTGATTAAATCTTTCATATTATATCAATTCAGTCCAAACATATTCATCTTTGTAGAGCCTATAGGAACGCAAATATCGCATGTGCTCATTCTGACCGCTGACCGGCCCTTTGGAACCAAAGGGAAGGAAGTATATTGAGGTTTCCGGGAAGTCCTCCCTGTTTGACTCACAGGAGAGGACGCTCCACCACCCGTTTCTTCATCTGCCAGGAAGTTTAAGCATGTTTGCATTATTTATTACTGGACGCCGGCATTGTGACGTTGAGTGGAATGCACGGCATTCCTCAAAAAGTATATTTGGAAACCGATAAGCCAAATATAGCTCAGGTTTACGTGGCGTGGGAGTTTTGTAAATCTGTAGCAGACGTGCTTAAGGATCCACTTTTAAGCACAGACCTACAGAACTGAGAGGAGGATGGGTGGTCTTCAGGTCAGGCTGAGGGAGCTTTAAGGGAACATTGTCTGCAATGCAAAGCTGAAGACCCTGTTGGCGGCTTTGTCGCACTGTTTGCTTAAAGCACTGTTTGCTTATGTCTGAGCCAACATGAGAGAGAGAGCGAAAGGAGACAAGGTACGTGCTGCGAGCCATGCTCCACGATCACAGAAAAGGATTGGGGTGGGAGGTGAGGGATGTGCGGGGGCAGGGGTGTCCAGCCACAGTGGCTCCTGGTGTGGAATGGGACGCAGCGACCGAATCTGGGAATCATGGGAGTCGGGGATGAACCCTCGTGCACTTGGTTAACCAACAAAGACCACCAGGTTGGACAAACAACACGCTGGGTGGGCTGTATTATGCATCAGAGGCAGTGAAAGTGGACATCTATGGCCCCTTTTTTTTTTTTATACGTCTTGCTTTCTTATCCAGGTTTTTTGGGCTCTCGGCCAATTAGGTCTCCTCCTCTGGCGCGACACAAGACAGGAAGCTGACATAAAAGAATGAGGTGACTGAATGAAAGCGACACAGGAGCCAAGACGGGAGCTCAGACAGTAGCCACCGACGCGGTCGGAAGCGATTGTTGATCTCACGGTCCTATTCAATTTATTACGAGAAACTGTACGAAATGACAGCCACTGAGCTTTAAAAATACCCTTATGGAATCCTGGATAGTTAACAGCACAACAATGCAGCAGTTATCAGGAATGGAAAGAGAAACACTTAACTCTGTATTCTGTGTCTTGACCTATTGGTGGAATCGGTACATTTCTATCTAATTCTTTTATTTAAAAAAAAAAAAAAAGGTAATTCCCTTCCAAATATTGTGGAGAAAATTTGACATCATCCACCACAGAATCTGCTGAATCCCTTATGGGGGCCATAGGGTTGCTGGAGCCTATCCCTTCTGCTGTTGGATAAAGGCGGAGTACATCCTGAACGGGTAGCCAGTCTGTCAACAGGGCCACACTCACAGGCACTCCTCAGGGCAGCTCAGCCCTTGTGCTATCTTAGATGACCCCACCCTCACATTGACGTGTTCTCCCTACCATGACAAAGGTGGATAAAGGTGGAAAGATTTCATGTAATCCATGGACACCAGTGAAGATCACAAATCATTGAAGAAAAAAGGTTCAGAGCACTGTCTAGTGGGTCTAGATGACCCAACTCCCAACGTTAAGAAACGTTGAAGTGCCTAGGATAGCACAAGGGTTACAGAGTTTTGACTATGGGAGGAAGCCAGAGTGACCGGAGAAAACCCACTGATACATGCCAACTTCAACCAAATAGGTCTCAGCTGGGATTTTAACCAGCGTGGGGCGGCCGTGGTGCAGAGGCAAGAGCTGTCCACCTCTTTTTTTGGAAGATTTCAGGTTTGCCGGGCCCACGCATGGAAGTGCTCTTGTGCAAGACCCCGAACCCCAGATTGCTCCTGGTGATTATGTTACCTAGTAACACTTTGTGACGTAAAGTGGGGTTACACTTAATGTTAGTAACACTTTACGTTTGTAACACTTTGTAACATAAAGTTCATAACACCGGCACAGAGGAGATTGATTGACAATAGTCGACAGCCAGTCAGGACGCAGAACACAATCCTCTGCCAAAAAAAATAAAGCATGCAAAATTGCACCAAAAAAATCTGCAAAACAGAAAGAGGAACGCCGATGCAGCGAGGGACCACTGCGAGATCTACATCACTCCCATTGTGGTTTGTGGCATTCAAGGGTCTTCTGCTCAGACGTGCATTTGTGCTTTAGTTTCAGACAGATTCCAGAGCATCATGACATTAAGAGTTCTTTGAAAACATACAAGCAAAAGACGCCCAAACCATCAACCTTCTACCACAATACTCCACAGTGGGTTTAAAGACTTTATGCCGATGACCTTTAACAACAAATAAACTGCTTTATTTTTAGATTGCATAAGCGGTGCTGCCATGGACTCGTTTAGCACGCTGACAACACCTGTGGGGTCAGGAACACCCTCCTCCAAGGTAAGATGAAAAAGGAGATATTTATGATTTTCTTTTGCTGTAGAAAGACCTTTATGAATGATTACAACCCTTTTTTTCAAACTGATGTATATAGGTTTGATTGGCTGCCCCCCCCCATCACAACCAACTGAAAGTAATGTGTCTTTATGGAGGAAAACTGCAGACCAATGGTCCAAATATGTCACAGTAATTTACATCTTAAACTTTCCAAATCTTGTCCTATAACCCTTGTGCCATCTTAGGCACTTTGACATTGGGATTTGGGTCATCTAAACCCACTAGACAGTGCTCTGAACCTTTTTTCTTCAATGATTTGTGATTTTCACTGGTGTCCATGGATTACATGAAATCTTTCCACCTTTATCCACCTTTGTCATGGTAGGGAGAACATGTCAATGTAAGGGTGGGGTCATCTAAGATAGCACAAGGGTTAAGACCCTCTCTGATGAAAATTGTGTATTTAGTGTCTTTAACATGTTCTCGTGGCATTTATCTGATGATGGAGGAAAAATATTAAGGAAAATTGGCTAAAAATTGCATTTCAGAGTGTTTATTTGTGCAAATCGTTGTGAATCAGGAGCAGACAAAAAAATGGAGTTTGATAAAGATGGTGTTTGTGACAGAACCTGAGTGGAAGGACTTCTGAGATGGAAGAAAGTCCATATATCTGGATTTAAAAACATTTTGAATGTACCTTCACTTCTGCACGTCCACCCCTCTCCCACGTGTCGGCTAACCTCTCACGCCGTCTCTGTCTTTTTCTGTCAGCCTCACACCTCTTATCAAACCCGACCGCTCAACACTTTCTTAGTTCTACTTCATAATCTGCCCCCTCTTTTGGCCGCCCTTCCAGGTATTTCCTGTTCGAAGCCACGTCCGCGTACTACGCCACCACTGGAAAAGGCTAAATCTTTCTGTATGTGATGAAACCCAAATTTATTTACAATGATGACGACAAAAAAAAGAAGTTTTTACTCAATGTTTTTTTTTAAAGTGATGCTAAATTAAGTGGAGTCCTGGATTAAATGGTACATTGTGAATTAGCGACATATGTTAGTTTTGCTTTTATCCTCACATTCTAGTGACCATCAGTCTGTTTAAAGATGGAAATCAGCCTTAAAGGCTACAATCTTTACATTTGAAACGTATACGTCACATTTAGATACGCTAACCCTGTCTTAAACATTCAGTTGGGGACAAACTTGACCTTATCTTGACCCTGTGACCATCTCACCACGTCCTCCTCATGTCTTATTAGTGAAAATGACGTCAGGGTTACAGATTTTTATAAGTCTTTAATTCTTAAACTACAGATTCTTTTTTAAATATAACCATAGATCAGACTTCACCTGACGGCACTGCGGAGGACCTGATCAGTGGCGTGAAGAAGTTCTTGTTAATGTCCTGGTTTTAATGTTTCATGCCTTAAAAGCAGTTTAACTATTGGACAAAATAAACTCTAAATGGGTCTTTACATTTACATTTATGTTTTGTGAGCATCAAACATTAGATTTGAAACACAATATGTGTATAAAACCACCAAAAAACCACAAGCTCAGTTTGACAGAAATTTGTGCAAAAATGGTAGAATAGAGAAAAGTCTAGAATTCACAGAAACTGCTTGTTAAATGACAGAAAACTCTTCTTTTGGGCCTTTCTGAAACCTTCTCCAAAACTTCACATGAGGATGTCAGACCTCAACAAGATGAGACTTTATTAAAAATAAGTAAAACACATAAAGGACTTTAAATAAAAGGCTTTTATTTTGTAGGACTTCAGTCAGACTGAACTGGTCAAAGTGTGTCAGAGCTTGAAGCCCTTTGCTGCTGAAGAGTCTGAATGACTGTTTAGAATAGAATAGAAAATAAAAAGAAAAGAATGATAGAAAAAAGGGATAGAACAGAAAGGGATGAAGTTAAAAAGTACAGAAAGGAATAGAAAAATTACATAAAGAAAGGATGTAATAGAAAAGAGTTAAAAATTATATAAAAGAATAGTAAAAATAGAAAAGAAAATGATAAAAGACGATAAAAAAATAGAAGAATAGAGAATTAATTAGAAAAAAAAGGTTAGAAAAAAATTTGAAAACAATATATTAGAAATTACTAAAACAGTAAAAAAAATTGTAGAATAGAATAGAAAAAAGGAGAAAAGAAAAAATAGAAAATGAATTTATTGGAAAATGAGAGAATAAATTAGAATAAAAAAGAAAATGACAGATTAGAAAAGAATAGAATGGTAAAAAAAAAGAAAATTGTAGAATTGTAGAGAATAGAAAAATGAAAAGGATGGATTGGAAAACAATAGAATATAATAAATTAGACTAAAATAGACTATCGGCATTTTCACTGGTACAATAAATTAAGGTGCTCTTTGCACAGCTCTTCATTTATAAAAAATAAAAATAAATTATTCTTTTAATAAATTCTTTAAGTCTTATAATCAAAAAGGTTTTAATACAGAAAAAAAACCACTTAGACTTAAAATGATCATTTCTGGAAGAAATATTTGGTTTTTCTCCACAAATGTCCATCAACCTGAGAACTTTTTCTGGACCAAAAACAAAAGTGAAGATTGTCGCCTGAAAAGTTTATCCTACGCGGAAACTCGTAAACTTTGACCAGTGTGTTTCCCCCTGAGACGCTGACATGAACGTGGCTGCGGCGTCTTTCCCCAACGCCTTCCTGCACGTTCGTGCGCCTTCGTCAAACCTGCAGAGAGACGGGACGAAAGGCCGCACGTCCCAGAGCAACAACCGGGTTTCATTGTTTTAGTTTCTGAGCAAATATTGACAGAAAGCCGACTCACAAACGCACATTATGTAATCAAAACATCACTCATCCATTCACAGAAATGGAGCTCAGGCTCCCACCCGCCTGTTGAGAAAAAAAAAGAATCCTTTTATTTATTTCTAATTAAATCAATCCCTGAATTTATTTGTGTGCAAAAACAAAACCGAAAGCAGGATTCCCCTCTGCTCCGTCACATTTGCTGTCCCAGGACCGCACAGGTCTTCCTGCAGCACACACACACACACACATTCTTTTCTGTTCATCCATTGTGGTTCTTCTCTCTGGAAAGTCCTGGTCTGCTCACTTCTCTGACCAACGACCTCCTCGGTCCAGATGGAGGAACCTGCTCAAAGTCACAGCAGAGGGAAACTGTCGGTGTTTTCCATCCAGCGACACATTCTGCCATGTTTGCCGCGTCCAGATGCTCCAGAGTTCTCTACATCGCATGTGAAACTCCTATCATCGTAACGGCCTGGATATGTTTTAACAAACACTTCTAAGCATTCGCTGTATGTGACGGCTGGACTATCAAATCGGAGTCCCTGATTGGTCAACTGGTTTCAATTTCTATTGTTCTTATATCCCGAAAAAAGACGTACAACTTGTGTAGCTATGCGTGAACGCAGGGGTTTTGAATGCGGAACACCAGAAAGCGCACGTACGTGCTTTTACAGACTTCTCAGCCCGCTGTGAGCGTGGCTTCACTTGGACCAATCGCTGCTCAGCGACGTCATCTGGTTCCAACATGGTGGTGTCTAGATTGCGTGAAAATGGCGGCTAAATTGACCTTATTTGGTTGTAGCCAGGAGTTCGCTCGCTCCAGTTTTCATAAACAGTCGCTGGTTTGGAGTCATCGTAAAAAAATAAAAAAATAAAAAAAGGCTGCTTACCGTCTGAAACTGTGGGGGCAGCTCTTCACTGATTGACTGACAGCCGGCCCGTCCAATGAGAGCGCTCCAAAGTGTGCAGTGGTCCAACGGTCCTGTCGGCCTCAAACCTCCCACCTGTTAACCAGATCACGAGCCAGCTTACTGTCGGCAGAACACCTGAAAGGAGCCAAAGCCTCAGTCCCGGCTGCCTGTCCGGGCCGATGTTTGCAGGACAAATGGTCAGATCTGTTCGCGGTATGCAGGTGACCTTCAGGAAATGTCAAGGTCAAGTATCAAGGCGCCTGCGCTTCCCTTAGGATGCAGCCGCTCCTCTTAGGGGCCCGGGTGCAAGTGACAAAGGCTCTACCAAATGAGTGGGGTTCAAACCTATCTGCAACGACGTGGAGTCTCCGCGGTTCTCCTCTCCCTCCAGACTCAGGCAGTCCGAGTCGCAGCATTCGCACACGGCGCCGTTCCCGTCGGTGGCTCGCCAGCTGAAGGACAGAAACCACCCTGACAAACCTGCGCCTCCGTAAAACAATGAAATAAAACAAAGAGCTGAAAGCCGCTCCGCTCGTGCTGACCTGAAGGTGGCTCTGTGGAAGAAACAGGCTTTGTCCAGGTGGCTGTGGTGGCTCCGCTTGGGGGCGGCTTTGAGGTGGCAGCTGATGAACATCTGAGGGAAAACAGAGACGTCTCCTTAACCGGGACCTGATGTCATGTTCTGATCCCTTTGAAAGCGTTTCCAGTGGTCTCTTAGTCATGACTGCACCGTTTTTAGCCAACAATTTAAAAACCTGTGTCATTTTCTAGCATCTGCAGAGCAGCAGGAGTTCATTAGAAATTAGAAATACGCCCTTTTTTTTGGTCTGCTCCTGATTCATGAGTATTTCAATAAAAAAATACTCGGAAATGCAATTGAAATCTTGATTTTGAGATCAGAGAAATGCCTCAGTAACTTGTTTAAACACCATTTTCATCAGACTGCGGTCCTTAAATCCATACCCGCCATGCTAAAAGTCTATTCAGTACCTGGTCCACAGGTGTCTTTCTGAAGCGGAAAGCCTGGACGCTGAAGCACAGCCGGTCATCCCGCTGCCTGGGCAGGAATCTGGATGAAGATCCTGGCAGGACACTGTCCATTAGACATCTGCAACAGGAGGAATTTAGGGACAAAGAAACATCATGGATCTCATCTCCAGCTCCTGTCGTGTCATCTGACCGAGAAAACGGACCCGTGTTTGGTTATGAAGCTGTATCTGAGCTCGGAGAGGGGGTCAGGCTGCACGGTGGCGGCGCAGTGGTCCACATACAGAGTGAGGGGGGGGTGCAGCGCCGAATCCACAGCGGCCTCCAAAAACACTGCTTCCCCCTGCTGGAACACAGAGGAGCTGCGCGCGGAGGCGCATTCATCTGTGCAGGAGGAGCACAGAAAAACAGACAGGTGAGACATTGTTGTTGTTGTTGTTGTTTTAAAGTCGGGGCTGAACAGGATGAATTCACCCGCCATGATACGAAGGGAGAAGCGCAGGAGGCCGAAGCCGCGGATGCTGGACGTCATCGGTATCCAGGTCGGCATCAGTGGCTCTCCTATAACTTTCTGCTTCCTGATCTCAACAGGAAAACATAAATTATACACAAAAAAAAACACTTTTTTATAGTCTAGCCTCACCTTTCATAGTAGCACTCAACAGGTATGACTGTGGTCACGCCGCGGACGATCACGCTGCCGGTGGCGGTGGGAAGGATAGCCGGGAAGAGCAGCAGCTGATTGGAGTACAAGAGCCAATCCCCGTCAACCTGCAGGCCAATAAAAAACATCTTATTTTTATGTAATCATAAACCAGTAATCATTTCACGTTTTACTTCAGATCTGTTCATTCATTTAGTCTCCAAACAATTGAACACAAAATATACAAAATAGTAAATCAAAGGAGAAAGATTTTAAATCTCAGTGAGGTTTTTACTTTGTCCTTATTTATAGTTTATTTTCAGTTTTTCATATTTAATTTGGTTTAATTAAAGCTTTTTAAACATTTATATATATTTTATCAGTACATCTTCTTTCTTGAGGCACATTTTTTTGAAGTTTCTTTTTATTTGCCATACTTTAAATTGCGTTTAACTTAAAGATACATTTGCTGTAAAAAGTAGCATTGAAGTTTATTTTATCAAGTTTCCTTGAGTATAAGCATAGCAAGTATACTATAGACGATGTGTAGTGTAAGTGTACTAACCTCTTCATAGTAAATTAAAACGTTTTAGGTTTATAGAAAAAACTTTAGGTTTCCTGCCTCATTTTAGGGATAATTGAAATGCATTTAAATGGGATTTTATAAATAAAAACAATTGAAAAGTCATTAAAATATCCCAAAAATCATTGATAAATCTCACGGTAGTTTAAAAGTGTTTATTCTTAATAAATAAGTCAACGTTTTCTAAGTTAGACCAAATACTATTGATTTTCATTAATAAGTAGATACACTCTTTAAAAGTACGAGATTCAGTAAAATCTTTAAAAGATTTTTTAAACCAATAAGTTTATATTTACTGGAGTTATTAGAATTATTTACAAAAACACTTTAAAACTTAAAAATAATTGAAAATGATACCACTTTTGTTATGAAGTAGCAGGAATTTATAAAAAAAAAATTAGAGGACCTAGCTGCAGACCTGAACATCCACAACCGGAAGTCCTCGACCGGAAACGGAATTCTCCCCGTATCTAGAGGAAAAAAAAAACTTTCTTCTAACTGGCGACCCTAACAGTTACTTTTTTTCCGTTTTGAGTTTGAATAAAAGTTTCTTCTACAGCTGTAAGCTCTCGAACATGAACGTTTTTTAATCGCCTGAACTGCCATGTGGTGCATTGTGGGAGTTGACGTTTACAGACTTTCTAATTTGCCTTAGAAATATCGTGAAATTAGGTGCAGAAAAGGTATCTGAACATTTCAAAATAAAATGACTATGACTAAAACATAATTTTATTTGTTGTAACCTACAATAGAAAGTTTTTGTAAAAGGTAATTATAAATCTCACTCAGGTTTTGAGCTAACTTTTCTCACCCTGGACTCGGTTCCGCAATCCTGCAGCCCCGCAGACAGAACCATCACCTCGGTGTCGGTTCCGGGCCTCTCGGGTCCACAGGTCGAGTTCCATCCGAGCCGAATGAGCTCCGGACTGAACGGGGTGTTTGTTTTCCGGAAGAACTCCCTCTGAACGGTTATTCTCATCTTGTTTTCTTCACATTGTATTTTAAGCTCCTCGTTCTCCGGGTTTTCTAACGTGTGCTCCTGTGATGCGCAACAGAAGAACAATAAAACTGCGACGAATTTCCTCATTTTAGGATATTTTAATATTGTGGACATTGTGGGAAAAGGAGGGGAACTGGAAAACACAATATTAGCCGCTAATTAGCGTTATTTCTGGCCGGCTGGTAGGATCCATTCGAAGACGCATAGAAAACTCTGTAAATCTGTATTATTAAAATATAAAAATACTTGTACTTAATTTCTAATGGTAAATTTTCAAATAATATTTTTTCAATCATCTACTTTTATTTGTAAATTTCAATAAAAATTACATTCAAACGTAACGTTTACAGTAAAATCGCAATGTTGAAAAACTCAACTTTTTTTCCTCGAACTCGGCATGACGAGAAACTGTTTTTGGCGTTTTTAAAGTAGTTTTTGCTTAAAGTAAAAAAACACGCACACGCATTGTTATAAAATTATTCTGTCGGGTTTAAGAGCTGTTTGGCGTTTTTTATAGTAGTTTTTGAAAATAATAATGATAATTTGAGACGTAGAGTTTGGACAATGAGTGTCCCTGAACGTATCAATACGAGTGAGCGCAGATCGGGGGGGGAAACTGTACTTTTTCTGTTGTAGTCAGGACTGGTTTTACATTCTCGGTTTCACGGACAACTGTTTGCCCTTTTATAAAATACTTTTTGCACAAAATGAAGAAAAAACAGATATTGATAGGGCTAATTGTTTACAGGGTGTAACTGAACGCACCAAGGCGAATAAGCAGTGTAGAAAGCGGAACCTTGCTGTTTTGTTTCAGTCAGGACTGATAGTACTGTTACACAAGAGCGCTCCCGGTTTGACGAACAGCTGTTTGGTGTTTCTAAGTAGTTTTTGCTCAATATATATATAGAAAACAATACTGAAAGCTAAACAAGTGTTTGATTAAAATTAATCACCGAATGTCTGAGGAGAAGATCGACTGGGGTGGGAAAGGACTAGAGGAGGGGAACTTCAGGAGAACCTTGATGAAGAACGTACATGAAGGTCTTCCCCAGCCCCTTAAAGAACCGGCTAGATGCTCCATGATCAGAGGGGACTACGTTTACTTTTACTATGGCTGTGATGGACAGGACGACCGGGGATGGGGGTGTGGGTATCGAACCGTCCAGACCATGTCCTCCTGGATCTGCTGCAACCGCCGCGGCGCAGAACGCAAAGCTGTCCCGAGTCTGCCGGAGATCCAGCAAGCCCTGGTGACCGTGAGGGACAAGCCCAGCTCCTTTTCCGGCTCCAGGGAGTGGATCGGGACCTTTGAGGGCTCCCTGGTTCTGGATCTCCTCTATGAGGTCCCCTGTAAGCTGGTCCACATCCGCGGTGGAGCGGAGCTGGAGAGCATCGCAGTCCAGGAGCTCCATCGGCACTTCCAGGAGCACGGGTCTCCTGTCATGATGGGGGGCGACAGGGACAACTCCTCCAAGGGAATTTTGGGGGTGTGCACCGGGGCGGGCGGGAGCCACCTGCTGGTCCTGGACCCCCACTATTATGGGGGTCACCTGGAGAAGCAGGAGTTTCAGGGGAGAGGGTGGGTGTCCTGGAAGCGAGTGTCGTCTTTAGAACAGACCTCCTTCTATAATCTGTGTATGCCACAAACGCCAAAAAAGACGCCATAAAAAAACAGCCTGTCAGTTAAAAATGGATTTGAATGAGTTTGTGTTTGAATTCTGACTCTATGCTTCAATTGGAAAGTATTTTTCCCAACAACTGTGAGTCAGGGCCCTCTAGAGGTGGCTTTGTGCTATTACAGGTTCGGCATTTTTCTGATAGTGGTGGACATTCATACAGATAATTAAGCTCAAAATAACTTTTTCTAAAGATTCGGTGAACAAGAAGTAGATTAAAAGAAATGGCAATTGAAGCTGTGACATCACAGATACGCTGGGCGAGCCACAAGCGCTCCACTTGTAGACAACCAGATCCACATACAACTTTGTTTTCCTTGTATGAGGTGTAGGACTGGGAAGCTTCAAAATTGCTCGCCATTTTTGGATCCACCCTGAGGTTAAGTGTGAGCTTGCAAGAGAGCGTGTAAACCAAGAACTCTCAACTATGGGGAGTGGAAGAGGGGCGGTGTTACTGTTTTTCCAATAAACTCCTGCAGCTATGCAGAAAGTATGTCTTGCATTTTAAGTTTGTTTTTTTTATCTTATGGAGCCCTGCACGTGACATTAAAAAAACCACAACCCTGAAATCAATAATTTGTGGCACTGAATTATTGAATTGAATAGAATTTTGTGACCACAAATTACTATTTTGTTGGCGCAAACTAGCATTTTGTCACCACAAGTCAGCATTTTGTGGGTGCAATTTGGTGTTATTTTTGGGGACACATTAATGAGGGAGCAAGAATCGAACATACGAATACACAATAAAATAAATAAACAACAATTAAAGAAAAAAATGTTTATGCCCTGTCCAGGGCTCCGTAGTTTTGGCTAAAGATGTCATAATCACAATTAAATAATAGCAGAGAATGCTTGTAGAATAGATCAAAAGATGATCAGAATTGGTTTTTGAGCAAGTATTTTCAAAACATTGTTTGAGCGACTACATCAGCTTAAAATGGGTGGGATGTTTCAAGGAGAATCCAGTAGTTTTTCAAAATAAAGCTTCCTTTCAATCATAAAAAATAAGGACCCCTGCAGGCTGGTATCACTCACCTAAATGTTTAAGGTTATAAATTCTGACCATAAGCTTTTATTTTAATAAAAGTGAAAGTAATTTTCCAACAACTGTAATTCAGGTCCCCCTAGAGGGGGCTTGATGCTATTACAAGTTAAAACTCTTTTTTTTTTTTTTTTTTTTTTTTTTTTTTTTTTTTTAATGTAAAGTTTTATTAATTGAGTTTTACAAAATTGTTTTCTCTTTGTTTTGTTTGGGTTTTCTTAAATTCCAGTCCTCTTTGGGGGTTAATACATTCATACTTGTAAAAATTGAAGAACCACTGATCTAGCTTCAATTTTCTCAAAACTACTGTCATCACTCATTATTTTTATTTAGTCAAAATACAGGTTGGGGATTTCAGATATTTGTAAAGATTGAACTTTATTATTAGATTAAGAGAACAATCAATCCTGAAATATCCACAATTCTCCAATTTCCGTTCAATTTTGACACATATGGAAGGTTCTAGTGTAGCTTTGGGCGGTACCGACCCACACTGACACGGAAGGTTAGCGGACGATTAAGCTCAGGTTTCTGAGGCGCAGTCGTTGTAAAAGATCTGGAAGTTCTTGTCCACATTCATCCTGCCTCTGAGGAACTTCTCCAGGTTCTTGAGAGGAACCTCAACCATGTGGTTATTGACCCGATCGTTGAGCCCGTAAGCCCCGAACACGGGGAACTTGTAGCGCACAAAGTAGGGCGCGTTCTGGTCGAATTCTGTGCAGCAGTAGGCCGACCACGTGTACTCGGGAACGGCCACGCGCTCCTGGTTGTTACGGCGGATGGTGTGACCCGACGTGGTGACTCCGGTTACCACGAAGGCTTTGCCGCGGCAGTAGTTGTTAAGGCGCCTTCGTATGAGGTCCTTGTGTTCGGCCCAGGGACCCAGGTTGAACTCCCGGATCTGGGGTACCACGTTGGTTAGGGTGTAGGTGGAGGCTTTGTCCAGAGGATCTGCCTGGTGTTCGTCTGGGTTCAGTTGGCCGCGCTCGTACTGAACGACGTCAGCGTAGTCTTCCAGAACCGCTTGAGTGTCCTCAAAGTTCATGTGCATTCCTGAAGACTGAGGGAAGGGCTCCATGTTGCTGCTGCTCTGGTCCGAGGCCAACTGTGGACAGGATAACAGTTCCATTTTCATATAAGAGACACTTTTTTATAGCTACATATCTCGTTTTAGACAAGCTATCACCCATTGACTTTGTAAGAAAATTGGACTGAGTGACCCCTCCCCACTGGTGTCCCAAACAGGAAGTACCTTCTGGCTCCAAAAAGCCAGTTTCCCATTACTGTCATTCTATTGGTCCGAATAACCATTCTTGGGTTCTTGATAACCCCCATTTTATTTATGATATTTTTCCTGTAGTTCGAGTTGATCAAGTTAAAAAATTGACCTATCAGATGCCTCGAAAAAAGTAGGTGGAGCCGGCTTGTCCTTACGTCCAATGTTTGACAGATTTTGTGTGGTCTGTTTTCCAGTGGTAGGGGTGTGGACTTCCTACAACTTTACAGTTGATTGGGGGGGAGTGGTTGCCATAGAAACGTCAACTCAGACTGACTGGAACCAATTACTAGTATTTGACGATGTCTGGTTCCAACGTGTATCGTGAAAAAACGGCGACTGAATTGAATTCATTTTGGTTGGAGCGAGAAGTAAACCGACTTTTAGGGGTGATATAGAAGCTGAGTCTAGAACTGAACGCAACAGACACGTGTTACGCCACATTGACCGGGCCGATGCGTGAAACGGACTAAACTGTTGTTTTCTTGTACAGCAAGAAAAATGAAAGTCTTTGAAGATACATTTTGATTTTGATGCTTATTTATCGAAAATGGATTTCACTTTCATTTCATACACATTAGCCATGTTAGAAGCGTCAGCGATACCTGTAACTCCCAACGTTGTTTGAAAGACGTAATAAAACAGATTAGCTACGTTTCCATGACGCAAATGTGCAAAACTTTACTGAAATTCTAGAAATGTCGAAAAAACTCAATTTTGAAATTACACTGTTTCCATTAAATCGTTACCATGCAAATAAAACCAGCTCACATGATACGTCATTCAAAAATACGCTAACGGATGTACACAATACTTTGATTGACAGCAGATTCTTTAAAATTTCTGCCACGGCACTAGCGCTCATCATCATCTATCAAAGGAGACTTCAGCGTGGGAGTGGCTACGGATGAAGGGATTATGGGAAATGGTGGTTGATGATTTTGCAGAGGTGCTGTGGATCCAACAATTCCGTATGACACACTCAACTTTTGATGAGCTCTGTGACTCTGTGGGACCTCCTGTGGCGCCCGCCGTGCAGCGACCAAGACAGCCAGTTCCTACCAAGAAGCAAATCGCCATCCGGTTGTTGGACATGTGACTTTAATTCTAAAAGAAAGTGTTTTCATTGAAGTTTTGTGAAATATGTCAGTATCGGTTCAAAAACCCCCTCCTCCTAGCCCAAAAACATTTTTTCGATAAATGCGAGTTTTTTTCAAAATTGTCAAATCCAATTTGCGCAATTTCATAAACAATGGAAACGCATCTAATGATACCATTCAGACTGACATAACTGTGACCACGCTAACTCCCAACCTTGTTGATTACACGCAAAAAACAAACAGTGTGACCCTGTTGCTCGTGTTAGCATGTCCACAGTATCAATAACTCCCAACTTAGTTTGCAACTCGTAAAGCGTAAGCGACTGACATTTTGACAGAGCGCTGTGTTCCTCTGAAAGTCGCTTCAACATCAGTTAACACAACAAGAATGAATCCATAAATAAAGCGCTCTGGATTGTAATTTCCCCTTTTAACAACAGCATAATTTATTTATTTTTTTCAAAGGACGAATCGTTCAACACACACAATGCATTGTGGTCTATATTTGCTGATCTAGTGAGCATCGGTGCACACTGGTTTTTTGGAAATATACAGGTCACTGGATTTTGGAATTGTAGATTCGGACACCTGGAAAATTGGTGAACGCCTCATATGGTGCTGTAACTGGGGAGTCGTGTGGGAATTCTGACACAACCGTAGACTTTTCGGTTGTTCTTTGTTTTTAGTACCTGTTGTGTTTGATGAAATGTGCTGCATTTTCCTGTTGGATTCAAGGAAACTGTCCAATTTTATTACCGAAATTATTTTTTGATCGAGCCCAAACCCACCTGAGGTTCAAACATCCACGGAAAGTCCACCTTCTTTTCCCCGTCTGTCTTCTTGAACACATAGGCAGAGTAGACAGGGATGTGCCGGCGTGTGTCGTACAGAGTGACGTAGCGCGGTTGATCCTCGTACCTCTGGCAGATCTTCTTGAAGGCTTTGATGAAGTAGCCCCGCGGCGGGGTGCCCATGAACAGAGAGTCTTTGCAGCGCTCCACATGGTTGAAATCCCCCACGACGCCTGTCTGGACGCCCTGCAGGACCACACAGCTCAGGATGGTGAGAAGCAAGGCAGCAGCGCCGCTTACAGATCCAGGTTCCATCGCTGCAGTTTAGTTGCTCTCAGCCGCACTGCTGTACCTGCAAGTCCTTCTCAGCTCGATCACACCTAACATTTCCTTTCTGGCTCATCTGTGCTACAAGGAATATAATCTCCCATGATGGAGTCCTTTCCATATATTCAAATGGCTGCATAGATGGTTGCAGCAGCTCTAAATGAGTGAATGTTATCACTTTATCTGTGGCCTCATCCACGACTCTGACAAGCCATAGAGTAGACTCAATGGAAGCTGCTTCTGCGATACCTTCAGCTTCACCTTTATCCCGCATTTATCCTCCATGAAAGGAGCTCCATGGTGCACTTTCATTATAGGGACGTGTTTTTGTTATAGATGAAGCAGGAAGGGGTTTTTTGAACATCACAGTGTGAAAAAAGCCCCAACCCTTCATTCTTTTATCTTTCAAAGTAGCTCACCATTTTGGGGGGGTGGGGGGTTGTCACGAGGTTGCTGGAGCCTATCCTAGCTACTGTTAGGCGAAGGCAAGGTACACCCTGGACAGGTCACCAGTTGATCCCAGAGCCCTGATCTTCTAACAATCAAATCACGTTTGTTTGTTTTTTTTGTTTTTGCAGAAATTGCAGCATTTTAAGCTACGTTCACACCGCCCATGGCGACACCTGGTCAAGCCACCACTTCCGACAAAAGTCTATGTAAACACAAGTTTCGGGATTCCGCTTACAAACTCGCGTTCGCAAGTAGCGTCGCAGGTTTTTATGACCATTTCGGCCATTGGACAAGCGATGAACCAGGTCAAACTGACCAATCAGGGACTCAGATTTGGTGGTGACATTTGGATTTATCCGGTGAACCCAGACCAGCCGGACGATGTCTGCGTTTGTTTTTCAAATAAGGAATAAAATAAGATGATGGTAATCCATATCCGCCATTGAAAGGACCCCAGCAATGAACCGAAATGTTAACGTTTTGTGCCCAAATTGCGACATTTGCACCGCTTTTCACATTTCCCACCAAGTCTCTTCCAACTGTAGATTTCGGACGTTCTCTAGTAAACAAAACAAAACAAAAAAAGAAGGAGCCCCTCCCTGCTTGCCCAGTGTGAACATCATGTGTTAATGCCCAGTGTGTACGTAGTCTGTGATGGACTGATCAGTATAAGGCAAGGACAGCGAAAAAGTCACATCAAGAATATTTAAATTTATTCTTCAAAACATGTAGATGGGAAAAAATGGGCTCTTAAAAGAGGTCAAAGTAACAAAATCAACTCAAGCTTTAAATTTAACAGAAGACATCTGAACAGACAAACAAACTTGCTTAAACAGATCTACCTAATTGAGAACACATGGGAACATATATAGTGGCTGATCAGTTTACTCAGCTTAATGTAATACTTTATTAATTTTCATTACATTGTTGACATTTTCTATCACTTTCCATTTATTAGTTCATATATATATATATCTAAGGTTAATTTAGTGTTCAGATCTGACATAAAGCTGGACCGAAAAGACATGAAAGGAGAAAAACAGCCGAGCTTTTTATGAAAACAACATCATTAGTTTATAAATGAATTATGGGAGGATTTTTACTGTTGGTGCTGCACAAAATTAGGATAACACCAAATAGTTTCTGGAGTGATCCCAGGTGATTTTTGATATAGTTTTGAATGTTTTATCAATTTAAAAAAAATAAAGTAGATTCACAGAAACAGGTTTGTAAAATCTGAACTCCTCTTCAATATGATTCATAAGGACCTTTGCTTACTTCACTTAAATTTAGAAAAAGTGAAACTGCAGGAAAACTTTCCACTTTTGATCATGATAATAAGTTACCAACAAGGTTTTGGTTGCCTTTACTTTTTCTTTTCTGAATGTTCTTAATGTTTAGGGGGGAAAGGAAGAGGGGCGGGGTACACAAGCGCATGATTGGTCTGCTGTGGTCATTACTGAAGCTCAATGGGAGTCCACTATGTTATGTTTTGTGAATGTAATATTAAAAATGTCTCAGATGTCTCAAAGTTGGACTTTCAATCAAATGGGGAAGTAATAGATTGAGGATGATTAATTAGTGATTGCAGCTAATTAATGACTAATGAACTTTTTATGGTGGTTTTTAGATGACTTTCGGGCTGAAAAACCATGACTATCTGGCAACACTGCACATGAATTTATCACCACAGCTGTGCAGAAAGTGAGCAGCTGTCTGTTACATTCAGACTCCTGTAGTTGTAGGTCGATGTGCAAATTCTTCTTATCTTTTGCAAGGGAATCAAATGGGGCAGAAAGAAAAAGCTCTTTATGACTTTTTATCATGCAAATGATTTTTTTTTCCGTATTGTAAACCAATGAGGTTGAGCTAAAATGTGCCTGTGGAAGATCCATAAACGAAGAAAAAAATGTCTTGAAGAATCAGGTAAAAAAAAGAGGTGTGCAAATAATCCACACATGGTTTAGTTAGCATTTTTGCTGTACTTTGCTTTTTTCTTTTATGTCTTTTTGTTAAAATTTCCACCTTATTTTTCCAATTTTTTTTTTATATCTTTAAAGACACAAGAACTATTTTTTAGAACTTCGATTAGATTCTTTAGCTTGATTTCTATTATTATGAAAATGAGGGTGCAGTTTAAAGACCCCCTTCAATGAAAATGGTGTTTGTCACACGTTCTAGTAGCATTTTTCTCACGATGAAGGCTATATATAAGGAAAACGTGAGCTTAGAATTAGATTTCATGCAATTCTTCATTTAAAGTGTTGTGATATGGGGGGAAAAACCATGTTGATTGAAAAAGATTGTATTAGTGATGTAGAAGCCACAATCTCCTTGCATCCACTTGGAGACAAAAGGATCCATGTACATGCCGGTATCTGGCTCAAAACTGTACGACTGCATAGCTCCAAAGTTGCTCAACATTTTTGTTGCACTGGTAATGCTAGATTGGGGCTGTAAGCTAGCGGGAAGCACATAAAAATGGATGGGTGAAGGGAAAGGGGGTCGGGGATGCACCGTGCCAACGACCCAGCTCACAAGCCAGAAATGAATTTCTAATGAACTCCTGTCACCTTTCAGAAACTATGTTCTAGAAAAAGACATGGCATTAAAAAATATTTTTCCCTCAAATTAATAATTTGTGGTCAAAATTTTGTATTTTGAGACCACAATTTGGCATTTTGTGGGCACAAATAAGCATTTTGCTGAGGGCCTTTGAGAGCAAAAGCAGAAAATAACCATTGGTAGGTTTAAACCACATGAAATATGAAGCGCTACATAAATGAAGAAAAATGCGAAACAAAAAATATGAGTGGAAATAGAGAAAGCATTTGAAACAAATTAACCTAAAATTGAAAAGCAGGGAAAAACTAGCAGTGGCTGCATATCCGGAAGAAAAAGAAGGGTTGAATGCTATATTACTGAATGAAAATGACACTTAAAGAGTAATAATTGGCAAAAAAAAAAAAAAAAAAGAAAAGAAAGAAAAAATCAAATTTGGCTATAAATAAAGTGGAGACAGCACAATAATAAAAAAGATATGTTTGGGAGAAATGCAGCCGCTGGGTTTCAAAACGGTCGAAATTGTGTCACGTGTCATGCCACTACGCCACCAACCAGGTACACTTGACAGGACATGTAATTCATATAATCCTGGAAAATCTTGAAAGGGTTTCAAGGACCAAAAGCTGAAAGAGCTAAACATTTTAATAGTTGAATGGTTAAAATAGCTGAAACTTTGTAGAAGGAGTTAAGCTGTAAAAACTGGCGGAAGATACTATAATAAAGAAAGAGAAACGGGGAAACAATGCTTTATAGCATTCAACCAATAAGGAGTTTAATCTGTAACATTCACATGAAAATGGGTGAATAAAACTAGAAGCCCCCCACTTATTTAATTTGTTATATTTTGTTTTTATTGTAACATTGTTTTTCATTTCATAATCTTTCTGTTATAAGTTCACAAATCTTGATGACATCATGTGTAGTTTTGCGCAGAAACACAATTTGCTCCTCATCTGTTTTTTGGTGGGACACAGTCGCCAGCAAATATCTGGAAGTTCTTGCTGACGAAGGTCGTCTTCTCGAGGAAGTCCTTCAGCTTCTGGACGGACATTTCCACCACGTTGTTGTTTTCCTCCACATTTAGGGCGTAGTGTGCGAAAGAAGGGAATTTGTGGCGCTCACCGAACGGCGTGTTTTGGTCGTAGTCGGCGCAGCAGTAGGCCGACCACACATACTTGGGCACCGCAATGCGATCCATGTTGTCCCGGCGGATCCTCTTTCCAGACGTGGTGACGCCGGTCACGATGTAAGCTGTGCCGCGGCAGTAGTTGTTCAACCTTTTACGGACGATGTGCTCCTGTCTGCTCCAGACTATGTTGGTGAAAACGGGCACCATGGGAACTACGTTGGTGAGGGTGTAGGTGGAGGCTTTGTCGTCGAGCTCGTCCTGATGCTCGTCTGGGTTCAGGGTTCCCCGCTCGTAATGTATGGCGTTGGTGTAATCCTCCAGGATCGCTTGGGAGTCCTCAAAGTTCAAGTGCATGATTCTGCGCGGGAAGGGCTGCATCTCATCTGTTTCGGAAAGCGTTGACAGCTGTGCAAATAGAAAAGCACGTTTAAACAGCTGGATAAAACAAAGCATGAGCATGAGAAACACTATAAGGTAAAAATCTATAATCAGTAAAACGCTCCTCATATTAGACCCTTTTATATCGGTGCTGTTGCCGGCAACAGCAAAATTACACACACTCCTTGAACTACCATAACTTTTCCACTGATGTAACTGTTTACGCAATTAACATAATTTCAACTATGGAATATTATCAGTATAGTCGATATTGTGTAAAAGGGAAAGAGTTACATTACTTATAAAAATTTAAAATTTGTGGCTACAGCAAATAACACGTTTTTTAAAGTACCATATCTCTTTGACCAATTACGCAATAACTCCAACGGATTCTGACGCAGAGAGAACATTAGCCATGTTAGAAGCGTCAGCGATACCTGTAACTCCCAACGTTGTTTGAAAGACGTAATAAAACAGATTAGCTACGTTTCCATGACGCAAATGTGCAAAACTTTACTGAAATTCTAGAAATGTCGAAAAAACTCAATTTTGAAATTACACTGTTTCCATTAAATCGTTACCATGCAAATAAAACCAGCTCACATGATACGTCATTCAAAAATACGCTAACGGATGTACACAATACTTTGATTGACAGCAGATTCTTTAAAATTTCTGCCACGGCACTAGCGCTCATCATCATCTATCAAAGGAGACTTCAGCGTGGGAGTGGCTACGGATGAAGGGATTATGGGAAATGGTGGTTGATGATTTTGCAGAGGTGCTGTGGATCCAACAATTCCGTATGACACACTCAACTTTTGATGAGCTCTGTGACTCTGTGGGACCTCCTGTGGCGCCCGCCGTGCAGCGACCAAGACAGCCAGTTCCTACCAAGAAGCAAATCGCCATCCGGTTGTTGGACATGTGACTTTAATTCTAAAAGAAAGTGTTTTCATTGAAGTTTTGTGAAATATGTCAGTATCGGTTCAAAAACCCCCTCCTCCTAGCCCAAAAACATTTTTTCGATAAATGCGAGTTTTTTTCAAAATTGTCAAATCCAATTTGCGCAATTTCATAAACAATGGAAACGCATCTAATGATACCATTCAGACTGACATAACTGTGACCACGCTAACTCCCAACCTTGTTGATTACACGCAAAAAACAAACAGTGTGACCCTGTTGCTCGTGTTAGCATGTCCACAGTATCAATAACTCCCAACTTAGTTTGCAACTCGTAAAGCGTAAGCGACTGACATTTTGACAGAGCGCTGTGTTCCTCTGAAAGTCGCTTCAACATCAGTTAACACAACAAGAATGAATCCATAAATAAAGCGCTCTGGATTGTAATTTCCCCTTTTAACAACAGCATAATTTATTTATTTTTTTCAAAGGACGAATCGTTCAACACACACAATGCATTGTGGTCTATATTTGCTGATCTAGTGAGCATCGGTGCACACTGGTTTTTTGGAAATATACAGGTCACTGGATTTTGGAATTGTAGATTCGGACACCTGGAAAATTGGTGAACGCCTCATATGGTGCTGTAACTGGGGAGTCGTGTGGGAATTCTGACACAACCGTAGACTTTTCGGTTGTTCTTTGTTTTTAGTACCTGTTGTGTTTGATGAAATGTGCTGCATTTTCCTGTTGGATTCAAGGAAACTGTCCAATTTTATTACCGAAATTATTTTTTGATCGAGCCCAAACCCACCTGAGGTTCAAACATCCACGGAAAGTCCACCTTCTTTTCCCCGTCTGTCTTCTTGAACACATAGGCAGAGTAGACAGGGATGTGCCGGCGTGTGTCGTACAGAGTGACGTAGCGCGGTTGATCCTCGTACCTCTGGCAGATCTTCTTGAAGGCTTTGATGAAGTAGCCCCGCGGCGGGGTGCCCATGAACAGAGAGTCTTTGCAGCGCTCCACATGGTTGAAATCCCCCACGACGCCTGTCTGGACGCCCTGCAGGACCACACAGCTCAGGATGGTGAGAAGCAAGGCAGCAGCGCCGCTTACAGATCCAGGTTCCATCGCTGCAGTTTAGTTGCTCTCAGCCGCACTGCTGTACCTGCAAGTCCTTCTCAGCTCGATCACACCTAACATTTCCTTTCTGGCTCATCTGTGCTACAAGGAATATAATCTCCCATGATGGAGTCCTTTCCATATATTCAAATGGCTGCATAGATGGTTGCAGCAGCTCTAAATGAGTGAATGTTATCACTTTATCTGTGGCCTCATCCACGACTCTGACAAGCCATAGAGTAGACTCAATGGAAGCTGCTTCTGCGATACCTTCAGCTTCACCTTTATCCCGCATTTATCCTCCATGAAAGGAGCTCCATGGTGCACTTTCATTATAGGGACGTGTTTTTGTTATAGATGAAGCAGGAAGGGGTTTTTTGAACATCACAGTGTGAAAAAAGCCCCAACCCTTCATTCTTTTATCTTTCAAAGTAGCTCACCATTTTGGGGGGGTGGGGGGTTGTCACGAGGTTGCTGGAGCCTATCCTAGCTACTGTTAGGCGAAGGCAAGGTACACCCTGGACAGGTCACCAGTTGATCCCAGAGCCCTGATCTTCTAACAATCAAATCACGTTTGTTTGTTTTTTTTGTTTTTGCAGAAATTGCAGCATTTTAAGCTACGTTCACACCGCCCATGGCGACACCTGGTCAAGCCACCACTTCCGACAAAAGTCTATGTAAACACAAGTTTCGGGATTCCGCTTACAAACTCGCGTTCGCAAGTAGCGTCGCAGGTTTTTATGACCATTTCGGCCATTGGACAAGCGATGAACCAGGTCAAACTGACCAATCAGGGACTCAGATTTGGTGGTGACATTTGGATTTATCCGGTGAACCCAGACCAGCCGGACGATGTCTGCGTTTGTTTTTCAAATAAGGAATAAAATAAGATGATGGTAATCCATATCCGCCATTGAAAGGACCCCAGCAATGAACCGAAATGTTAACGTTTTGTGCCCAAATTGCGACATTTGCACCGCTTTTCACATTTCCCACCAAGTCTCTTCCAACTGTAGATTTCGGACGTTCTCTAGTAAACAAAACAAAACAAAAAAAGAAGGAGCCCCTCCCTGCTTGCCCAGTGTGAACATCATGTGTTAATGCCCAGTGTGTACGTAGTCTGTGATGGACTGATCAGTATAAGGCAAGGACAGCGAAAAAGTCACATCAAGAATATTTAAATTTATTCTTCAAAACATGTAGATGGGAAAAAATGGGCTCTTAAAAGAGGTCAAAGTAACAAAATCAACTCAAGCTTTAAATTTAACAGAAGACATCTGAACAGACAAACAAACTTGCTTAAACAGATCTACCTAATTGAGAACACATGGGAACATATATAGTGGCTGATCAGTTTACTCAGCTTAATGTAATACTTTATTAATTTTCATTACATTGTTGACATTTTCTATCACTTTCCATTTATTAGTTCATATATATATATATCTAAGGTTAATTTAGTGTTCAGATCTGACATAAAGCTGGACCGAAAAGACATGAAAGGAGAAAAACAGCCGAGCTTTTTATGAAAACAACATCATTAGTTTATAAATGAATTATGGGAGGATTTTTACTGTTGGTGCTGCACAAAATTAGGATAACACCAAATAGTTTCTGGAGTGATCCCAGGTGATTTTTGATATAGTTTTGAATGTTTTATCAATTTAAAAAAAATAAAGTAGATTCACAGAAACAGGTTTGTAAAATCTGAACTCCTCTTCAATATGATTCATAAGGACCTTTGCTTACTTCACTTAAATTTAGAAAAAGTGAAACTGCAGGAAAACTTTCCACTTTTGATCATGATAATAAGTTACCAACAAGGTTTTGGTTGCCTTTACTTTTTCTTTTCTGAATGTTCTTAATGTTTAGGGGGGAAAGGAAGAGGGGCGGGGTACACAAGCGCATGATTGGTCTGCTGTGGTCATTACTGAAGCTCAATGGGAGTCCACTATGTTATGTTTTGTGAATGTAATATTAAAAATGTCTCAGATGTCTCAAAGTTGGACTTTCAATCAAATGGGGAAGTAATAGATTGAGGATGATTAATTAGTGATTGCAGCTAATTAATGACTAATGAACTTTTTATGGTGGTTTTTAGATGACTTTCGGGCTGAAAAACCATGACTATCTGGCAACACTGCACATGAATTTATCACCACAGCTGTGCAGAAAGTGAGCAGCTGTCTGTTACATTCAGACTCCTGTAGTTGTAGGTCGATGTGCAAATTCTTCTTATCTTTTGCAAGGGAATCAAATGGGGCAGAAAGAAAAAGCTCTTTATGACTTTTTATCATGCAAATGATTTTTTTTTCCGTATTGTAAACCAATGAGGTTGAGCTAAAATGTGCCTGTGGAAGATCCATAAACGAAGAAAAAAATGTCTTGAAGAATCAGGTAAAAAAAAGAGGTGTGCAAATAATCCACACATGGTTTAGTTAGCATTTTTGCTGTACTTTGCTTTTTTCTTTTATGTCTTTTTGTTAAAATTTCCACCTTATTTTTCCAATTTTTTTTTTATATCTTTAAAGACACAAGAACTATTTTTTAGAACTTCGATTAGATTCTTTAGCTTGATTTCTATTATTATGAAAATGAGGGTGCAGTTTAAAGACCCCCTTCAATGAAAATGGTGTTTGTCACACGTTCTAGTAGCATTTTTCTCACGATGAAGGCTATATATAAGGAAAACGTGAGCTTAGAATTAGATTTCATGCAATTCTTCATTTAAAGTGTTGTGATATGGGGGGAAAAGCCATGTTGATTGAAAAAGATTGTATTAGTGATGTAGAAGCCACAATCTCCTTGCATCCACTTGGAGACAAAAGGATCCATGTACATGCCGGTATCTGGCTCAAAACTGTACGACTGCATAGCTCCAAAGTTGCTCAACATTTTTGTTGCACTGGTAATGCTAGATTGGGGCTGTAAGCTAGCGGGAAGCACATAAAAATGGATGGGTGAAGGGAAAGGGGGTCGGGGATGCACCGTGCCAACGACCCAGCTCACAAGCCAGAAATGAATTTCTAATGAACTCCTGTCACCTTTCAGAAACTATGTTCTAGAAAAAGACATGGCATTAAAAAATATTTTTCCCTCAAATTAATAATTTGTGGTCAAAATTTTGTATTTTGAGACCACAATTTGGCATTTTGTGGGCACAAATAAGCATTTTGCTGAGGGCCTTTGAGAGCAAAAGCAGAAAATAACCATTGGTAGGTTTAAACCACATGAAATATGAAGCGCTACATAAATGAAGAAAAATGCGAAACAAAAAATATGAGTGGAAATAGAGAAAGCATTTGAAACAAATTAACCTAAAATTGAAAAGCAGGGAAAAACTAGCAGTGGCTGCATATCCGGAAGAAAAAGAAGGGTTGAATGCTATATTACTGAATGAAAATGACACTTAAAGAGTAATAATTGGCAAAAAAAAAAAAAAAAAAGAAAAGAAAGAAAAAATCAAATTTGGCTATAAATAAAGTGGAGACAGCACAATAATAAAAAAGATATGTTTGGGAGAAATGCAGCCGCTGGGTTTCAAAACGGTCGAAATTGTGTCACGTGTCATGCCACTACGCCACCAACCAGGTACACTTGACAGGACATGTAATTCATATAATCCTGGAAAATCTTGAAAGGGTTTCAAGGACCAAAAGCTGAAAGAGCTAAACATTTTAATAGTTGAATGGTTAAAATAGCTGAAACTTTGTAGAAGGAGTTAAGCTGTAAAAACTGGCGGAAGATACTATAATAAAGAAAGAGAAACGGGGAAACAATGCTTTATAGCATTCAACCAATAAGGAGTTTAATCTGTAACATTCACATGAAAATGGGTGAATAAAACTAGAAGCCCCCCACTTATTTAATTTGTTATATTTTGTTTTTATTGTAACATTGTTTTTCATTTCATAATCTTTCTGTTATAAGTTCACAAATCTTGATGACATCATGTGTAGTTTTGCGCAGAAACACAATTTGCTCCTCATCTGTTTTTTGGTGGGACACAGTCGCCAGCAAATATCTGGAAGTTCTTGCTGACGAAGGTCGTCTTCTCGAGGAAGTCCTTCAGCTTCTGGACGGACATTTCCACCACGTTGTTGTTTTCCTCCACATTTAGGGCGTAGTGTGCGAAAGAAGGGAATTTGTGGCGCTCACCGAACGGCGTGTTTTGGTCGTAGTCGGCGCAGCAGTAGGCCGACCACACATACTTGGGCACCGCAATGCGATCCATGTTGTCCCGGCGGATCCTCTTTCCAGACGTGGTGACGCCGGTCACGATGTAAGCTGTGCCGCGGCAGTAGTTGTTCAACCTTTTACGGACGATGTGCTCCTGTCTGCTCCAGACTATGTTGGTGAAAACGGGCACCATGGGAACTACGTTGGTGAGGGTGTAGGTGGAGGCTTTGTCGTCGAGCTCGTCCTGATGCTCGTCTGGGTTCAGGGTTCCCCGCTCGTAATGTATGGCGTTGGTGTAATCCTCCAGGATCGCTTGGGAGTCCTCAAAGTTCAAGTGCATGATTCTGCGCGGGAAGGGCTGCATCTCATCTGTTTCGGAAAGCGTTGACAGCTGTGCAAATAGAAAAGCACGTTTAAACAGCTGGATAAAACAAAGCATGAGCATGAGAAACACTATAAGGTAAAAATCTATAATCAGTAAAACGCTCCTCATATTAGACCCTTTTATATCGGTGCTGTTGCCGGCAACAGCAAAATTACACACACTCCTTGAACTACCATAACTTTTCCACTGATGTAACTGTTTACGCAATTAACATAATTTCAACTATGGAATATTATCAGTATAGTCGATATTGTGTAAAAGGGAAAGAGTTACATTACTTATAAAAATTTAAAATTTGTGGCTACAGCAAATAACACGTTTTTTAAAGTACCATATCTCTTTGACCAATTACGCAATAACTCCAACGGATTCTGACGCAGAGAGAAGGGGCTTTCCGCAGATATTTAACACAAAGGCAAAGCCAACATGCTTTCCTCCGCTTCAGAATCAGTTGGAATTACGTTAATTGCATAAACGACTAAAGAGTTACTCGAGAAGATGTAAAATTCGTAGCTATAGCTCCAGTGTTAAATGGTTATTTCTAGCGTTGTCACTGGCGACGACAAGATAACACACGTTCTTTGAACTACCGATATTCTTTGACCGATTATGCAATAACTCAAATGGATTCTGACACAAAGAATAAGCCAACATGGTTTTTGCAGTTATACAAAAATCAGTTACCGCATATGCGATCTTCTTCCTCTTTCGGCTTCTCCCATCAGGGAACAAGTCGCATGGTATATTTGGCAATGTTTTACGCCGGATGCCCTTCCTGACGCAACCTTCTCAAACCGGGCTTGGAACCGGCACAAAGGTAGAGAAGGGAACAGGGAGCAGCCCGGAGTCGAACCCTGGTTTCACGGACGGAAGGCGCCGCAAACCAGCACGAGCTAAACCAACTCCCCAATTGACCTAAACTGGCTCCCAATAACTAAGACGCCACTGGGAACACTTTTGTCTTCTTCCTCTTAGTTACCGCATTTGCGATACAAACACTTTATGTGTCATTTCGCACTTTGTGTTGCTTTTTGGCGTAAAGCCACTTTTTTCTATGAGTCAGAATAATTTGGTTCACGTTTATGATGAAAACACTGTAATACTTTAAAGTGTTGCGTCTTACAGCAAAGCTACTATTCTCACTTCAAAATCCATTACTTTTATTGCGTCAATGGTTCAAAAGTTTCGGTAATTCAAATAAGATCAAGCCTGGAGCTAAAGCTACTGGTTGTCAAGCTTAGACTTTTCCAGCTTTCCTTACCTGAGGTTCGTACATCCATGGGACGTCCACACATCTCTCCCCATCCGTACGCTTAAAAGTGTAGGCAGAGTACACGGGTATACGAAAGCCAATGTGGTACAGAGTCACATAACGGGCTTTCTTGTTGTAAAATTGGCAAATATATCGCACAGGGTGGTGCTCCAGTCCTCTCGGTGGTGTTTCCATGTAAAAGAATGCTTTGCACTCGGGAGACAGCTCTTTTTCCACCCTGCATCTCGCCGCCGACATCAGTGTGCTAAGAAACACAAAGCTAAGGTGTAAACCCAATGCCATCCTCTACAGGAGTCTTCTCGCGAATAGTCCTCTATAGTGAGCCGAGTTAGGTGTAGACTTTACGTCTGCCGGTGGAGCTCAGTGGAGCAGCTATCGCAGGTAATCATGGTTCAGTATGCAAAGCGACTGAGGTAGTACCTCACACCGCGGTTGATCCACCCACAGACAGAACAGCCGGAGCACTCCTCAGGCACAAGTTATAAAAGAAACTATTTTTACCTGGTCTAGGAGGTCAACACCAATCAGGCAGGAAAAGACAAAAATACTCGCACCCTTGTTGAAATAAAATTAGCTTTAACACTTTTGAGAGTGGACCAAAGAAACGATTGGAAAAACTATTTATTCCTGAAACAAGCGGAACGTCAGAGGGAAAACAGTTAAAAAGAAACAATCGATGGTTAATTAACGGTCACTTATATTAACCCTTTAACACTTGAGCTGTCACCAACGAAGCAAAATAACACACATTTTGTACTGCCGTAACTCTTTAGGTGGTTTCTCAATTAACGTATTTCCAACAGATTCTGACACAAATTCAGCTTAACGTTGCTTTTCTCAGCTTCAGGATCTGTTGCAAATTATGTTAATTGTGTAAACAGCTAAAGAATTACCGGAGTTCAAAGGATGTCATCACTGTTGACAGCGTTAAGGGATTAAACATTAATCCAGTTGCACCTCTTCTTTTTTAGATCTTCCTTGAGACTAAATGGATTATTAGACTGGATATTGCATAACTATTATGATACATTTTGTTTTCAGAGATGCAACTTATCTTATCCCTTGTGCTATCTTAGATGACCCCACCCTTACATTGACGTGTTCTCCCTACCATGAAAAGGCTGGATAAAGGTGGAAAGATTTCATGTAATCCATGGACACCAGTGAAGATCACAAATCATTGAAGAAAAAAGGTTCAGCCCACTGTCTAGTGGTTCTAGATGACCCAACTCCCAATGTTAAAGTGCCTAGGATAGCACAAGGGTTACTGCAGTGTTTACCAGTCCCATTTACAGTTCATAACCAACTGCAAGACAATGACACATCACTATCAACTGTATTAACAAACAGCATGGCCTTCTCCTTCCACTGGGAGGCAGTACCATTGGTGCATTTTTATTGTAATCTTTGGCTGGATCACTGCCGCCTTCACACCCACTTTCAATTTGCCCAAATGCCCCAACAGAGCTTGGGAGGAAAGACGCAAAGTTGGAGACTAACCAAACTGCCATCGTTATATGTCTTCAAGGCCAAACTCACAGAAACAGTCAATTCCACTAAATTCTTTAATTGTTTCACTTGATCTCTGATTTAACTGTTTTTTATGATTCATTGTTTTATGGTTTTTTTGGCTGTTATGTTTTTATTATCCTAGTATTGTCCAAGAAAGAAAGAAATCTGTTCTTCTTATTTGACCCTAAAACCTCTAAAGGTCAAGTAGCCAAAGGTTGTTGCCACATTTCTACAATGGCTTAAAACGTAATTTCGCCAATCAGAATCAAGAATCAAGAAATTAATGTTCTTAGACAGTACTGGGGGCCGCCTATTATTGGTTTTAATGATGGGAGTCACGATAAGGGAGAAATTTGAACGCAGAGCGCATTTGGCCCACGAGCCGGGCTTTGGACATGCCTGTTTTAATGTGTCTTTGAGTTAGTTATAAACTGAACTGACTAGCTTGGATTCTCTTCCAAAAGAGGTTTTTAATCTCAATTGGAAAATCCTGGTTAAATAAAGGTTACCGTAATAGTAATGATAATTATGATTACCATAAAATATTTATTAAAAGACTTATGTAATGCTTTTCTTAAGCCTTTCAGAGTAAACTATATCCATATTTATGCTTTGGCACACTAAGGAATGATTTTTTTTTAAATGAAATATGAGTTATTTTCTTACTACCCGGAAGTAAGATGACTCCATCTCTGAGGCTCCGCCTGTTGCTCCTTGTGGGTGTCGCCCATTTCATGAAGTCAACCCAGAGCCGGCCTTGGTATCGTATCTCCATTTCGCCCGCGAAAACAAAAAACATCCAAAAGATGGATGCGCTTGTTGTGCATATGAAAGGAAAGGGTTTTTGCTGCTCACCGCTAGCTCCGCAGGGAAAGTGGTTGTGTGTTAGCCTGACTATACACCTGACTATCGCCAGACTCTTCCTGGAAGGGGCTGTTCCCCGCGTCCATATGTATGAATGTGGGTCATGTTCTGGGATTGGGAGGGGTTGGTGTTCAGTGCACAGGTCTTCATGCTCAGAAATGCATGAATGGAGCAAAATAACGCTTTGGGGGTGTTTGTTGCGAGGAACTACCATTATATAACAATTTAAAGCTCAAAAAAGCTGATTTTGCATCATGGTTTTAAATGTACTTTTTTTTCTTTCAGTTACAGTCAATCCTACAAAGATGATCTCAATTTGTTGTTATATTGATGGTATTTTACCATGAAGAAATGGATAAAACTAAAGCCATGAGATTTAAGAAAGAGTTTGGATAATTATAGAAAATGAGGAATTTCTAGCTGACGAATTTGACTCAAAAACACACAAAAAACATTTTAAATTGGTAAATCTTACTTTATTGAAGTCAAACTGTATAATTCAGGAATTTTTAGCTTTGTTTTAAAGCTCAAGTTGACCGTCTTTCGTTTTTCCGTTCTTCTGGTTGTGGTTGGGTGACCGTCAAGTCTCTCCTCTTTTTTTTGAATGTTTTTTCTGACAAACAACCCTTGTAAAAAACCGTCATGTCCCTGTAAATGTCCACCTGGTTCCTCAGAAAACTCTCCAGAGTCTTCAGTGGCACCTCGACCACGCTAAAACCCACGTGTTCATTCAGCGCGTAGCCTCCGTAGCTTGGGAACATGAACCTGACCTCGTATGGGGAGTTACGGTCAAACCAGGGGCAGCAATACGCCAGCCACAGGTGTTTCGGTGCCGTCATACGGTCCCTGTTGTCTCGTCGGATGGCGATCCCCGGAAGAGTCACTCCCGTCACGATGAAGGACTTGCCGTGGCAGAAGTTGTTCAGGCGCCGGCGGATGGTTTCCAAGTAGGGGTTCCATGAAGAATCCAAGAAGTCTGTGATCAGTGGGACCACGTTGGTCAGGGTGTATGTGGAGGACTTGTCGTCGGGCTCTGCTTGGTGCAAGTCGGGGTTAAGTGGACCGCGTCTGTACTCCACGGCATCCGTGTAATCCTCCAACACAGCTTGACTGTCTTCCACCAGAGCTGGGGTGTCCTCACTCAGAGGGAGAACCCTCATGTTGCTGCCTTCATCATCAGAAGCCAGCTGGAAATGAAAGGATGGGAATGTGGTGTTTATCATCTGAATGTTTTACATTTCAACAGACATTTAAACTTAAGACGTTGGATATTCCTTTGGTTTTAAAGACTGGGTTGCAGTAGAGTACGTCTTCATAATAGTTGGAATCATTCTAAAACGAATGCCTCGGTCACATTCACAGGTACAGAGGTTGATCTGTACAGGTGCGTGTTTTTTTTGGAGGGGGGGAGGTTTCCTGGCCCATTGAGGATTGGGGACAGGTGGGGCTACTTCTTAAGAGGAGGGCAGGGGAATCTTGCAGTTCCCTTGAGGCTCTTGTCACTATCATTCTCATCACTATATGGGACGGTCACTATATGGGACGACGTGAAAGTGGAACGTACCATTGGTGATGCTGTAGTGCCCTAACACCGCACTCCAGTCGTTGGTAAGATACGAATGCTGGCACCTTATTGACAGCCTCACCTGTACGTCATAAGTGTGGGTGACTCACATTATCCTCACAAAGACTTCATAATACACTTGCAAAACACATGACAATGGTACGTTCCATTTTTATGGCTGCAGGAGTCTTTAAGGGAACTGAAAGAAACTCCTGCGCTCCCCGTAAGATTCGGCTGCACCTCTCTACAAGCCTTCGTTGGTCCGGACAACCCAAAAACCCACAGCACCCATACGGGTCAACCCATATGTACGGGTGCATTTGACCTAAGCTGTATATCAGGGATGTCAGAATCCAGGCCTCTAGGCCAACCTGTTTTCCAACCAAGCTGCCATTGAAACTCCTTATTGGCTAAACACACCTGATCCAGGTAATCAGCAGCAGATAAGGCAGGATTTCTGGAAAACCAAGGCGGCCTTGAGGTCTGGAATTTGACACCCTTACTTTAAACTCTAATCTGGTACTTTCAGTAGTTTCGATTCAATCAAACAAACTATTTATTTATGTACTATCCACATACTACCAGACAAAGTGTTGGTAGTATGTGTCAGCAACACAGCTGTCCGGATCTGGTCCCTTCCACCTGCGGATCATGTCATTATCACGTTCACCTGTTGAGTATTTAAGGACCTCTTCAGACCTGCCCTGCTTCGGTTGCTATCTAGCTCTTCTCCTACAGTTCATGTGTTGTCTTGTTCTGGTTTTCGACCCCCACTACGTCCTCGGTTCTGCGCCTCCCATCACATCCCTGACTGGCTCCTCGTCTACTGTCTCGTCGGTCTTCACGGCTACTATACGTTTGCCTCCTCCTTTTGGGTTCCTCTGCCTCCCCGTCACCCTTCCTGGTTTTGAGCCACACCCGTCCCTACGGCCCCCAGGTGCACCTGTCCCCTCAGCGGATGCATGCAGACCCTCATCCCGCACGCTCCTTTAGCAAAGACATTAACCACCATCTACTTCCCAGAGCAGTCGCTGCTGCCACCTGGTTGCCAGGATACTACTTCATACTACTTCTAAGCCGAATAAACTGTTCACTTTTTCCAGTTTTTAAGTGCCTGCTTTTTCGGGTCCACTGGTCTCTCATTGTTCCTTATTTTTTACTAAAAATGTTGTTCCAACTGAACAAAAAATGCTGAACTGTTTTGTCAAAAATGTGATTTTCTTTGGACCGCTGCACAAATACTTGTCTTGTTCTCTTTACCTGAGGTTCAAACATCCACGGCGTGTCCACTCTCCTCTGCCCGTCCGACTTCTTGAAAACATAGGCGGAGTAGAGCGGGAGACGGCGACTGCAGTCGTAGAGCGTGGCATAGCGCTGCTTATCGCCATACGTCTGGCAGATCCACTTCAGGTTTGACCCCCTGATCCCTGCAGGAGGTGTTTGCATGTAGAAGAACTGGCTGCAGTCCTTGAAGCTGTTGGACACAGTGGCACTCCCCAGGTAGAAGACCCTCAGCAGGCAGAAAGACAGCAGGTCGAACAAATTCATCTTCATGTCAGCAGGCCCATCACAGAAAGCCCAGCAACTTCAGGAAATCCATTATTTCGCTTTTTCCAAATAATAAGATGCTCCATTTGTGCTGCTCTTGCTGGTTTGTGATGACAGTTGGAGTCAAACCAGCCATGCAAAGCAGCAGTGGTTCAAGGTAGACCTATTGGCTCCTGGCTTATCTGCTGTTCCCTTCTGCATGTGCATGACAGCATTGTGGTTACGTTCACTTTGTAGATTTGAACAAATGTGCACCTTTTAGCTTTCAATTTCTTCAAAACAGCTTGTTTGTTTCTTCGGTATGATGAAAAAATTATTTTTTTAGCCAAATCGCTGTGAATCAGGAGCAAATACTCAGAAATGCTATTTTGAGCTTATTTTTTTTTTTTTATAAATGTCCTCCGTTATGAGAAAACCGTGACTAGAACATGTTGAAAATACCATTTTCATGAGAGCGGGATATTTCACATGTCCATGCATAGCTGAGGTTTTTAATGCTACGGTCACATACAATACACTGCAACCGTGCGATGGGGAGGCATTGGCAGAATCTTCAAGATTGATTGAAGATGGTTGGCGTGGTCATAAATGTAGATGGCGGCGCTCAGGCGTTAGTCAGCAGCTCTGATTGGACGATGTGTAAATGTCTTGAGATGCGGCTATCCATATCAAGTACCACCAGCCGCCTGGTAGCCCCGGCGGTATATACAAAAAAGCGGGCCATTCTGAACCACTGGCCATTTTTTCTAACACAGATTTCGGGCACACATAATCTTGTCACTTGTCAAATTTGCAAAATTTTAGACAACATGCCTCCCAAGAAACCGAGGTAAGGAAAAGCCCCAGCGCCCATTGAAACAAAGCGGTCCAACCATTGGATGAAGAGCATCAATGCAGCGTTAATGCCGTGCCCCCTTTTACACACAGGACCCACGGGGGCTGGGATCGCCAGGTTGATGCCTGGTCATTGCTGGGCCCTCGGCCCGTGTGCTATAGCTCCTACTGCACTATTTCTAACAATCAGATGGTGGCAGTGGGGACGGGAGCACAGGGGCAGGGGGGTGGCTGGAGGGTGGCGACCTGAAATTGACTGATAATCAGACAGTTTTGGGGTCCTTGGAGACCTTCTTATCAGTCAAGTCCCGCTGCTGCCTTCCTGCCACCTGCTGGGCTGCCACCGGGCCACCTACAAATGTGCCCGGGCGGCCACCGCCTGATGTCAAAACATCGCTCTGTCGCTGAAAATTTTACATTTTTCTTAAAACCTCTGCAGCCGCCATGCAGTGAGAAAAACTCTATCTGCCCCCTCCCAATAAGAAACGCCGCTGCGTGGCCACCTGCCGAATTTTCTGAAAAACTTGTGTTTGGTTCGCCACGCTGTGGCATTTTGAGATATGTGACCATAGTCTGATAAACGTCTAAAGGTATGAGACAAATGGAAAAACTAACTCCTAAATCAATAAATATGCTTGCAAAAGTCTTATAATTCAGTTTGAAATCCAAATAATAATGTGTATTTTTATGATTAAAACCTGTTTCAGATCCAGACTTATCCATCGTCTCACACTTTTGCGCAGTTGTTCAAATTGCAAGATCTTATTGACCTTTTTTTTTGCAGATTGAGCTTCCTAAAAACAAAGAGGTGGTCCAATCCGACCGTTCTGCTGCCAGATATGCGTTTGTGCTCGCGACTGACAGTCACTCTGAATGCAGAGATGCTTCCTGTTGTTGCCACATGTTGGTGTTTTTTTTCACACCGTCAGCAAATGAATAACGCTGCAGCCTTACAGCCATGTGGCAAGGAAAGCGCCCTCTGTCACATCTGTGGTTTTACTAAACCACAATCAAAAAAGAAAAGAAAAAGTCCCTGATATAGAGCTTTGAAAAGATAGATTCAGAAGAACAACAACATTATCATTAATGCTGTAACTGTTTAAATAATAAGAAGAACTACTGATAAACTACAGATATTGGTTTGACCCAAATTATGGTATTAATGAAGAATTTAGAACATGAGTGTAAAATTATTAGACCAAACAAATAAGTCAGTACTGTCATTTTGAAGTTTCCAGCTGGTAGACAAATAATAATAATAATAATATTAACACATATATTTTATGAGGCACCTTTCTCTGAAGTCAAGGTCGCCGATTTATTTAAATTTAAAATTTAAAAAGTTGTTTTGCTACCATGTCAGCTGTAAGCCTCTGACAACACTTTACTTTACTTTAGACTTTACACACTTTTTCCTTTTTGAGAAAATCAAGACCAGAAAATCCTGAAAGTCTGAGTTAACTTGTTGGTGGTATTAGGGCAAAAGGGAGCCGCTGGACATTTCACCTGCATGTATCGCCTAAAGTAAACAATTATTACAGTTTTAAGTGAAAAGTTTCACTTAAACGTCCATCTATCCATTTTCTAAACCCGCTCAATCCCCACATTCACACCTGAGGGACTATTTAGAGATACCAATTCACCTGTGCAGCGTGTTTTTGGACGGTGGAAAGAACCCGGAGAAAACCTCCCCGTACACGGGGCGAACATACAAACTACACACAGAAAGAACCCAGAAGGGATTTGAGCCTTCTCTTTTTGGGGCGAGAGTGCTGACCACTACACCACTGTGTGGCCTACTTATACATATATATATATACTTTATAAGGAAATGTTTTAAATGTGGGTCAAGTGTAAACATTAAAGGTAAAAGGTGTGACTGTATGGCCCTGCAACAGATTGGATTGGAGAACTGTCCAGGGTGAACCCTGCCTTTGCCCCACAAAAGCTGGGATAGGCTCCAGCAACATTGTGATCTTGATAGGGATTAAGCAGAAGATGGACGGATGGAAGCTGGAGCTCATGTTTTCCTTTAGCTTTCTTTTATTGTTTATAGAGCAATAATTAATCATCTATTAAGCTACCTCCAAATTCAAATCTCTTGTGGTGTTCCTCAGGGATCAGTGTTAAGACCTAAGATCTTCTCTTTGATCATGTATGGTTGCTTCCAAATTCACTCACTACCATAAAGGGCATTCAGCATCTTTTTTAGGATGTCCAAGTCTACAATTCCAAAATTCAGAGCCCTGGAAAGTTTCCAGAAGTCTTAGTGAAAGACCAGTGCGCATCGATGACAACTTTATTGGCAAATTGAGACCACAATGCATTGCGTTTGAACGATTTGTCATTTGAAAGAAAAAACATGTAGATTTATTTTTCTAAATCCTCCATGTTTATCATCAGAACACACCGGATTCAGAAATATTCTTTGTAAAGTGTAAATATGTACTAGGTTTTTAATTCTGCAAATGGGTGACGTCATATTTGCCATTTAAAAAATGCCAGATATGCAATTAGTCTACAATTGCTCTACTCCCCATGTTAGTACAACTTTGATTAGAAATGCTCGCCTGAATTGCAAGGGCCATTCTAAACCGGACCGGACCGGACAGCTCAGTGGAAACGAGGCTTAAGAGAGTTTGGACTATTCCACATTTCGGTTAATGGACTCTACCTTCCATGTGGATGAGACAGTTTAATTTGGACAAACTTGACTTTTACACAGAGCTCCCTCTGACCTTTGGGAGGAATCAAATCAAATATTGCAAGGATGAAATTTACATAATGTTTAGTTAGGAATATAGTAAATAAATGTTTATTTTTTTATGTGAATAGATGTGGATTTATGTGCATATTTGAGTAAAAGAAAGACATCAAAAGCTACTTTCTTCTTTCATTTTTACACGTTCTTCTGGTCATGAAAAGAACAAGAGTAAATTAATTGATTAGAATTTCAAAAACACTTCTTCAACAAACATCCCCCTACCGATTACCCATAATGACCCGCGCTGGTACAGCGCGAGGGCTCCCTAACGACCCCGATAAAACCAGTTAGCATGAGCAGAAACGACTCCGCAATGGTGTCTGTGGTGTAAACTTGACTCCGTACACGTCGTATATTACAGTGTCGCTTCTATTTCACGACTTAATCCAACCGTTCGCTTCCCGTTCGGACCACAGACTGTAAAACAACCGCACACACACACACACACACACACCCGTGTCGTTCAGCGCTGTTAAACAGGGGTGTGTTTGCTCTGCGACGACATTGGCTCGCGGCTTGTCAACGTCCGTGTCACGTGGTGCCGCAGGGGCGGCCATGTTTCCGAAACACAAACAACAAGAGGAGCAGCGATTGGGAGCTAGCAGACACAAACTGATACGCAGCAGCAGCGACCGTTGGAGGCGAAGGGGAAAGAATAATAAATAAAGACACAGAGCACGACTTTCTTAAAAGCGGTTTTTCTGTCTGATGAATACGTTTACAGTGTTTAAAGAGACCAATGCATACTGATATCTTAGCTGTAGACGTGCCGAGACGAGCAGTCTGGTAGCTACAAACAGAAGGTAAGCCAGCCATGTTGCAGCTTTTTTTGTGCTAACCAGCTAGGCTAAGGCTAGCTAACCTCCACCGCTGCAGCCTCAAAAAAAACCCTGCTGGAATGTTTCAACCGCGCGGACAGAAATGGCGGATATCATGTTGCGTTTGCGTCTCGTTTTCTTTGCTCGTTGAGATTTTTTTTTTCAGTTTGCACGCGCGTGGCTAGAGCGCGCGAAGCGGGGCGGAGGTGGTCGTCCTCAGATTTGCGAAGCAGGCCGGGAGAGTCCGAGCCCAACACTCCGCCCCCCTCCCCCTCCGCCATCATATCTGCTGTTATTTGAACTTACGAGCCAGAGGCCTGAACCAGCAGCCGTGTATGCTAGCCTGTTAGCCAGTTTCACTCTTTTGAAAACCGAATTACGTCAATTTCCCGAAACCATTTGCGTGTTTGATTCCTAAGTGTTAAATTGGGGCATTTTGTTGTTCCATAAGTGATGAAATGTGTACTTTGAGTTTACGGCGGCTCACAGAAGCTCCTCGAGCCGTATTTACGTTAGCCACCGCGAGTTTAGCATTTTTTATAACGAGTGTGTGGCAGCTAAAAGTTAGTCTGTGTATCTACCGAAACCAGTACCCAACCAGGTACGTGTGCTTGTAAAAGAATAGATGCGTTCTTATACAGTTTTTATAGCTTCAAATGGCAAATAACCCGCCGTGTCCCTCCTCAAACATTTCCTAGAAGTTGACTAAAAATGTATTTTGAGGATTATACACCATCGCAGCACCATTTTGAGTAGAGACTGTGAAGATGTTTCGTAAATGTGGATGCATCTGTGCTTCATAACTGCATGATTGTAGTTAGGTGTACTCTTTTTAGCCTGAATTGATCTCAGCTTGGTCAAACATTGAATCCATTTCCCTCTTTACCCTCTAATTCTTCTGGAAATCTGTTCAGGAAAAGCAAAATATTGTTGCTAAAACTACTTCCAGTGCTTGATTGTAAGATTCTGCCTTTTTGTATGCGTTACATGTCTGTTTTTATGGTTAGATTGGCTATTTTAGTCAGAAAAAAAACATGTAAATTTGTATTGGAATGAATCTGTAGAGCGTAAGCAGTCTTTCTTCTAAATGTATATAAATCTTTTGCATTAATTTCTGGCATAAGCAAACTGCGATTTACTGAGTGTGTTTATAGAAAAAAAAGTTTGACTTTTCCTTTTTTTTTTTTTTTGCTTAAATGAAGCAAGCTGAACATCTTTATTCTAAAGGCATAACCTCATCTACTTCCTAAATGTATTCAGTGTTGCTCAATGTTATTTATGACGCACTGCTGGTTGCAAAAACATCAGGAAAAATGTTGCTTTAGTTTAGAGCTGACACGATAATGGCCTCAGCTTGCTGAATCTTGGAGAAAGCGATTATTCAGAGATTTCTACCATGTACTTTGAATTGATTACCCCCCCCAGCTTTAATATCACACTCGGACTGCAATGTTGTTGTGGAAGCATCAGCCAGAACGGCCATAGGCCTCCTGTAAATGAGATTGATAAGTTAGTTGTATGATAAACTCACAGATCAATTTCAATTTAAAATGTGAGCGCTGACTCACCCAAACAAAAGGTTAACTTTCACACTGCACTTTTGAGAACAATTGAAAGGCTTGAGGCAAAACTTCCGAGAAAACAATTGTAAATTTTTGTCAATTTGTGGTCGATTCTGGCAGAAATGAACACTGACCACTAAACAAAAACATTGGAGAAACTGTCCGTCTTCCTATATTTGAGTTCTTTTACATCATCACTTAACCACAATCTCTGAGCTAATCAAAACGACTTCTGCAATCAGGGTTAGGGTTAAAAAATACAGAAAAAAATCATTTTTTCTGTATTTTAAAAAACTATATTTACCCCTGTTGCTCTTTTTGTACCAGTCTGTATTTATATCCACCATATGAACATCTATTTGTGGTTTGCGGTATCTAAGTGTGTCAGTGGAGCCAGAACTTCACATTTACAGCCTCTGTTCAGTGTTTTTAGAGCTGTTCTGGCCGCTCATTTTAGGGGGTTAAAATGGCTCTGAATGAATTGTATTCATGTATATGCAAAAAGAAAAAGGGATAGAACTGATGGAGGAAAAAAATCACTAAACAAAATATTTTTGTGCTGCTTCCTTTAAAAAAAAAGTTTTTTTGCACTTTGAGCTCATATCTTTAAATAAATCACCCTGACAATATAAAGCTTTGTGATAACCTCACCTTTTATTGCTATAAACCATGAAGTTACTGTAAGTTTGTAAACAGTTACAGTTCTGTTGAATGTAAGTAAACTTTACAGCTGCATGGTCTTACTTAAAAGGGACTCAAACTTTTCTGCAGCCAATATCTTCATTATTAAACATGCGCAATATTTATAAAATGTATAGTGAAGTAAGACATTTTCTCCCCCTCCCAAGAATCAAGTTACCTTTAGTGGATTCATGGTAGCATGCTTTGATGGTGGAAGGAACAATAAAAGTTAGATGCCATAAAAGAAGAAGCAGCAGGCGCACAAACTGCAACAAAAATGGAAAGTACAAAAATAAAACTAAACTACTACATCTAGCATTAAAAAAAAAAGGTGATTTGTTGTAAATATGCAAATATTTTAGAATCCAAAAAAAGAAAGTCGGCGAAAATTGCAATAAATGGTTCCCTTAAATGTGCTAAAACAATCTTATGGCAGGTTGAAGTATTTAACACATCAAACAATGCCTTTCTGCATTTGACCAATCGGATGGACTCTTTTACATCATTGACCAATCAGATGGGGCCCTTTGATGTTAGATGCCGACCTCCTATGTAGACCAGGGTCATTTGGAGTGTAATTTAATTTATGATAAATCTTATTTAAATAAAACTGTAGCATCGAAATGGAAATGATTTATTTAGTTGTTTTGCTATTTGTTTATGTATCGCAAGTTGTATCGTCATCGCAATATTGATCACTAATCTCTGTGAGAGCGTAAAAAAGAGGGAAAAGTGTTCATGTCTGTCTGACAAAAGTGGATACGTGTGTAGCGAGGAGTTTTATGGCCTTAAAACATCTATATTTGTGTTTTTTAAAGTTGACCAATTTGTGGGTTTTGTCTATGGTAGGTTATTTTTAGAATGTAACTCCTACGATAAACGAAGGACTGAAAAATACTGAAAACCTCCTCCTAGAAACTTCCTAGAAGTACAAATAGAATTAAGAGTTTTGACATTTGTTAAAAAATAACAATATTAACTCAGTTTGTAAAATCCCTTTTAAAAGTAAAGAGAAATTATATATATATATATATATATATATATATATATATATATATATAATATATATATTATATATATATATATATAATATATATATAATATATATATTATATATATATATATATATTGCAATACAATACAATGGAGGTACTGACCACTTAGGGTAATCCGGAGGCTTTTAAAAACTAGATTAAAAGTCTCATCCTGTTTGTTGCTCATTGGTTGATGATTGGAGTTCAATGTCTACTTCGGGCTTCAGCTTCCACATTTAGAGGTGTTGGAACGCCATCTTCACGGTGCCCTAACCTGACTTAGCTGTATTCACTAAAAATGATTAGTACGGAAACTTGGTGCCAACTGGTACCGGTACCAATGTATATGGTAACGTTAATCACCTATTTAGTCAACATGATGTAAACTGTATGAATCTGTCTGAAGGTGATGGCGTGTTGGGACAAATACGGCACACTTGTAAACTTCATTGAATAAAGGAATCCTTTAGTCTTCAGAGGAGGCCTTAAAGGCCAAGAGTAGGATAGTTTGGACTGGTTTCCAACCTATGGGGTTATATAAGAATAGGTGTGAGTGGGTGGAGCTTCATTGAACCAAGCAAAAGTTTTGCTGTACATGGTGTAAAATTCCAATTCAGCTACCTTATGGATAACAGTGGCGTGCACAACGCTCCGAGAAAAGACCGTTGTCACGGCGATGAGCGGAGAAATGCGCGTTTACTTCAGCATGTGCGAAACGGAGACGCAGCGCTGTCAGAAGGAAATTTAGCATCCATGACACATTCACGCTCTCCTTCACCCTGTGATGCTGCTTTAATGTTTTTATTTTATTTTATTTTAATTTGCACTGGTATTTAGTTGTGAAGCACCGGTTCGAGCAACGTAACTGTTTCAAAAGTACCAGTTCTTCTCCGGATAAAATCTAAACAGAACCCGTCCCTATTCACCACAACTCCGCTGTTTTCGAGAGAAAGACCTGGGTGTTTAAAACAAACCCATTGCTTTACTCAAAGAGGACCGAGCTTGTGTAAGCAGCAGCGGCGATTCATTTGGTTGCCTGGATGTTTTGGTTTCCATGACACTTTCTGGAAGTATCTCCAAGCATCTGCACAACTTAAGGAGCAGCTGTTTTAAGAGCCGCACCAAAAAAAAGGCTTCCTACGTGGAGGGAAAAAGTCTCCTGTGAGCTGCAAAAACACTGAAGCATCACATTTAGATCCACAAGAAATTTTGGTGTTTTTTTTGTATTTAGTAAAGGAACACCGCTGTGAAGTTCTGTCTGCTCGCTGGGCTGTAACGCATTGATTTGATCCGTCTGGGACTTTTCAGTTTGACGGTTTGCAGTAAAAACCTCAGATTCCCTTAAATGTCCTCTTTGGTTGACCGCCTAAACCAAAACAAAGCCAAAGGAGTTTGTTTAAAGAGCCACTTCGATCATCTTAAGATCTATTTAAATAGCGTTCCCAGTGGTCTTTTAATTATAATTATGCCGACTTAATCTCAAAAACCCGTTTTGTTTTCTTGGACATAGTTTCCTGCAAAGCGGCAGGAGTTTTTACTAAATTATTGTTGGTGCCGAGCAACCCTGCCCCTCTGCCTGTCACCCATAGCTGAGAGCTCTCTGTTTACAGGCTGGTTTACAGTCCTTTGAAGGTTCAAGCTGTTGACTGAGGTGACTCTGGTGAAATTCCCCCATTAAAATGTCAAAAATTTGCGCTCTTTATAAGCATTCTCCAAGCAGTTTCTTTGAAAGCAGAAGAGAAGCAGGATTTAGTATTTATTTCACTACTTCTTTGTCGCTGTTGACATCTATGATTTTTCCCCCAACCTGTTTTGCTGTGACTGCTTATCTACGACACAACTTCCAAACTTTTGAGGAGGAGCCCCTGAAGAAGCACAGCTGTTTGAGTGCATTTATGTGTAACACCGTCAAAGAGGTGTTTAATTTTTTATCGGGAATGGTTTCTTTAGCACAGCGTCAGTCACCTGAAACTTACCTGCTGAAGATGATAAAAATACCTTTTTTATACAAAAAAAAAAATTAAATGGCGCAAAAATAAATCATAAATGGTAAGAACAATAAAGTATTCTAATTGTAAACTCAAATTAAAACACGTTGAGAAAACAAGGATGCAATGGGGCGGGGGGGGGGGGGCGGTGTTACGTTCTTGCATCGCTTGCATATCTCAAATCACGTAAAGGAAGCCTAATAAGTATGGCTAATTTAACGCAAACGTTAGCCTTTTAACTAGCTAAACAGGACAAAATGCTTGTAATTGGCGAGTGGTAATTTTTGCCGGGTGCTAGCTACTTTTGTTGCCCGTGCTAAACCCTGTATTTTGCGTACTATAGAATGCACCAGTTTATAAGGCGCACCGTGAAAAGGTATTTTTTTTTTTTTTGTTTTTTTTTTTACCTATGTCATTGTAAGGCGCACTGAACAACAAGAGTCAGAGATACGTCAGACTAACTGAATTCACAGTGACTCTAAAACTTGTCTGTAACACGCTACACGTTAGCGCGTTCATAATACCTGTAACCCTAAGCCCTAACTAATAAAAAAACAAGAAAATGCTGGACTATGTAGTGTCCTGGATTTGATATGAGCTTTTTTGCGCCGACCATTTATCAGTTAAGTGTCTTGTGCAGATAAAAATGTTAATGGTTTACTAAAAAATACATTCAAAAAAATTTTTTTTTGCAAAATTTGTTCTGACGCAATGCATTGTGGTCTGTATTTGACAATCTAGTGAGCATCGATACACACTGGTTTTTCGCAGAGACTTCTGGGAAATTTCTAGGGCACTCGATTTTGGAATTGCAGATTAGGACAGCACTGCAAAATGGTGAACGCACTGTATAGTGAGTAGGGAAGGAATTAGGACACAACCTGATATAGCTAAAACAAACGTTAATGCGGCTATGCTAACTCTCTACCTTGTTTGTAGCACACACAAAACAGACTGATACCCCTAAAACAAACGTCACTATGACTTTGCTAACTCGCAACTTTATTAGTAATGGTTAAAAAGAAATCAGTTCGACACCACAACGCATTAGCCGTCTTTGCGTGTTCACAATAACACCCGACCTTGTTTGTAGCACGCAAAGAACAGACTGATGTCGCTAAAACACACTCTACTGTCACTATGCTAACTCCCGATCTTGTTAGTAATGGTTAAACAAAAAAACCCCAAAAAACATTGACACCACTACACATTAGCCGTGTTAGCAGACTCACAATTACACCCAACCTTGTTTGCAACACGTTAGAAAACAAACTCGCACTTTGGACGCCCTGTCCCTCTCAAACTTTTTTCAGTATCGGTAAACACAGCCAGAATTAATCCATTTTTAAGACACTCCGAATTATAAGATACACCGTGGTTTTTAAAGGAAGGCTTTAGGGGTGGGAAACACAGTACGAGTCCTCTGTCATCAGAAAAATGCAACAGGAATGTGGTTAAACGCCCTTTTCATTGGAATGCGTCTTTAAAAGTGAACTTTAAAAAGTTGTGTCTTTCTTCCTAAAAGGTTTCCTTTTTCCCGCAGTGGTGCAAAGGGAGGAGGACCGGACTGAACGGAGTTACCTGGAGGTTCTCCATCCATCTACATATCAGCAGGAGTGGGAGAGGAGGACTTTGGGCGGGGGAACGAGGCAGAGCGGAGGAGCGAGTCGCGTCTGCTTTTGGCAGCTGTTTCAGCAGCCGCTCGGCTGTTGTTGTTTGTTTTTTGTTTTGTTCCAGCGTCGCTTTTTCTGTTTGTATTTTTAATGTGACACTGCTGTAAGACAAATAGAACAAAATCATTATTTCAAGAGTATTTTAGGTGTTTTTTTTTTTTCCTTTTTTCAATCGTTGATTTCCAGAGATTTTTTGTTTTGTTTTTGTTTCTTTTGTTCTATTTTAAATTCTTTTTGTGGCTGTGAGAAGGAGCTTCCATTCGGCTACAGCTAGCATAGCTGGGAGCCCTTCCTTAACCGCGTTAGGTTCCGATAACCTGGGATTCCTCAAGCACCTGAAACTGGCAGCTATTCTCTTTGTATCGGTGTGTTTGGGGAGCTCTGTGACCACAGCTTAAGCACCACTCAGCCTTTCTAGTCACCTAAGCCTAACTAAAGCCAGCCAGCTCTAGCCCGGTCCAGCCCAGTCCAGCCTGCTCCGATTATCTGGACAGGGTAAGAAGGGTCACTTCAGCCCCTCCTGACGCAGGAAGCGTCCACGCAGAAGCTGAACGCCGTGTCGTTGTTTCCACAGATACTCAGTTCTCATTGGACGGGAGGAATATGACTGCTGAGACTCTTAACTTCGGCCCAGAATGGTGAGCCCTCCCTTTTTTCTCTCCTGTTGTCACCAACGTCTGCTTCACCTGACCCAGAATTCCCATTTCTTCCGTTCTTTTTAAATATTTTTTTCCGGGTTTTCACTGATGATTAGTTCACTGCTCGTCCCTGAGTGACGTGAAACCACTTCCTGTTCATTTATTCTAATGTTCAGCGTGAAACGAGTTGCCATTTTGCTGCGATTATGGTTTAAATTAGTTCATATGTTACCAACACAGGTTTTCAGGCGCTCTTAAATGCATTATTGGAACACAAATACAAGTTTGTCAGAGGCTTTGGTTTAAAAAAGAAAATGTATTAAAAATCAATACAGGAGACAAATTGCTCTTTTTGTAGATTACACCAATTTTTTATCCAAATGTTTATTTGTGTAAAATCTTTTTGTCAACAACAGTTTTGATTTTTGCGGCTACATTTCACGGTTGTGTGATTAGAAATGTTATCTCAATGTCTGTAAGCGTGGAAATAGTAATAAATCCAGATTTTATTCAGACGCCTTTCATGGCGCTCGAGGTTAAGGTTGACTCAAAAAAATTGAGTTTGAAGCCTTGATTTAAATCGTCGACCATATGAGAACCGGACTGGGTGGCCCCTCCCCCATGGCGTTCCAAACTGGAAGTACCCGTTGGCTCCAAGAAGCCAAAATCCCCAAAACTCCCACTTGTAATTCTATGAAATCCAAAACGAGTGGCCTTTGAACGAAGTACAGTCAGGTTGAACTTTGACCAATCAGGGACTCGGGTTTGGCAGTGATGTACGGGGGGCATCCCTTTTTTTTAATTTTATTCATGGAAGTACCAGTTGCTTAGAAATGGATCATCAATGAGAAATGAAGAATTTCCATTTGTGTCCGCAGCTCCCCGCTGCTAGAACGTTCATCTGTTCCACTTGACCTTTGGCTCCTCCCCTTCTCCTTCTGAGGGGGCTCTTGAAACCGTTGCTCCCTGAAAGATGTTGAAGAGCATCCAGAACCCACGTTCTGCAGCCGTTTTCTCAGTTTAAGGCCATCATAACGGTCAGATGCAGCGGTTGGCTTCAAGCTAAGCAGCTAACCATGTGACCAGCAAATCCCTGCAGCGGTCTAAATGCCAGCCGCAGTAAAGCTGAACGCCTCACTGAAGCCGCTTTTTGCACTTCCTCTTTCAAAGACTCAGAATGGAAGGTGTTGCTGCAGCATCGTCTCCCTCTGCTTTTTTTTTTCTTCGGTGGATGTTTGCACAGCCATTATCGGGGGCGTTGGCTCCACTCTGGTAGCTGCTGGCCTCTGACGGCTCTGTGCATTCTTGGTCGTCCGCCAGCCTCGCCGAATATTTCCCTCTTTTTTTTTCCACATCTGCAGCTGCTTTCCTGTCTCTGTTGTCACAGAGCGAGCGAGCGCACGCCAGAGCGGGCGCGTTTACGAGCGCCGGCATCAGAAAGAAGGGAGCGAGCGTCTGTTTGGTGGAAGCAGATTTACAGAGATGTGGAGTTGTGTAGACGCGTGAGCCAAACGTCAACGTTGGAAGCACAGAAGCGTTTCTGGGCCGCATATGGTTTTGATGTGGGGCCGAGAATCAATGACACACTTTGTGCGGCTTCGTGAAAGGAGCCATTGTTGGCGGTCGGGCTTCACGACCTGCACCGACTTTTTAAAATGAAATCTTGACATTGAGAAGCTGGAGACTCTATCAAAGTCTGACAAACCTTCAGTTTCTGAGCTGGATTCTGTTTTTTTATTGTTTTTTTTTGTTAAAATGTCGTAGGTAACCCGATATGCACTTTCAGGATAGCCTCCAAGAAAACCCGATGCTTGCTCTAAATGTCCTGCTTTCCTCTCCCAGGCTCCGTGCACTGTCCAGTGGGGGGAGTGTGACGTCTCCCCCCCCTTCCCCCGCCATGCCAAAGTACAAGCTGGCCGAGTACCGCTACGGCCGAGAGGAGATGTTAGCACTTTATGTCAAAGACGACAAGGTGAGCCGAGAAACAAAACCCCAATTATTTCGGCCCTTTTCCTTTGGTTTCTTGAAGCTGCGTCGTGGATTTAAACGACGATTCCTGGATAAACGAGAACCTTCAACTTGTTATAACAAACGACTAGCTACAACAAAAAAATCTCCTGTTAGGACTTGGTGGAGATAAAGATGAAAAGAACGTTTGGATGCATGACTGTTTATTGTTATTTTTAGACGATTGTCGTCTCCATCTTAGCAGGAAAGGACAGCTGTGATATATGTGTATGTATATGAGATAGGTGTGTGGGGGTCAAAAATAAGATATTTTTTTCGTTTATTTCATTCAACCTTTATTTAACCAGGAAGGTCCCTTTCAGAGTAAGAGTCGTGGCCAAGAGGCAGCAATTTCAAAACAAAACCGATAACAATAAAATTAAATTACATCACATGAAATTTCTAGTTTTTTTTTTTTTTTTCAACAAGCCCCCAGTGGCTGCTTGGTGTACTGCCCCTTGGCTTTTTTTAAGGGGCTTCAATACGGAAGTTAAATAATTGACGTTTGTGCAAATGGAGATGAACTATTAAGACACTTTTTCTGCCCAAAAGTAAATTTCTAACTGAGCTACCGACTCAGTTAAAAGCTGCATAATCATAACGTGAAACACCGCTGGAAATAACTCTACAATAGAAAAAAAAAAAGAACTAGCGGATACTAGGGTTGTGCCGTTTATACTGGATGAGTCATCATTTGGGAAATAAAATAAGTGGAGTAATAAAAGTAAATAACGAATAATAATTATATAATAAAATAGTAGTAATAAAATTAAATTCTGCAAAAGTCGTCAACTCCCAACTTAAGGGGCATCGCCCAACCGTATGGCTGAAACACAAAGATCATGATAACTGTTTAAAAAAAAAATTTTTTTTGTGGTTGTTTCTTTTAGAGGCTTTTAACTTGAAAGGTTAACCGCAGCTCCTGGTTTTCTCAGGTCCCAGAGGACATGCAGGATAAGGAGTTTGCTGCTATTCTGCAGAATGACCCCATGCAGCCGCTGGCACTGGTGCCTCTCACGGAGGAAGAGCAGGTTGGCATCACTTTTTTTTTTTTTTTTACTGCCTTTCGTTTGCAGTAAACAGCCGCTCGGTTCTGCAGAAAGCTGCCCCGCTGGATGTTTCCTCGCATTTCTCACATTCCTTCCTCCGCTCTGTGCAGAGGAACTTCTCCATGTCTGTGAACAGTGTGGCGGTGCTGAGGCTCATGGGAAAAGGTGTGGGAGGGGCCTCCCCCGCTGGAGTGGCCCGTGGACGAGGGGCCACACGGGGCGGACGAGGTAAAAGAGAAACCTGCCAGAAAATAATCAAATACAACAACCGAGGCTTTTAATCTGAAAGGTCATTGGGTTTCTTAGAAAAAAAACAACAACAAAAACATGCTTTTATTCTTTTGAAAGTCAGTCTAGGGATTCAAAAAACTGTCTTTTTTTCCATCTAAATCAGGGTTCTGCAACATTTTGTGCTCCAAATTTTTTTCTTTTCAGCCAAAGTTTCTCAAATTGAGGAAAGTGACCTCCTTAACCCTCTAAATGTGAAAATAAAAGCTCCCCGTCCGTGTTTCCGGACAGGTCGAGGTCGTGGAGAAGGTGGATTCTACCAAAGAAGTATTGAAGAAACGGAGGTGGGCTTCAGTCGCGGCGTCCGTGAGATTCACCGCAGTCAAAGCTGGGACGACCGGTAAGACGACGGCGCCCTCAGACTTTCTTGTGCCGCTCACAGTCCTCCTTTGTCGTTCAGTCCGTCTTTCCGTAAACTCGTCCTTTGTGTTTCTGTTTTCTACGTTTAACTTCCTGTCCGCCTCCCGCCTCCCGCTCTTTCCTCAGAGGGAACGCTCGGTTTGAGAAGCCTCTGCGACGAGAGGCGGGGCGTCCCGGCTTTGAGGAAGCTGGAGGTCCCGGGGCTCCGGGGAGGAAGGACTACACCAGAGCCGACAGCGATAACTGGCGCACCCTCCGGGAAGAACAGGAGGAAGAAGAGGGGGAGCCGGGCACCAACTGGAGGCACGGCGTGCCCCGCAGGGACGGTACGACCAGACCATATCTGACATTAATGCGTGTTTCTGTGCTACTAAAAACCGCCACGATCAGAAATGCACGAATATTCACAGAAATTCAGTAAATTACCAAAGGTTTGAGTCCGGGTAAACGATCTTTGAGCTGAGGGAGTTCCATGTCCTCCTCAGATGGCGGTCCGCGCTCAGCAGGCTGGCGGGACCACAGCGGCCCGGGTGAAGGTCGCAGGAGGAAGTTCGACTTCGACTTCCGGGACTCCGACGGTCACGTTGCTGGGCGCCGGCGAGCGGGCAGCGAGGGACTCGAGGACGACAGGGACGGTCTGCCCGAGTGGTGTACGGAGGACGCGGAGGAGGACGGAGAGATGGGCACCTTTGACTCCTCGGGGGCTTTTATGTCCATTAAGGTATTAACGATGCGCGCTCCGGTGAAAACGTCGTTTTTAACAGGTTCTTGTGGTTTCCTTCTGATGATGGATGAAGAAAATTGAACTGAAATTTGCATTTCTAAGTATTTATTCATTGCAATTGTTGTGAACCAGGAGCAGACGAAAAAATGAGGTTTGGAAATGATCGTAGTTGCGACGTAGAAATTACGCTGGGCGGGGCAGCCGCTCCATTCTGTACATGCTGATGATCTATGCTTGTTTTTGTCCAGATAAAGTTTGTTTTAAAGAAGCCAGCGCCTTGATTTAGAACATTTAAGATGTGTGACCGGAACTTCTTCTTCAGGCGTGCATCATCAGCGTAGATTATGACTTTTTAAAACAAACCCAGCAGTAGAGGTAAAATCTTAAGCCTGACCCCCCGGATTTTTTAGGCCCGATCTTACCTCTACCCAGCAGCCAATCGGAATCAAGAATTCACCCGGGGCCATGGCGTAAATCCGCCTTGCGATTGTAACGTCAACATTTAAGGTAACCATTTATCGCAATTGCTGATGGCTGATTTTGCGATAAATTTGCGACTTACTGTGCAGGCTTAGTTTGGAGGTGTAAGTCGGCGGGAGAGCTTGTAAACAGAGAGCTCTCATCAACGAAGAGGGGAAGGAGGGTGGGCTTGGTCCTTGCCCACAGCTGTGAATTTTCATTGCAGTTCTACAGAAACGGTCCTAGAAAACGGCGGAGGGTTTTTTGATTTTGACAAAAAGAATCCTGGCTGAACGGAAACGTGCTTCAAATTGATTAAAAGAAGGTCTTCAGTGGCGTAAAGGCTTCCGTCTTCGGTGTTTTTTTATGCGAAGCATCGTTTAGAATCACCTGTGTGGATTTGTTTACTCAACAGAAAGGCGGTAAGGAGACAATCCTGGAGGACGAGTTTGAGTTTAAGGGCATCGAAGAGGAGGAGGAGGAGGAAGAGGAGGAGATTTTGCCAGAGGCAGAGAAGAACAACACAGAAGGAGAGAAAGACAAAGGTAAATATTCTTCTCCGATCGTTGGCAGCATGTTTAAACGCAGACGTTTGATCTCAGACTGTGGTTCCTCTCACAGCGGTTCCTCAGTTTTCCCTCCCGGAGAGTAAAGATGTCTCATCCGCCTTGGTGGACGACAAGGCAAAGCCGGTTGCCGTCTCCTCCTCCTCCTCCTCTTCCTCTCTCCCGACTCACTGCGCTCCTCCGTCTCTGGAGCCTCAGCCGGTGGCTCAGGTGGTGGAAAACACTCAGCTGAGCATCAGCCACTCTATCAAGAGCAACAGCACACCTCATGAGGGTAAGTTCCCAGCATTCTTTGCTCCTTTGTTTTGAAAAACTAGCTATTTAGCCTGGTAGAAGCGGCAAACAATGTAAGCTATCGAAGACGTGTCGTGATGTTTCAGGGCTTTTGGAAATTAAACCGGAAAACGTTTTGCATTACATTTTAAATCTTTACGATGCTTCTGTGGGTCTGTGCAACCTCCGTTTAACTTTTTATGCCATTCCGTCAAATACAGAAGCGGAGGAAAGTAGCTTTGCGCTGATATGCAACAGTTTAGTTTGTGCACACTGGACTAATAATGTCACTATACTAAAGTGTTGCATATCAGCGCAAATGTGCTTTTCTAAGCTTTAGAATCCATTAGAATGACATCATCATCAAAAAATCATTTTTACTGTTAAGTGTTGTTGCTGCCCTTCATGAAGAAGCAACAACAAATTCCAGAGACACCGTTCTGTCTGTGAAAAGTAAACTGCATCCACTGCAGTCTGGTGTTAACGGCTTAGGGAACTGAAAACAACCGTTTGTTTTGTTTTTCGACCGCTCTTTAGCGTTTACTCTTTAACCCTTTTAAAACCCGACAGCTAATTTGTTGTATCAGATTGAAACAGGAGGAAGCGAGTCGATAAAGCCGGGAAGCAAAGACATTCTTTGAACTACCGTGTTTAGAAAAATAGCAAATCGTTGTTGTTTTAACATTAAGACCTCAGGAATGCTTGATGATGAGAGGTTTTATGTCCACTTACATCATCAGGTTAGCAGTAGAAGTCATCTTGTGTCGCTTGCGTTTCAGACTTGGCTCCCATTGGGATCTCCAAGCCCCAGCTGAGTCCTGGCTCCTCCTCGCCCTCCTCCTCCTCGTCGTCCTCTGGTCTGCGTCCTCCAGCTCCCTCCTCCTCCTCCTCCTCCTCCTCTGCTGCTGCTGCTCCTCTCCTTCCTCCTTCAGGAGGAGACGCTGAGGACGATGACGGCATGAAACACCTGCAGCAGGTACACACTGGCAGTCGGCGGAACGGCTGTTTGTGCTGACTCATCGCTTCTGTAGCTTCAGAATTTTGACCTTTTTCGGGGGTTTTTTTGGTCGAAACCGATGCGATGAAAGTGGTTTGTTTTCAAAGCAAAACTTCCCGATGATTGTGTTGCTGTGCGCTACGTTTGCGTAGGAGGCGGAGAAGATGGTGGCGTCGCTGCAGGACACCTCTTTGGAGGAGGAATGCTTCACCCAGGCGCTGCAGCAGCAGGAGAGCAGGAACACGGCGGCCGCTCTTCCGCTGAGTCACGAGGCGGCCATGAAGTGGTTCTACAAAGACCCGCAGGGGGAAATCCAGGGTACGCTCAATCATTAGCACACATGCTCACACGCACGCCTGCACCGCGCCGCAGCTAACGCCCCCACCTCCAAACCAGGTCCCTTCACCACGGTGGAGATGTGCGAGTGGTTCCAGGCCGGCTACTTCACCATGAGCCTGCTGGTGAAGCGGGGCTGCGACGAGGGCTTTCAGCCTTTGGGGGACGTCATAAAGATGTGGGGCCGCGTGCCCTTCGCCCCCGGGCCCTCCCCGCCTCCCCTGCTGGTGAGACAGCTCCCACCAACGCAGCGCCCGCAGCCCAACCGGGGGCCCGCCGGGACTGTGAGTCACAGCTCAGCCAACCTGGAGGGTTTCTGAGGGGAGGGGGGAGGGGAGGGGGTGTTTGTTTAATAAAATAAAAGTCTTAAAGCTAATATTTGTTATTGAGAAAACTATAAATGCCTTTTTAAAATGCTAAAACATGCTGGTTTTTGTGCAAATTCTGCAGAATGCTTGGTTACAAAATGTTAATTTTTGGATGTTTGTCCCCCAAATTTTAGGGCAACCTGGACCAGGAGCGCCTGAAGAAGCAACAGGAGATAGCAGCAGCAGCTATTTATCAGCAGCTCCAACAACAGCAGCAACTTTTCCAGCTCATTAACAGGTGGGGGGGACACCCCGGCCTGTTTACACAGAAAACCAGATCACAAAACCCGCACCAGCGCCTTTGTAGAGTCTGCCATCGAATTGATTTCAGAAACTTTTATTTTGAAGAGCTCTGGTCCACGACGAGAGCTCTAGCGTTGCTTTGTTCTGCGTTAACTCCGGCGTTCATGCCGGTTCATTCAACACCCCGCAAAAAGATGAAAACAAAATATTCGTACACGATTTTTCAGGAACAAATCGCAAATATCAGAATACTTGGATACTCTTTACAGCCCTAGCTTGTACTATACTACATTTATATAGATTTGCAATACCCCCCTTTTATTGGTGGGGGCAGATGACAAATATCAGATTATTAGGATAGCCGTTGCAATCCTAACTTTTACTACACTACTATATTTATAAAGATCGTGAATATGCGATCTCAGATGGAGCAAATATCTGTACTCGACTTTTCCAGAACCGATTGCAAATTGTCGAGTATATGGATACCTGTTACAGTCCTCACTTTGACTGCACACTACTATATTTAAAAAAATCGCAAATCTACAATCAGGGACGTCACAAATATTCAAACTCCATTTTTTTTAAATAGATCACGTAAACTGGATTATTAGGATACTCGTTACTGTCCTGACAAAACTCTACTATGCCTAAAAAAATCGTAAATCTGCGCTCTTGGACGTCAAAAATATTTATACTCTATTTTTACAGAAGAGATCATGTACACTGGATTATTAGGATACTCGTTGCAGTTCTAACTTTAAATGAAAATTGCCAAAAAAAACGCAAATCTGCGATCTCAGAGGTCACAAATATTTGCACTTAATTATTTAGGAACCGATTGCAAATGTTCGGATACTCGTTTACAGCCCTGTGCTAATTGTTGGATTAAAAGGGGCTGCTAATCTGAAACCTCATCAGATTAAGTCTGACTTTTATGTTGAAAGCCTGATAATTGGAGGTTTTTACATGTAAACTAGTTTGGTGTTAAGAGTAGACTTTTTTTAACTTTTTGTGTTGTCCAGGTGCAGTGAGCAGGGTTTGATGCCTTCGATGAACAGGTCGATGTCTGTGCCAGATACAGGGTCCATGTGGGACATGCATACCTCAGCTTCACAGCCGTCAGGTCGGTTTTGCCTGCCGTCGCTTCGTCTTCAGAGGTTCAATTCAAGCTAAAGAGCCTTTTTCTCCCTGATCTTGGTCTTGCAGGCGGTGAAGCCAGTCTTTGGGACATAACAATGAATTCTTCAACTCAGGGTCCAACTCTGGAACATCTTCAGAAGGTAGTTTAGCTGAAACAGCAGAAACTTTTCTTTGAGTGACTGCAGCTCCCTGCTCCTCCAGGAGACGGGGCAAAGGGAGCCTACATTTCACCCCACTGGTCGTTTGATTTTGATTTGATGTGCTCCTTTCAAGCTCCAGGAGAGGCGAGACGCCGAACTCAGGGCAAAGCGTGAGGAGGAGGAGCAGCGCAAGAGAAGGGAGGAGAAAAGGAGGCAACAGGAGGAGCAGAAACGAAGGGAGGAAGAGGAGCTCTTCCGGCGCAAGGTGAGACGAAGCTGGGGAGTTTATTGATCTGTGTGTCCAGTAGGCGGTCCGTTTGACGCGCGTTTCCTCTGTCCAGCGGCAGCAGGAGCTGATCATGAAGCTGCTGCAGCAGGCGCCCCAGCAGACGGGGGCGGGAAGCTCCAACTGGAGCGGGGGCTCGTCCGGCCTGTCGAAGCCCGGGAAGCCGTCGGCGCTGGCCCTGCTGGAGATGCAGCAGGAGGCGGAGCGGCTCCTGAAGCAGCAGCGCGTTCAGCAGCAGCGAGAGCGGGTGAGTCTCGGAGAAAAAAAACGCTGCCGCGGGCCGCTCGCACGCTCACGCCCCTTTCTGCCCGCAGCACTCGGGCCTGTCCATGGGGAGCTCCTCCATGGGGGGGCAGTGGGCAGACGGCGTGGGCATGTGGGGGGCGCTGGAGTCCAAAAGCGGCAGCGGCGGCTCGTCGAGCAGCATGGGCTTGTGGGACGAGGCCTTGAAGAACCAGGCCAGTCTGCGCGGAAACAGCAACAACCTGGGCCTGAAGAACAGCCGCAGCAGCCCCTCCCTGAAGTAGGTGGCGGGCCGGAATGGCGGGTTCGAATCCCGTCGCTTGGTGTTGTAACCTGTGGCGTCTCCTTCAGCGAGCAGTACATGATGCGCCGGAAGAGGACGGAGGAGGAGGAGAAGCTGCTGAAGCTGCTGCAGGGCATGAAGCCTCAGGACGGCTTCACCACCTGGTGTGAGCAGATGCTGCACGCTCTCAACAGCTCCGCCAACAACTCCTCCTGCTCCCTGGACGGTAGGCCGCTCAGCTTCCGCCCGGAAGTGACCCCCCTCCGTCTTCCCATGGCTAATCAGCCCTCTGCTGTGTCTTTGCACAGTCGCCACCATCGTGGCGTACCTGAAAGAGGTGGAGTCTCCCTATGCAGTGCTGGATTTCATCCGGTCTTACCTTGGGGACACCGTGGAAGCCAAAGAGTTTGCCAAACAGTTTCTGGAGCGCCGTGCCAAACAGAAAGCCAACCAACAGAGGCAGCAGCAGCAGCAGGTCGGTGTCGGCGCCGCCACAAGACACGACCGGGCGTCCAGAGAACACGCCACGGCCCTCCTGAAAGCAGATCAGAAGAATACACAGATGAATATTTTAGAAAAATCTTAAAATTAAAGCAGGAAAAATTATGAATCAAAACTTTATGAGAATAAATTCGTTAAATTTAAAAAAAAAAAATTATGAAAAAGTCCAAATTTAACAAGAAGAGTCATTAAATAACAGAAAATTATGAGGGAAAAGTCATAAAATTATGAAAATAGTCATAAAAATTCTACTAAAAATGTCTAATGTTTACAAGAATAGTTGTAAAACTCTGAGAATAATGTCGTAAAATTAAAGAGAAATTAAAATTAAAAATTTTATTTATATATATATATATATATATATATATATAAATAAATAAAATTTTTGCGAGAATAGCCATGAAATGATGTAAAAGTTGTAAATTCAAAAGAAAAAGTGAAAATGGGTCAAGATTTACAATAGTTGTAAGATTATCATCAAAAATTAAAATTTTGTTTAAAACAGTCATAAAATCTGAAAAGAATTGGGAAATTCTGAAAAAAGTCCAAATTTAACAGTAAAAAATTCTGAGACAAACAGCAAATTCATGAAAAATTGGTCAAAATATTACACTAAAGTCAAAATTATAAGAAAGTGGTAAAATGATGAAAAAGTCAATTTTATTCGACTAAAGTCGTAACATTTTCAGAGAAAAGTTCAACCCATAATTTACAAATGTGTTGAAACATGTCTAAAGATACATTTTTCTCTCAAAAAGCTCGACTATTTCAGTTTTTTGCTCACAGTTTAATGCCTTTATTCTGGTTTTTAACTCTTTTTTTTTCTTTTCAGAAACGGAGAATAAAGTGCAAATAATGTAGAAAATGTGTTAAACGGCTCCTTTTCTTCTCTTTGGTTTCCAGTTGTCGAAGGACGTGGGAGGACTGAACATGAACTTCCCTCTGCAGGTGAACTCCCACACACGTTCAGTGGTCCGCGGGCCGGTACCGGTACTTTGATTATTTGTTTCTTTTTTTAAAACTGAAGAACGTTTTATTTTGAAAAACCACCGGATTCTCTTCACCCGATCCATCTGTTTTGACGCGACACGTGACTTGAAGCTGTTGCCCAGACCGCTAAATCTAAAACCCCAAAGCTAAGAAGCAAACAAAATGTATTTGGATAGTTTTTTTCTTTTTTTGGTTTTATTTTGCTTTATTTATCTGTCACACCTTAAAAGTCGGTCACAAGAGGCGCTCAGCTGCAAAATCCGTGTGTTTCGACCAAAAAAAGTTGCCGACCTGCTGAAGATGTTTGTGATCTGAGGAAACGTGTGGAAGGGAGTAGGGTCGGGCGATGTCCCCTAAATTGGCCGTTGACGATGTTTGCTGTCAACCATCGGGATGGACGATGATATCGTGGGGGGGGTGTGTGTGTTAAATTTGTCGTTGTCATAATTGCTATTCGTTATTTTACTTTATTACTTTATTTTATTCCCCAACTAATGACTCATCCGCGATGATCCAATATAAACTGAGGGAAGTGACTTTAACAAAAAAAGTAACAAACAAAATAGACAAGAAGTGGTCCGCTCCCGCACTTCACTAGTGAAGTGGACCGGCGGAGCGCGGACTTACAGCTTTGTGTTTGATGGGGGGGTGCTTTGTTACATGAGCGCTATGTGTGGGAGATTTAAGACTGCGATCCGTCCCGCAGCCACTGACATGTCAATATATATAGCAGCTCGGCAACATTGTTTTGTATTGAATTGTTACATTCAATAAAGTTTGAAAAAAAAATAGCCGCTCGGCGGAAATTATATCCGCTTCCGGTTTTTCAAACCCTACTGCGCATGTGCGAATGATTTATTCCGACCGAAAGTGTGACCCATGTGAACATTTGTTATATTCTGAAAACATTTTTCTGGAACCATGTACACGTTTGGATTCTAATCCGACCATTGATCCCATCAAGATATTTTGCACATGTAACTGCGGATTATGGTGTCGACTCGCAACGTGGCGGGGGCGTGGCATCACGATGGTGTCTCTCCATCGGGATGTCAGTCACCCATCACCATCGTCCATCGGCACAACCCTAGAAGGGAGATTAATGGTGAACGAGGCAGGAAGCTGTTAAGAAACCTAAAAACAGAAAATGTTCCTGTGACGACAACAAATACACAATAAATCAGGAACAATGCAAAAACAAAATATGAAGAATCTTTTGGCTCTGAAGGACGGTTGAGTTCTCCATGTGAGAAACGAATTTAATCTAAAAAATGTTGAAGTATTTGCAAATTAGAAACTACTTCTACAAATCACCAATCTTCCTTCACTAATTCCTCGTCAAAAAAACAAAAACGGGTACAAACGTTTTATTTATATGTATTTATTTTTTTAAACTAAATTTTCAGAAACAAAACAGAAAATCCAGTTCAGACCGGCCCATGAAATGTTGTCGAGACTGTTTCTTGCCCTGACGGCGTGTTCTGCCCCGTAGGACTCGATGCGAGGTATGAACCCGAGCACCCTGCAGTCCATGTTCCAGGCCAACCACATGGGGAAGGCTGGTCTCTATGACAACCAGGGAGGAAAGATGAAGAAGAAGCCGCCCATGATGCTGCACTCTGACCCCAGCATCTTAGGTATGTGAGCGGACCGGACGCCTCCTTTCCTGAGGGAAATGTTGGATTTCATGTTCAATTTTTGGACGTTAAGGCAAATGGACTCGTTTTAAATCTGAGCTCCCCAAAAAAGAAAAAAACTTGCAGTAGTTCTAGCAAAAACTAGCAAACGTATTCGGAAAGTTTGTTTACACAGCGAGGAAACGGAAGACTTCAAACAACATAAGTCTGCAGTAAAAAGACAAAACCAGAAGTCTTTTACTTTGCATATGGATCTATTGCAGCAGCCTTCCCGCAGACCATAATAATAATGCATTATGTGATCACTGTTACCATGGATTTGGACTAACGTTATAATCATATTTAGAAAACCAGTTTCCATACAAACCAGTTTCCATACAAGACGCCTTTTTTGACGCCTTTTTAGTTACAAAAGTTGTCTTTTCTGTTGTTCAAGTATATAAAATAAAAGTAGGTGGAGCCTGCTGGCTCCAACCTTCAACACAGTTGACCTTCAAGTGGTGGGGGCGTGTTCTTCCTTATAAGCTAAGTCCTGACGGTTGCTATGGAAACGTTGGCTCAGACCGACTCGGGAGCCAAGCTGAATTGTCCTCCTTTTGTCGCTCGGTCCAGTCCTCACGTACAGTCGATGGTTCGGTTCCGGGTTAAGAGGGAGATGCTGAAAACGTTGGACCGAATATGAGAACTTGTGTCATCTTGTGGGGGTGGGAGTGGGGTCATCTGGACACAAGATGACACAAGAGGTGGAAGTTCACAGTGTGTACTTTCAAACTGAATCTTTCTTTGTTTCACTCACCCTCTCGTTTTGCTCCCCCCTCCCTCCCTCTCGTCCCCCCCCCTCCACAGGGTACTCATTCCCCAACACGAGTGAGTGTCTGAGCCTGAACGAGATGGAGATGGTGGAGGATTACTGATGTGAAGCAGCGCAGCAGCAATAGCTACCTGAGGCCTTTTCTGTCTTTTAATCAGACAAACCTGATAACGAATGTGCACTGCTGGGGGTGGGGGTGGGTGGGAGGGAGGGGGGTGAGCACGAGGGGGGAGGGGGGCCCCTCCCTACCCTACGGGTGGAGGAAAAGGGGGCTCCCTGCTGCACCCCGTTGATCACTATAGCAGGGGAGAGGGGCGACGGGCGGATACCTCCGGCACTCAAAAAAAAAACGTTTTAAGCACCTTATACTGAACTAAATGCACTTTACTGAGATGGGATTTGAACAGTTTTGCGTGGGTCGGGTGGAGGTGGGCGGGGCCACGGGCGGAGAGCAAAAAAACGGTGGGGGTTTGTTTGTTTTGTTCACAGTCAGGGGGACCTTTTAGTTTGAAAACCAGAGAGCAAATCCTTTTCTCGAAAGACAAACACTGTTGATATTTCTCTTTTTTGGAGCTTTTTTTTTTTTTTTTTTACATTTATATAAAACTAAAGCTATTGAAAAATGGATTCTAAAAAAAAAAAACTTGAAGATTTGCACTTGCCTAAAAAAAAAAACGACAAAAAGATTAAAAAAAAGGGGTTAGCTGTAGAAGTATTTTTGTGAATGAGTGAGTAAAATAACATCTGCACATGTTTTGTTTTTTTCCGCTTATGAGGATGTATAAGACATAAGAGGCCATTTTGTTTTTTGTTTGTTTGTATGTTTCCCTTTCCAAACAGGGATCGGTTCTGACTGAAACGAGAGAGGGGGGCGGGGCTTTTGCACAAACATCCTTTCTCTCTCTCTCTCTCTCTCCACTTCTTTCAAAAAAAAAAAGAAAGAAAAAAAAAAAAGAAAAGACGGACGGCATTTTGTAAATGTTAGCCTTGTTCTCATCGTAACCGCCACTCGTAGTGTTTCTTTTTTTTTTAAACGGGTGAGACGAGGCCCCGCCCCTTACCCCGCGCTTGGGGGCGGGGTCACTTCCTGCTCGTAAACAGACTCCAGGTACTCATCCAGCAGACGTGTTTTGGTGTGAATGCACATTTGTGCCTAAGAACTCTGATCGCGTGCATGGCCATCGAGACATTAACTCTTTCTGAGTGTGTGTGTGTTTGTGTGTGTGCTCAGCACATTGTGTGTCAGTTCAAAGGGGGGGGGTCCATTTGAAGGTTTCTTTATTTTTCCTTGTGAATGAAAAGTTTCTGACTACGGGGGGAAAAAAAAAAGAGAAATTACAGCATCCTGGTGTGCGAATGCACACAACGGAAGCATATTGTGTTACTTATTCGTTGTTGCAATTTGATAATGACGACTTTTTTTTTTTTTTTAATTGATGAGAAATATATATGAATATATACATTATATACAAAGTTTAAAAGTATTTGGACTAAGATGATGAGCACTTGGGGCTGCTATTTTTTCGTGTGTTTAAATTTTTTTTTTCTTAATTTTTTTTTTGCCATGTGAAGTGTGTACTTTTTTTTGTTTTGTTTTCGTTTTTCTTAAAATGTTGAATGTATTCCAAAAAAAAAAAAACCCGAAAAAAAAGACAAGAAATCCATGCTGATAACTGATTTTTTTTTTCCTTCGGAAGATTTCAAAAGTGGAAATATACACAAAAAGTTTCAAAGATGAAGAAGAAAAAAAAAAAAACTCAGAATGGAAACTATTGAACACACTGCCTCTACAATCCTGGTTGTAGTGATGAAGAACTTCAAGTAAAAGACTCTTTCTATTCCATACTGGAGCTTTGGTTGTTTACAAGCCACATGGATAGCTGTCGGTGCAGTTTTTGGTTGTTTTTGTTCCCACATCAAGACGGGTGGGGTTTGCAAGTGCGCTTCTGCCATACGGACACTGAGCGGTGTGGTTTTTTTTTTTTTAAGGTTTTTTTTTTTTTTTTTTCCATCCACGGACAAGCGGCAGGCGTCACAACGCTCTGGACTTGACAGTCCGTGCGAGCGCACAGAACGGCGACTGAGCACGCTCACACCTGCCCTCACCAACTCACCTATGCACTTTGGTTCATTCAAGCTGTGAGGTACCTTTTTATTTTTGTTTTTTGGGGAGACGGGAGCACATCGCAAACAGGAGGATCGCTACGATATTCCCGAACTGAAAGGAGATTCTCCCACCTCCTGTATATATTTTTGTATCTCGGAGTAGAAAAGAAAAAGATGGAAAAAAAAAACATTTGGAATGGATGAAGAAGAATTCATGACAATACGGGGTGAATGTTCCTCACCAAAAAAAACCCAATCTTTTTGATATAGTTTTAGGGGGACTTGCTGTGAGTTTCCTTTTTTTTTTTTTGGTTTGCCAGTAATCTTTGGAAAAAAAAAAAAAAAAAGCAAAGAAAACATGGAGCACGGAAGGGAAACCCACGTGGGCCGTGGCTCCGGTACGGACTCTCGGAACAAACCAAGCAGAGCCTTTGATTGACGGTGGAGGGGCGGGGCGATGGGAGGAGTGGAGGACGACCGCATGGTGAGATCCTGCTCTCAGTTCCACGCTTTACACCATTGTTTTTGAAAAATACTTTATAATCCCCCCTGTTATGTTAAGGGTCAAATTGACCCGCTTTCACATTTAAAAATATATTAGAAAATAAGGATTTTTCCACTGGAAAATGTTTGTAAAATTGAGCAAAAATTAGTTTTATAAAAGCTTTAAATGTTTAAAGACTATAAAATAAGACAAATACGATTTAAACAAATAAAAAAAATTAAGATTCCACCAACTACTTACCATTAAAAGCCATTTTGAAAGTCTTTGGTTCATGTTTAAGTTGATGCCTCCAAAGAAATTCTGTCCCAAAAAATATTATCTTTTTTAGAAACAAATTGTCCTGTAAAACAAATTTCAACCCTCCTGTTGTGTTCTGGGTCAGGTTGACCCGTTTGGGGGAAAAGAAAAAAAAAGAATAAAACCTCTATAAAAATAAAATTCTAATATTCTACATTCAAGAAGATGAAAAACATTCTTCTCTAAAAGACTTTCTAGCCTTCTAGCTGTCTTCTGGGTCAAAGTGACCCGAATTAATAAATCTTTTTAAAGTACTTAACAGCCGAGGTGTCAAAGTGCTAATAATAATAGTTGATCACATAAAAAAAACTGCATAAAGTTTCTACAGAAGCCAAAAACATCCTGCAACAGTCAATAAATACATTAAAATTAGTTTAAAAAAAACAACCGACTGCAACCAACTACTGAGGGTTAAAACCATTTGAAAAAGTCTTAAATTGATCCCATTGACTGTATATGATAACTGGACTGAGTGACACCCCCCCCCTCCCCCTGGCATTCCAAACAGGAAGTGACCACTGGTTCCAAGAAGCCCAAATCCCAAATATAGAGATAATAGAGAAAATAAGCAGGTCCTCCTATTGGTCAGAACAACCATTCTTGCAATGATACCAAGTTCTTGGTAACCTTATGTTTTTTTGTAATTATTTTTTCTGGCAGTGAAAGTTTTTCAACTTATAAACTTGCCACTCGATTAAAAAGGTTTGATAGATTTTGTGTAGCTTGCTTTCAAGTGGAAGGGGTGTGGCCTTCTAATGAGCTCACTCCTGACTGGCGAAAGCGGTTGCCATAGGAACGATGACTCAGACCAATCACTGCTTATTGACGATGTCCCGCTCCAACATGGTGGTATCTATATAACGAATTAAAATTGCGACTGAATTCGGCTGCAACAGGAAGTGAACCATCTTTCTCTAGATGACATCACTCGGTCCAGTCCAGCCGACGGTTTGATGCAAACTGTTTGGTGCTTCATTACTGCTGGATTATCTCTTGACTTCTTCCTTTTTTTTTTTTTTGTTCCCTCCAGGAGGCCTTTGCTGCCCCCTGTAGGGGATTATCGATATTGCAGCCGGCCCACGCGGCGGTCAGAGAACCGGGCCTTTCGGACTCAAACCTCCAGACCTGTAACTGGACGGGTCGCCGGCACCATCCGCTGGAGTCTCCAGGTTTATCATTCCATCTGCGGAAGAGTTCAGGATTCGGCCGAACTCTCTCCAGCCTCCATTGGAGGAAAAAAAAAGAAGAAGATTGTGATGCACCTCAGTGTGGAACTACTAAGGTGTTCTGTCTTCGTTGGGAGGGGGGACACTGGAGGAACTCCTGCAGCCGTGGAGCCGGACGAACTGAAAGATTTTGTACAAAAAGAGAGAGGGGGGGGGGGGGGGGGGCATCAACCCACACACCAACCCAAAGGTTCACACTACGTGCACACGTTCAGCAGAAGTCACATGGGAGGAGGCTCGGTTGTAACGGGGAAATCACCCAGACGGCGACGCTCGTCACTATAAACGCTGAGCTCTGTAAATAATGGATGTTTTTTTTTTTTTTTCCTTCAGTGGGTTTTTTGTTTTATTACTCTGTTCAACATGCCTTAAATTGTATAGTTGAGTCCCGAATGACTAACTGAAGTTTTCTCTCAATGCTAAGTTTAAGTTGGAAACTATACTCGAGCTACAAAAAAAAAGAGAAAAAAAAAGAGGATTGTCATCTAACTACATGTGCATTTGATCAACTTTACTAGTACAGACTAGAGCTGCAAATGTTTTTGATCTAAACTCTGCTGGTGGTTGGCTTTTCTTTTCTTTTTTTTTTAATTAAAGGGTGAATTTGTTGGGGTTTCGCTGAAGGCTCAAAAAGGGCTGACGTCTGTCGCGTGTGGAGCTGAGCTGACCGGGGGTGGCATGCCCCCCCCCAAAAGAAAAAGATTATGCACAAGAAACCAGTCCGGCTTTCTCACTTATGAATCTGATTGTAAGGTTTTTAGTCAACAAATTGAGTTTTGATAAAGAAATATGCAGATTTTAAATAAAAATAATGTTCCTGTAAATAATTCTAAATCCTCAATTTTGTTTAGTTTCCAGTTGCTAATGGTCTAACGTTTAAATAATGAAATTCCACTCAAAATCCATTTGTGATTAGGCAAAAATGTTTGTTTTCTGGGCTGTACGTCGCTTTTACTGTACTGGAAACTTTTGAAGTCAGATGAAGTCAGCTTGTGGCGTTCGCAACCTCCTCGGTTAAACGAACTTCAGCGAGTGACTGCGCCCCAGTCAGCTCAGCTCCTCTGCTTAAGTATTTTAATATAAACAAGAAATAATTAAAATTGTTTCCGAGAACAACTGAAAGATTTGTAAATAGTTCTGCTCCTGTTTGTTTGAAGAACAAAACAAATACTAAATAAATAGTATTTAGCTGTGGAAACGTCTTGTTTGTCGGGCCTCGACGCTCAGTAAACGCAACACTTTCAGACAACTCGACGGAACTCTCGCGAGACATCACGACGTGAGCCATTGGGAAATTGATGGAACTCTCGCGAGATTTAACAGACATCACATGGAAGACCTGTCTTTGCCTCTCACCATGAGCGCGTGAGCTGAAAGTTTCCGCGCGAAAGAGTTGCAGTTTTCACCGCCTCTGTGTGAAACATCGAAACCGCCGAGAGGATTTCTGCCAAACTGCGCGGAGAACTACTGCGCAGGTACGTAGCTTCACAGTGCTAGCGTCGGCTAAAGCTAGCCGGTGCTAACTGAAGTGTTAGTTTTGTTCAGTATGTTGGTAAGTTCACTTTAGAACAGACTGTTAGCGATAAACTGAAGTACTCGACACGTTTAGTGGTAGTTTGTGTCTTATTGAGTGAAAGTGCGTCACTAATTTCGGACTTAATCCACGTTTGGTGAGTGTTTCGCGTCACAACAACACAACTAGCTACAGGTGTTTGGGTTCTTCCCCTCCAGGTGTTCGGGTGTTGTGATGTCCACGAACCCCCGCAGACTCAAACACCCCCACTGCAGGAGGAAGCACTACCCCAGTAGTACCTACATCACCCACGTCTGACGGCTCCACCCGCGGACTCCACACCGACCGAGACGCTGGAGCGCGGCGGGGGGGTAAAACGGAGGCCATGTCTGATTTGGGGGATGGGTGTGAAAGCGGGGGGGTGACGGGCGCGGGGCAGGACTCTGAGGCGGACGGCGAGCCGCCCCAACCGACGGCGGCGGCGGGTGGAGAGGAGGGGGCCCCGCCAAGCCCCAAGCGGCCCCGGAGGAGCGAGGAGGAGGAGGATCAGGATGGGCAGGAAAAGCCCCCCCCGTCCGAACATGGTACAGTCACGTGACCATCTGACAGGTCTTCACGAGTTCAGCTTCAACAAGATTTCTTCTGCATGAACTTTTGCCGCCAGAAGGAGCAGAGGGGGCGCAGCAGGGCGGAGAGGAGGAGGAGGAGGAAGAGCAGCAGAGATGGGAGGGATGTCACCAGAATGGAGATCCAGAGGAGGAGGAGGAGGAGGAGGGGGGCAGGAGTGACAGATCTGCAGACAGCCCCACTGGAGAACAACAGTAGGTGGATCTGGAGCATGAACTGGAGTGAATACCCCGTGCCTCAGGGGCACGTTACCGTTGGGAGTGGGGTCATCTGGACCCCACAGGACAGCACAAGGGTTAAGGCAGATGAAGTTCTCGTAGACGTGTCGTACGCGGAAGATTTTTCATTTCTAGTTTTGGATTTTCTTCCTTTTTTATTTTTTTTATTTTTAAGGCGTGTTTGAAAACTGTCCTGCTTTGCCTTCAGCCTCGGCTTGGATTTTACCCACGATCCCCAGATGCTGACCGGCTCCTGGACGGAGTTCTCCAAGTTCACGGAGAATTACCTCAAAGGGTGCAAATGGTAACCCCCCCCCCCCCCCCCCGTTCTTTGGAAAAAAATGGTCTAATCCACAGTCCCGGTAAGCGGGCTGCTGACGGACGCCGTCTCCTGTTGCAGGGCCCCCGACGGCTCCTGCGTCCTGACCAACAGCGCCGACAACGTGCTCCGCCTCTACAACCTTCCGCCAGAGGTGTACAGCTACAGCTGGGGGGCGCTCTCTGAGATGGTGAGTTTGGGACCCGTAAAAAAAAGAATCTGTTGGGGATTGCATTTAAACTCCAAATGTCCTCCACCCGTTGAGTTTGGCGGTGCAGCCTTTCCCGTCCGGATTACCGAGCCTCACCGCATCTGTAGTCATGGAAACCCGTTTGCACCCCTTTATTTTTTTCAGATCAAAACAAACAGCTGTCCACTCATCCCCGTGGAGAACTTGACCCTGGTTACCGTGGCAACAGATCTAGAACCTGTTGTGGACTTTGTCCAACCTCACATTAGCCTCAAAATGCCCTTGTTTCTGTCAAGCAAAATAAACCCCCCAGCCATGATTCTGCCACCCCCGTGCTTTACATAGGGAAGGGAAATGGGGCCAAAACAGAGTTTTTCAGTTGTTAAGAGGCTCAAATAAGGCTTTTGTTGATATTTTTGGGAGCAATTGTGTCTTTTTTTTGTTGTTTTGTTTTGTTTCACACCTGTTTCTCTGGAAGTCAAGTTTTCAGGCAGAAATTTGTGGAGAAAAAACACCGAAGGGGATAGAAGGACAGGAAGGAGGAGGTGGAGAAAAGGTTTTGGACTTTAAAAGAGTCTGAGATGATGGGACTAGAAGGAATTGGCTGTTTTGGAGGCATTTCCCAACATCTCAGGATGTCAAAACCCAGTTTGTATGATTAGCGTTTAACAGCTTTAGATTCTTTGTCCTCCGCTCTAGAAGGCGGAGACGTCGAATCACCTCGAACACGTGGAGCGAGCCTTCGTCATCACCTTTCTCTCCATCTCTGCTTGTCTTGTGGGCTCAGAGTCCGGTGCTGAGGATGGCTGAAGGAGACACCGTCTACGACTACTGCTGGTACCCCAACATGAACTCTGTGGAGCCGGACACGTGTTTGTGAGTTCCACGCCGGAGCCTGAAGGCAGCATTGATCACCTCTCGGTTGTGGCCCTCGCCACAGTCCATAAGTGTGTCGAGTCTAGCAGGTGTGAAGGCTCGCCTGAAATCTGGTCACTCAAATTCATCCCCCGTGGCCCACAAAGACATTCTTTGTGTTGGAAATTGCACCATGAAAGTATAAAATTATACTTTTTTTTATTCACTCTGACTTAAAAAAATAATTATTTATTGAATCTTTCCTTGATTTTTACCCAAAACAAAAGCTGTAAAAATAAAAACCAAAGCCTGCAGGTCCCAGAGATGTCCACTTGGGGGCAGTAAAAGAGCTGTGAGCAGGAAAACTAAGAAGTTTTTCCTTTTCAGTTTGAAGACAAGACAAAAACAGCAACAATTGGATATATGAACGCGGAGAATGTAGAGACCAAAATGAGGAAAAATATATAAGCGACTCCAAAAAAAAGATTTAGTATGAGGAAACAGAATCAGACGGGATCTGACCTAAAATGGATCCAGAACATCTTCAACCAGTGAGACTCGGAGAGAATTCCCGGGGTCCTAAACAGTGCCGGGGAAGTTTTCCAGATTCCATATTGCAAGTTCTTCTGATTGGCTGCTGGGTGTGCATTAAAAAGTCATCATTTACAGTGATAATCGCACGCCTAAAAAAGAAGTTCCGGTCACACCGCTCAAATGTTCTGTATCACTGCGCCGGCTTCTTCAAGGCAAACTTTATCTGGACCAAAACAAGCGATCGGGTGAACTTTCCCTCTGAACTATGCTTTATTTATTAACACATCGTGATCATCAGCATAAATCTATCGCTTTCCTTTGCCCCTGCAGTCAGGGTCGGAGGTCGGAATGGCGCCGTGACTACGCGCCACGCAACAAATAGTCCACGTTTTGTGAAAAAAGCGGTCCAAAACAGGAAAAAAAGTAAGAATAAACTAGGCCTGCACAATATACCGCAAATTTATCGTTATCGCAATATCCAGCTCTGCAATATGCATATGGCAAAAGACGGCGAATATCGCAATAAATCGCAAACCCAAAATGTGTTAAAACAATCTTCTAGCAACTTGAAGCATTTAACGCTTAAAATAAATCCCTTTATGCTTTGACCAATCAGATGGACGCCTTCCCATTGTTGACCAATCAGATGGAGGCCTATTATGTTAACCCTGGTCCTGAAGAGCCTCAACCCTGCCTGTTTTCCAGCTCTCCTTAACCAGCTTGCTGTTGATTGGCTGACTCAAGTGATTTCACATCCTGATTGACTGAACACACCTGATTTTGGTTATCATTATCGAGCAGTCTAGGGAGAATTGGAAAACAGACAGGGTTGAGGCTCTTGAGGACCAGGGTTAGCCACCCTGACGTTTGTCCCCCATGTCGATGAGGGTCATTTGGAGTATAATTTTTAAACTGTTGCAATGAAATGGGAATGATGTTTTTGTTTATTTTTCTATTTGTTTATTTACCGCAAATTTATCGTTATCGCAATATTGATCACTAATATCGCATATCGCAAGTTTTCCTCATATCGTGCAGCCCTAGAATAAAGTATTAAAAACTGATTGAATATTTATTTCTATTCTAAGTGACCACAGTATAAACAGGTTAATGGCCGACATTAAGCCTCACTTAATCAAGTGCAAATGAAACATATGTCCAAACAAACAAGTAAACAAGAATAAATATCAAATGTATTCCCATTTTAGTTTCCTAAAGTCCACTGTGGTTTTTCCACATCCATAGGGAACATTAATAGAACATTCTGTTTTGTCACATGACTTTGAAGTGTTTCCATCCATTGGACTGGAACGACGGTTGATCCTTTTTTTTTATGCGTTTGTCCGCTACGTTAGAGTAAAATAAACCTACTGTGTCTCAATGCAAATACCATTTTCCACTTTTGATTATCGATTCGTCTCATTTAGAAACGTATTTTTATTTTTTCTTAACGCCGTTAGTTCATTTGATTCATTACGTTTACATTTCACTAAAAGCTAAAGTATGACCTTTTAGAAAGCTTTGCATTGTCTTCTTACATTCAATTGAATCGGTTTTTCTCGTCAACACAGCACGACTAAACATGTCAAGGACGCGTGTCATAACTGGTCGTTAACCTCAGCTGGTTAATAAGTTCCTGCTCGCCGGTTGGGGATTCTGGGAAAGTGTAAATTGATGGAGGTTGAGGACAAACCGTTTCAATGAAAGGGCTACCGGCACATTCTTGACATGGCGTTGGGGTTCACACTGGACAAGCAGGGAGGGGCTTCTTCTTTTCCTGCTCTTTCCTAGCGCATGCTAGCAGAGAGTACGGTTGGAAGAGGCCGGTGAATCCGGCTCCAGGCTTTTTCTTTCTCCGTTCTATTTTGACATACGAAAGACTTGGCGTCGTATAAATCCAGCCGCAATTATCAATTTCTCCTGAATTTTCAAACGGTCGGCCCTTCCCTGAATTACGAGGGGGCGCCATCTATAGATCGCCACCAAATCCGAGTCCCTGATTGGTCAACCTGCTTTAACTTTCAACGCACGTTCAGCGGCCAAACGTTTCCTACGTGGACGCGCTGGTAGAGACACTGACGGCGTTTTAAACGTGCACCCACGTCGACTTTTCACTGCCGGTGGCGACGTGAGCTTAGCGAAAAAACACGCGTCGAAGCATTTATGGTCATTGACCAGCGAGACGACCTGACGGGAACGCTGGGCGGGAAAAACGTTTGGAGATTTGTGGAGGTGAAATGTGTCAGTCAAATAGGCTTTTACTTTTGTATTCAGCTTAGCGCTGACATCACTTCCTGTCGGTGCTCTGATTCCTTCACACTAAAGTGAAGCATAGAAACGGGTTCAGGTGAGCGCTCACACCAGCCGCTCTGAAACCGCCTCCAACGCCATCTTCGGCTGTTCTGTTTCCTCTTCCGTCTGCGGGTGTCTAAGCTCCTCCCTCCCGCTCTCTCCCCCCCCCCCCCCCCCCCCCCCCCCCCCCCCCTCTCCCGCAGCCTGGCGAGCAGCAGCCGGGACAACCCGGTCCATGTCTGGGACGCCTTCTACGGCGACGTTCGCGCCACTTTCCGGCCCTACAACCACCTGGACGAGCTGACGGCGGCGCACTCTCTCTGCTTCTGTCCGGACGGGACGCGGCTGTACTGCGGCTTCGAGAAGACTGTGCGGGTGTTCCACACCGAACGCCCTGGGCGAGACTGCGAGGAGCGCCCCACCATGGGTGAGTCGGGGGGGGTTCCGTCTGGACCGAAACGTTCATTCTTGACACCCGGTCAGACGCCATCTAGGGTTGTGCCGATGGACGATATCATCAACAATTCAATACAAAACGATGTTAAACAGCGCTGAGCGGCTATATACATTGACATGTCAGCTCGGTAATATACGAGACGATCTTCTAAACCTGCTTTTAAGAATGTTATGGTTATTATGAAACACCTGTTCGCTTATCATTTGAATTTTAATCCGTGTGGTCAATGCTTTTTCTGAACGGAGCCGGAAAGAAGCCAGGATTAGCAGTATGCTAACACGGGCTAACAACATTAGCTTTGGTTGGCGCTACACGTAAACATGTGGGAATAACATCAGCCTTTATTTAGTTGGGACACAACTGGAAACATAAATCCACGTGATTGTTTGAACGGTTTCTAAGGACTGAGCGACATTTCTGCTTTGAAGCTCACACTGCCGCTGTGTGTGCTGACGATCCGAGCTGTGCTCAGACACACACTTTTAGACCCGGTTCTGAGTTCGGTAGCTCGTTCCCCTAGAGCTGCGGGACGGATCGCAGTCTTAAATCTCCCACACATAGCGCTATGTAACAGAGCACCCCCCCCCCCCTCCCTTCCCATCAAACACAAAGCTGTAAATCCGCGCTCCGCCGGTCCACTTGACTAGTTAAGTGCGGGAGCGGACTACTTCTTTTCTATTTTGTTTGTTACTTTTTTTGTTAAAGTCACTTCCTTCAGTTTAAACTGGATCATCACAGATTAGTCATTGGTTGGGAAATAAAATAAAAAAAATAAAATAACGAATAGCAGTTATACAAGAACGAAAAATGTAAAAAACAGCCCCCCCCCCCGACGATGTCATCGTCCATCCCGATGGTTGACAGCAATCATCGTCAACGGCCAATTTAGGGGACATCGCCCGACCCTAACGCCATCCCGCTCGTACCGTGCTCACGTGCAAAGTTAGTCAGTGTTAGCGGACATTTAGAAGAAGACGCGTTGTCATGGCAACAGCCGCCAAGCCTTCACCGACCAGCGGAGGAAGCGCACATCGCAAAAGTCTGCGAAAATTGCGTTAAATGGCTACCTTAAATGTGCTAAAACAATCTCATGGCAACTTAAAGTATTTAACGCATCAAATAAATCCCTTCATGCGTTTGACCAATCGGATGGAGCCCTTTGATGTTAGATGTCCGCCTCCTATGTAGACGAGTATGTCTGAGAAAACCCACCCATGCACGGGGAGAACATGCAAACTCCACACAGAAAGGCCCCCCGTTGATGTTCTGGTTCAGGTCCCCCAGCCGGGACTTGAACCGGGGTGGTGTCTTGCTGTGAGGAAAGAGCGCGAACCGCTGAATCCCTGAACCTTTCAAGATATTCCAGGATTTCTGCCTCCATTGAAATAAATGGGGAATTTTTGGTGCAGAAGCTCGCAGGTTTGAGACCCAGCTGTGGCATTGGAGGAGGAGTTAAGGCACTATAATAAAGAGAGAGATACAGGAAAACAAGGGGTTGAATACCTTATAGCATTCAACGCATTAGGTTAGCATTTATCGCAATTTTCACCGAGTTTTGCACATCTTGATGTCGCGATAACGTTAGATTTATTGTGCAGGCTTAATTTTTACCATCTTGTCGCATTTTTCTCAAGTAAAGAAATCTGAGCTCAAATTCTGCATTTCTGAGCGTTTCTTTATTGAAATTGTCGTGAATAAGGACTGCGTGAATTTCTAGTGAACTTCAGCCGCTCTGCAGAAACTATGTCCTAGAACACAACGCCGGTTTCAGGCCAAGAAACGTTCAAATTGTAATTTAAAAAAAAAACACAGGGAACCCTTTTCACAATAGATCGAAGTATGACTTTGATGCGGTGAGATTTATAGCAAACATCTGTTTTTATTCCATCAACACCTGATGAAGACCTTCATCAGAAAATTTCTACCAATGTGCAGATTTCTGACGCTTCATCGTAGGGAACAGGAAAAAAAAATCATTGAAGTTCCCTGAAAAAATCGGCTTGAGACAAAAGTGATTAAAAAATAACTAAATAAATAATGATACGGTAAATTCAAACCCATTAAAGTGGAGCAGCAATTTGACTTGCAGAATAGTACAATTTTGTAGAATTCAGTGCAGAATTTGGCTGAAACTGAAGGTTTAATGACAGTAAATAAAGCTGGACGGGATTCTGCTAATTCTGCAAAGATCCGTCCGCTGAATCGAGAGGATCCAGGTTTGAAGAAATAACTGGATTTGCTGCAGGTTTTATGCCAGATTCATGAGAAACCATAGCTTCTGCCTGGTTTTTTTTTGTGGTTAAAAAAACCACAACGTGTTGAATTTAAAGAATCTCTGATCTGAAGAATCAGCAGGAACAAAAAATGCATTCAAGGAGGCGGTTCGTCATTTTTCAACCCAGAAATTGAAGAGATTCGATCAAAACAGCGAAACTGCAGGAAAAGCCAAAGTTCTCCGTCCAACAGCGCCTACTGCTGGAACCGGAGCTTCATGACGAGGCCACCAAAGCTTCTCGGAGCCGACGTCTGGTCGTCCGTCTGCAGATTTTTCCGTCTGCAGAAAAATAACTTTAGCCTATTTGTGACAAAAAGTTTTATTTTATTTTTTAATGATCTGTCCTCGCTGCAGTGAAGAGGCGGGGCCAGAACGGCATCATTTCCTGCTTCGCCTTCAGTCCGTGCCAGTCGGTCTACGCCTGCGGCTCGTACTCGCGCTGCGCCGGCCTGTACTCCTGTCAGGACGGCGCCCTGCTGGCTCTGCTGCCCACGCTGCACCACGGAGGCATCACCCACCTGCTCTTCTCCCCCGACGGCAACTACCTGTACACCGGGGGGCGCAAGGTCAACATTTTCACGCTTCTCCCTGGTTTCCTTTGTGGTGTTTGTGGAGCTGGAGAGTCAGAGGAGGCGTGTGTGTCTTATTGGCTGTAGCTCACCTGTTCAGCTGAGCTGTACATTTACGACTTTAAAACGCGTAAATTAACAAGAAAAAAGTCAAAAGTTAAACAAGAAAAAACCTCAAAGGTGCCTGTTTATTGGAGCCTTGCTGGAAGATGAAATATGTGGAGCGTTCTGTGAGGTTTTATTTCTGGATAGGTTTCAAAAACACAGATATTCTGAACCTCTTGGCGACTCAGAATGAGATTATTGTCAGTGTAGTCGCCTTTCCGAGGTTCAGTGTCGGAGTTTCATGTGTAAAATAAGGAACTCAAGAGACACGTTTGGGTGTAGAGGACCAATACTTTATTTTCTCTTCCATTCACACACCCTGAAGTGCATTTGTCTCATTACCTCATGAATCTGTCATCAGAACACCAATGTGTTGTTCTATTAGCATTACAACGTTGAAAATGCCAGAAAGTGTTCCTCCTCCTCAGACGGAAGTGTCACAAAGACTTAGAGGTGTTGGTTTTTATGGAAGTAGAACGGATTGAAGTGGACATCTGCCTGCAGGGACACCCATCAATGAATAAAACATTGATAAATTGTAAATCAAAAAAAATTGTAATGTTATCAATGAACATTCAGCTCACCTGTTGTGTCGGTTGAGTCTGTCCGCTCTGCTGCTGCTCTGTATGCTCAATTCGAGCATACAATTGAAACATGCTCAATTTTAATTTCATAAATTTACATGAAAAAAGTCATATATTTTTTTCCGTAAATTTAACACATTGAATCTCGTAAATTTAACATGTTTTTTCTCTTAAATTTACTACTTTGAATCTCGTAATTTTATGAGTTCTTTTCCCGTAAATTTAAGACCTTAAATTTCGGAAATTTCTAAAAAAAAAAAATTCTCGTAAATTTACTACTTTTATATCTCGTGATTTTGTTAATGTTTTCTTTTAAATCTACGACTTTAAATCTCGTAATTTCACGATTTTTTTATTTTATTTGCAAATTTACGACTTAGAATCTCATAATTTTACGAGTTTTTTCCCCCCGTAAATTTAAGACTTTAAATCTCAGAAATTCACGTTTTTTCTCTCGTAATTTTACTACTTTAAATCTCCTAATTTACTAGTGTTTTCTTTTAAATCTATGTCTTTGAATCTCGTAATTTTACGATTTTTTTTTTTTTACTTACAAATTTACAACTTTAAATCTCAATTTTACAAGTTTTCTTTCCTGTAAATTTAAGACTTTAAATCTCGTAATTTTGCTTCTTTTTTTTGTGTGTGTGTGGCCCTAACACTTAAGAACAAACGTACTAAAGCTGTGATTGGATTCTGCGTCCTTGTGCCACCAGGATCCAGAGATCCTCTGCTGGGATCTGAGGGAGCCCGGGAAGGTGGTGTTCTCTCTGAAGAGGAACGTCACTACAAACCAGCGCATCTATTTTGACCTGGACCCGTAAGTTCACCCTGCAGGTTGCAAAAATGACCTGAAGAAGAAGAAGAAGCGCAACGGTTCCTGGAATAAAAGCTGCCATCAGTCAAACCTGTAAAATGTTGGACCATGAAAGGTTAATTTCTGCACATTTTCACCAGAAAAGTGCAGCTGAATTAACAGATTTTGGAATATCTGTAGGAATATTTATGCTTTTAGAAGATTTTGTGTTGCAGATTGTGTCACAAAAGTGAGAATATGTTGATGGATTGTTTTTAAAACACTCACTTTTTGCCCTCACCTTCTACACACTTCCTCACTCTTGGAACCAGTTCAGTTCACAGTGTCACCACTAGGGGGCTTGATGTCCATTTAGGGGTTTAAAGTTGGATCTAAAAAATATATGTACTCCTCTGTGGGATTTATGGTCTACTATGTCTGCTTTTTTTATCCCGTTATTAAAATGGTGGTAAAATGGGGGCGTGGCCTTTAGATTGACAATGTGTCATCTTTAAAATGACCTTCTCCTGGTTTAGCTGTCTTTTTTTGGAAAAGTGGGGGCCCACTACATACAGACTTACAGCAACAGTGGAGCCATGTTTTGTTTTAAATATGCCCCCCCACCTCTTTCAAACACAGGGTCACATGACCAGAGGGGGTGGGTCCAAACCTTTGATGCTCCCTGTTTCTAAAATGCATTGGCGTTTTTCCTCTGGTTAAGGTCGGGCAAGTATCTGCTGAGTGGAGACACGGAGGGGGGGGTGTCGGTGTGGGACACCCAGACGGCGCCCCCCGATGGCGAAGAAGGACTTCTGCAGCCTCAGCTCAGGTTCCAGGCTCACTGGGACTGCACCAACGGCATCAGGTATGTTCTCTTTTTTTATCTACAATTATATAAAACTAGACGATCCCTATTTTAGCTTTTGAGCGTTTAAGCTCCGCCTTTTTTTTTTATTTATTGGATCAATTTCCACACAAACCCGATTCCTGATCCTCTTCACTCTCGCCGCTTCTGCAGCCTGCACCCCTTCATGCCCCTCCTGGTGACGTCCAGCGGCCAGCGGCAGTTCCCGTGGCCCGACGACAGCGACTCTGCCTCGGACACCGAGGTAGAGGCGGCAGCCGCCGCCCCCCAGCAGGAGGCGCGGCAGGACAACGCCCTGACTCTGTGGTGGGCCGGACCGCTCGCCGCTCCGGCTGAGGAGAGCCGGGAGGAGCCGGCGCAGACGGACTGACAAACGTTTCACCAACTCCATTCCTAAAAACAACACAAAAAGAACCTCTTCTCCTCCAAGTTTACAGTTCGAACCCCTTAGTTTACAGTCAAACCTTTTTGTCTCTGTCTTCAACCGGATTCTTATCAAGTTTATATGAATTGTTGGTTGGATTGTGTGGAAGGAGTCCGAACGGTGCATTTGCCACATAAACCTTTGTGCCATTTTTGTTATCAGGCTTTGCTTTTTGGGAAAAGTTTTTAATGTGTCGGACGCTCCGCGCAGCGCCCACCTGTGCCTACAGACGTATATTTTCGTAGAGCCGTGATCATTCTTGAATGTATTCACAGTAAAAAAACTCGCTTAAACCTGCAAAGTCAATGTTTTCGGGGTTTGTGTTGTTTTCTCTGAACAGGGAGGCTGCATCCAGCGTTGCTTGGTTACCGTGTTTTCTCAGTCCTTTAGTCGGACGCGGCGGGCGGGGCGTTTGCCGCCGGTTTGGCAGAAACCCGTCACGCTCCAGCGCTAGCCTTGTATCCTCCCTTTCAAGCCCTCCACAGTTTCATGTCTTACAAAAACTGCGATTGCATAATGAAAAACACGTTTACGCTCCGCCGCCGCCAGGCGTGTGCCGCCACTCAGAGCGTGTGGAGGGAATTGAAGTCGGATCTTCTTTCTCATTCGTTGACTCGTTCATTTTCTCCCACGTTTTCCAGATGTTTCTCCTGGATGAAGAGGGTTTTCGGCGCTTGAAGTAGCGATTGTTGAGCAGCCACGTCAACTCAAATTTACATTTCGACTTTAACCTCAACCATAAGGCAAAAAAAAAGACAAGGAGGTCACAACCCTCATCAAAAAGCTTTAATGACCAAACGAAATCAGGTTTTTTCAGCCGCCGCAGGATCTTTGGCGAGCCTTCCTTCATCCTCTGAAGTGGAAATTACATCCAATCACGCAGTTCAACAGGAAACAAAAGCAAAAGGACGTCATCAAAGTTGATAAATGGGTGAAACAGAGGCTTTGAATCCACGCAAAATAATGATTTGGAATCTGAGGAGGCTTTGATGAACGTTTGAATCCCTGCGTGCAGCACAGAAAGGTGTCAAGCTGACCTGTTGTAGCCCCAGAAAACCCGCCAAATCTGTGCCGACTGCAGAGACATTTCAGTTTGATTTGTGTTTGAATGCTTTTTTATCCCAAATCGTTTGATGATTGGAACGGCTCCGCACTTATCCCACGTTGAGCCGTGATTGGGTTAATCAATAAAGTAGCAGCACCGTATGCTAATTCTGTACAAATTGCTGTGAGATTGACAACTGCACCAATCAGTTTCTCCGGCTTCCCAAAAGTTAAAAGTGGAGTTGAAAGTTTGCAGACAGAGCAGAAGCTTTGGCTCATTAAAAGTCAACTGTCTTTGATGTTTAATGGTCCCCCAAACTACTGCTGTTTGGGGGGGAAAATGGGGATTTGTTCGTTTTTCTTGAACAGAATTTCATCTGCGGGACACTGCCATACCAGCTACCTCGGATCCAACAGAAGGAAAGTGACGCTTAAAATCAATCTTGAAAGCATTTTGTTTGTTTGTTTGATTATATTCAGGTGTACCTCAGGGTTCGTAGTTGGGGCATCTTCCATATCATAACAATTTGTTGGAAGTATTTAATTGTTTTTTTTACATTTTGAACACGCAAATGACAAAAGTGTGAAAAATGGGGGTTATCCTTTTTCCTTAAAGGACAGAAGTCTGATTCCATCCGTGTGACACTCCACTCGCAGTTATCGGATCCAACATTAGGAAGGGTAAAGCTTAAAATCATTCTTGAAAGCATTAGGTGTGATTCCATGCAGTTGTACCCCAGGGTTCATAGTTGGGACATCTTCCATTACATATGACACTATTTGTTAGTCGGCTGCACGGTGGGGCAGTGGTTAGCGCTCTTGCCTCACAGAAGGCAGGCCCCTGGTTTAAGTCCTGGCTGGGGGACCTGAAACAGAACACCAGCGGGGGACCTTTCTGTGTGGAGTTTGCATGTTCTACCCGTGTATGCGTGGGTTCTATCCGGGATCTCCGGCTTCCTCCCTCTGTCCAAAAACATGCTTCATAGGTTAATTAGCAACTCTTATTTGTCCCCTCGGTGTGAGTGTGACCAACAGTCCAGGGTGTGGCTCTGGCAGCCCCGTGACCCCGAAAGGGATAAAAGGGTAGAAAATGAATTTGTTTGTCAATTTGTACTTTAAAAGATTAAATATAAATAACGAAGCCAAAATAATGCAAGTTGACATGCTACAAAGGGAGTAGAGGCTATTTAGGTTTCTTTCTATGCAGATGATTCTCTGCTCCTTCCTTTTTTCCAACCTTATAATCACTTCAGAGGTTAGTTATTAAACAAAAACCATCAGTGTTTTTAATTAAAAAAATCCCAATAATTCCTTCTGATCATATAGTTTTGTTTTGTTCTTTAGAATTGTTTTTTATGGTTTCATCATGGCTGAAACCATATCTTGCTTTTTTTTTTTTCTTTTTTACAAAATGCTTACAGGTGTGTGAATGTGAGTGTCCATGTGTTTGTGATTGTGACCCTGTGACAGACTGGCGACCTGTCCAGGGTGTCCCCTGCCTTCGCCCGCAAGTGGCCGGGATAGGCTCCAGCAGCACCGTCGCCCCCCAAAGGGAACAAAACAGAATAGAAGATGAAAGAATGAACACTTTCAGATTTTTTTGTAAGACACTTTTTCTTAAAAAAATTTTTTTTTAATGAAACTTCGTTTAAAAGTATGAATAACTCGTCGGTGTTGCTATTCCTGCAGACGAGCCGTGTCTCATAATTTCCTGTTTGTAGTTTTCCTGTCCCCTCTGGATTCCTCATAAAACAAACAGCTGTTCCCCCCAAACGATTCACGGTGTCGGCGTTTGATGAGGTCACGTTGTTGCGTGTGCTCTGATTAGATGAAACATTTCCTATAAGGAGTTACAGTGTTGTTCAATTTAATGCAGCAAATAAAGCAGAAGATGGGCCGTTGTGTGAGTCTGTGCCGCCCAGCTGTTGGGGAAATGTAGTTATATTTATGAGCAGCTGTAAATGTGTGAGCTTCCTTAATATCCTGCTGTTGTGGATTATTGTCTTAAAGGATTCTGTTGCTGTGGAGACGGTGCCAGCGGCGCCGACTCCTGCTTGTGATGAATGTGCAGAAGACGTGCACTTCCCAGTAATGAAGTTCCAAATCAATGTTTTTCAACCAGCCGTTCCCACATATGATTCAGTTTTACACACATACGTGACATCGATGCCGCCCCAACGTCTCCGCAGAGCCAAACCTTTCGACAGCAAGGCTGCCGTGGTCGTCCCGTGATGCCCGCGCTGTTGTGTTTGCACCCGTGCAGCTAACGAGCCAATCCGCATGAAGTGTTCGGCGCCTCTGTTTGGTCCCCGCGCTTCCATCCTGAGCAGAGTCTCCATGGCCTCGCATAAGTGCCTTCCATTAGCCGGGACGCGCGCGCTAACCCAACAGCTCCGCCGCTCCTCATCGGGGAGCGAGCAGAATAGTAAGTAATGGGATCTTAATATTAAGAAAGACATTTGAAAACAATTATGGAAATGGCTGGCTGCCGGTTGAATCTCCTGTTCCCACCGTGAAGCACTCAGCAGAAACACTTAGCGGCGTGACCTCCGGCTGAATTAGCGCAAAAGAAGAGGGCGCGCTCAAAGCTTGGAGCCAAGAAGCTAAAACGCCTCGACGGCTCTCTGCTTTGTCACTCGCACGAAGCTTTTCAAAGAAAATGTGCTTTTGAGGACACGAAGCAGGCGGCTTGTTGCTCTTAGATGCCGTCAAGCTCGGCATTTGTCCGAGGGGAAGCGTCTTTATCTCTGCCGGGCTTTGACTGCGTTTCTCAGGCGCTTAGCACCAGAACTCCCTCTGACCCGGCTCTGACGGCCCTGCTAAATCCACCACAAATGGGATTTTGGGCACCAATCATTTGAAAAGATGTTCTGTTTCCTATCAATAAACCCTTAAAACATGGCTGTGGTCTCTTTAATTTTAACCTTTATTAGCTTACAGGAAGATCAAAAGATTTTTTATGTAAAAAAATAACAACAGGCATGCGTTTATGTGTTCATGTTTTTTATAAATCATTTGTAATTTATTTACTGTGGTTCAAAGCTAGCCCCTGCAGGAGTTGGTTTTCTCAGGAGCTGGACGTGGTCCTCCAACTTGAAGGTAGCTTCATCTCTGCATTTATATTAATGTTATATCCTGTACACTAATACAAGATTGTCTCTTGTGAATTTTAGGTTCAAGCATTTGACATGTAAGTACGACTTTTGGAGATGTTAAGGTGCATTTAATTCTAATAATGGCATCATATGCTCGACAAATCTGATCCACCTAACAAGGTAAGGGGAAAAACAAAAAACCCTATCAAGGTCAGGTAGTTAATTTTCAACTTCCAGCTGAAATTATTGGTAAAAGATCATCTACAAAAACATGTATACTATTAGAGCAACTTTAATCTATCTATGATTATTATCTGCTTTGTTTTATCTTATCTTAAATTACTTCAGTAAAGCCAGAAGTGACAGAAAAAAAGTAACAATGCTAATTCGCTAGCATGCTAATGCTAGCAAACATTCTTTCCCACCAGTCTAATTCCTAAGATTGTTGTTTTTTTAATTTTGTAAAGTTTCAAAACCTCAAATGTTTCAATAAGAGTGATTCTAATATTTATTTTGCTCTAAAATTAACAAAAAAATTACTTGAAAGCAGTGGCAAACTTAAGCCGAAGCTAGCTATCAAATTTTCGCTAGCGCACACAACTTTTAATCTAGATAGCACGAGCTTTTTAAGTTATTTTGTATTAACTTTGTTTAAAATTACGTTTAAAAACAAAATATTTGAAAGGAGACTGACCCTTTGTGTTTTTGTAAAGTCACACATTTTATGAAAAAAATAAAATCAAATGAACACTTTTGTTTTAGACCTTGAAGACAAGAGAAACAATTAATTTAGCTAAAATGCAGCCTTCAGGTGTAATAAAAAATAATTTATTAGTCTAGACATTCACCTCTAGTGTCATAGCTACATAAATACCAAAATAAGGTATATTCTGAGGTAAGTCAAAAAGTTGTTTAATAGATACTTGCAGTGTGTTGCATTTTTATGCATTAGTGTCTCACATTTTGTGGTAAAACATTTATTTTTTGTCACCTCCACAATTTCTGCTCAGCATAGGTAAACTGGTGTGATATTGGCTGCAGGGACATTTCCACCCAGTTTGCCGCCGAAATAGCCTTCTTCCTGTGAAGATATCCCATATCCCACCATAAGGCAGCAGATGTGATCGACGGCTTCTTGTTCTCTGGTTTACATTAGATGTGAAAATAATTGGCACCTGCACATGGTCTGAGAAACCAGGAAATGGCACCGCTATCGAGGTTTCATTTCACCCCGGAGTCTGATCTCCCCCTTTTTCCATCCAGATGTGGAGCCTCACGCACGGATGTCTATCTGAAACGGCTCGGAGCATTAACACAGGCTTGGAGACATGTCATATCATCATCTGTTCTGTGGTTCCAGACAAGGGGAGACGGGCGGCTCCGCTTTGATATTTCCCTCACGGATAAATAAGCCCTCATACATATAGAGTATCGACTGAGCATGTGCAATCTCTACGTCCCCTCGCCTTCATCTCATCCTCCTCTCATCTCCTCTGCTCTACACATTCCCTGTGGCGATCTCCTTAGCTAGTTATCCTCCGAGAGAGCCTATTGAAGTGCATTAAGAATCCTGTCTCCCAGCCGGCCACGGCAGATTGGATGTGATCTTGGCGGTTTAGAGTGTGTGCGACGCCCAGGGATAATAATTGCTCGCATAATTGCACTCTGGGGGGAAAGCTAGAGAGCAGAAGAGCCTGGATTCATCCTTCTACCTACCCTCGGGGCAGCATGGCCCGCTCTCATCCCTTCCTCGCACTCGCGGGGGGCAGGCGGGGGCAGGGAGGTGGGTCAGAGGAGCTCTGCTGGGCGCAGAGGAGGCAAATGGAGGAGGAGGAGGTGTCACGCTGGGAACCTGAGAAGGCAGGCGGGCGAAGGGAGGCAGAGGCGTGCAAAGGAAGCGAGAAGCAAAATCAAAGTTGGGAACGATGAGTCTGGGAAGAGTGTGCTGGCGCAACCGAAGGTCTGATAAAGACGCCAGACGTCCTTTAAAGCTGCACTGACCAAACCTGACTGAAGATCAACCTCTGTTCGACCTTTTGAATCGGTTCATGGATTAAGAGGTTTCAGTTCATCTAAATTAAACAGGATTAGAATTTCTGTGGAGAAAATCGGAGTGAGAGTTCAAAGATTTTTCTTAATCAAAAAGCCATGTTTTGTCCTAGTACAAGGCTACAATTTGTTTTTTGAATTGTAGAATCCAAAAGAAAAAAAGCAAATGCATCATTATGTTTATGTACTTAAATTCCTACAACTACCCAGAATGCCTAGAGGGTCCACGAAGGCTGTGATTGGTCAGAGGAGTCGATGGGAAGTTCTTCTACCAAACCGGAACTGTCTCACTCTGCAGTTTGTCTCCTGTTTCTGTCTCTTTATCGCAAATTTCTGCCGGAAGTGCATTTGTAAAGTTCTGAAGGTTCAGTTTCCAGAAGCATTCTGGGTATTTTTTACTTAAAAGGGCCTACATCATTCAAAATCAACTTTGTTTTTAGATTTTAAGTGTATTATAATGTTAATTCCTCACTATAAACAACCCCAAAGTGGTATTTTTTATCCATTCATTCACACATTTCTGAGTTTGTCTCTCTTAAAACCTGCGCTCTGATGTAGTTACACTGTATTACCAAAAGTCTTGGCTCACCCGCCTTGACTTACATGTGAACTGAAGTACCATCCCATTCCTAACCCACAGGGCTCAATATGATACTGATCCACCTTTTACGGCGATAACAGCTTCAACTCTTCTGGGAAGGCTGTCCACAAGGTTCAGGAGTGTGTTTCTAGGAATTTTGGACCATTCTTCCAAAAGCGCATTGGTGAGGTCACACACTAGTGTTGGTGGAGAAGGTCTGGCTCTCAGTCTCCGCTCTAATTCATCCTAAAGGTGTACAATGGGGTTCTGGTCAGGACTCTGTGCAGGCCAGTCCAGTTCATCCATACCAGACTCTGTCATCCATGTCTTCATGGACCTTGCTTTGCTCACTGGTGCACAGTCATGTTGGGAGAGGAAGGGGTCCTCAATAACAACCGCACACCATAATTCCTCCACCGCCATATTCCCCCCTCGGCACAATGCAGTCCGACATGTCCAGACTTGTCCTTCAGATTTCCAGATGGAAAAGCGTGATTCATCACTCCAGAGAAGGCGTCTCCACCGCTCTAGAGTCCACCATTGCATCCAAAGCTTTGCGTTGCACTTGGCGATGTGTGGCTTGGACGCAGCTGCTCGGCCATGGAAACCCATTCCATGAAGCCCTCTGCGTGCTGCACTTGGGCTAATCTGAAGGTCACTTGAAGTTTGGAGCTCTGTATCAATTGACCGTGCAGAAAGTCTGTGATGTCTTTGCACTTCAGCATCCGCTGACCCCTCTCCATCAGTTAACATGGTCTACCACTGAGTTTCTGTTGTTCCCAAACTCTTCCACTTTGTTCTGATAGAGCTGACAGTGACCTGTGGAATATTTAGGAGAGAGGACATTTCACCACTGGATCTGTTGCACAGGTGGCATCCTATGACAGTTCCACGCTGGAATTCACTGAGAGCGACCCATTCTTTCACAAATGTTAGTAAAAACAGTCTGCATGCCTGAGTGTTTTTATTTTACACACCTGTGGCCAGACCACGGGATCAGAACACCAGATGGGAGAGCCAATACTTTTGATAATGTAGTGTAAGTGAAGAACAGCCCCTTCCAGGAAGAGTTGCACTGCCGGCACCAGCCCCATGCTAACACAGACCCCCACTTTCTCCACAAGGCTAGCGGTGATTGGCTTAACATTTGTTGTTTTGTTTTTTAAATGCACAATATACACATCCATCTTTGCAAAAGTCTGTATGTTATTTGCAGACAGGCTGCCGAGGCTGACTCTAGGTTGACGTCATGACATGGGCGGGGCCCACAAGACGGAGCCTCAGAGATCAAGACATCTTACTGCTGGGTAGAGAAAATGAAATGACTTGTATTTCATAAAACATTTGTTTGTTAGTGTGCCAAAGGTAATATAATATCATATATATGGATACAGTTACCCTTGAAAGAATGCAAAAAAGCACAATAATTGAACCCTTTCATGTTCTCTTTCCGTATTCTTGCAATCGTGCTTCACTAATGAGTTTGTAGAAAGAGGCAGTCCTTCAAATCACGATGATTCGTAATTTTGCGTATTGGGGCAACATATGATCCTAAGAAACGTACGGGCATCCCGCTTTGGCTCAAAACAAGGAGCCAAAACCAGAAGTAGAGCGTCCAACGCCGTCTCCCAGGCAGCCTGTAAATCCCTGCGCTGGAACGACGGACAGGAGTTGGACAGGAACGCTCACTTTTTCGTCTATTCGCTCTTCCAGCAGCTTCTCAGATGGACCGAGGAGGAAATAAATGATAGCTTTGGGCGAATTTTGTTGGAAAGGAAAACAAACTTAAAATGAAACCCATTTCAGGGTTTCCAAAACATTTTTTTTGCCTCTTCTCTGTGGCTGGAATTACTCAGCTGTCAGAGAAATGTGTAGTTTGCGAGGAGCGGACCGAAGCTCCGACTTTAGGCCCTTTGATAACACGCGGTCATGCGTGTCTCTGTTCAGGGCTGCTCTCAGGTGTCCAATGACAATAGATTCTTTTATTTGTGTCCATCCATGCAGGAGCTCCTGCTGGCAGGGAAGGATGTCAGAGGGAGACTTTGGACTGTCACTTCTAATCAGTGTTCACTGAGACGAAGCAGGAAGGACTTCATTTCATTACATTCTTCTCACTTGTTCATTGATTTTTTTTTTTTTTTGCATCGTAGTTTGGTTATGAAATTAGTCATAGATTTAGTGGGAAAAGACAAAAAAAAAACAAGTGTTTGCATTCGAGGTAAAAAAAAAAGGAAACGTGTGTTTTGCTAGCACACCGGGAAACCGTGTAGTTCATTTTCCTCTGGAATTTTGGTTAAAACGGTTAGTCACCTTGTTTCGGTTAACCATGTAACGGCGATGCTAGCGCACGCGCTTTGAGTTATCGTAACTCTTCAACGGTCAAAATAATTCCAACGGATTCTAATGCTGAGAAAAGCTTTTTTTTGCGCCGATATGCAATGTTGGCGCAAAACCAATATGCCAAACCACTTTTCTCCGCATCGGTACCCGCTGGAATGACGTTAATTGGTTGAAGAGTTATGATTTTTCAAAAAAACGCCAACATCAGAGCTAAAGCTCTAGCGTTAAAGAGTTAAACTACAAGAGAATGCTAACATTCGAGATAAGTTTAGCCTTGGTAATGATGCTACGCCGCGTATAGCTAATGTTGCAGTTCATGTAAGCGTGCAAACGGGAACTGGTGGTCATAGGGTCAGCCTGTAGGGGGCGTGAACGGGGAGGGTCTCTGCTCTGTTCTTGTGGGGATCAATCATAATGCTTATTGATCGATCTTCTTGGTATTGTTTTAAATTTCCTTTATTCAATGCCGTTTTTTTTTGTGCCTGTCGCTACATTATGGTTTTTATTTTTAATTTGTCTTGATGATTGGGATAATTTAACAAAATAAACCAAAAATATTAAAATATAAAAAAAAGATTAGAGGCCTGTAATTTTCATCATGGGTAAACCTCAGCTATTAAATACAAAGTGACAAAAAAAATCCAGAAAGTCAGATTTTTTAAAGATTGTATTTGTAAATTATGGTGGAAAATAAGTATTTGGTCAAAATGAATAGTTCATCTCAATACTTTGTTATATACCCTCTTTTGACACCGATAGCAGTCAAACGTTTTCTGTCAGTCTTCAGAAGGTCTTCACAAACTGTTGCTCGTTTTTTGGCCCATTCCTCCATGCAGATCTCCTCTAGAGCAGTGATGTTTTGGTGCTGTTGCTGGGCAACACAGACTTTCTACTCTCTTTTTTTTTTTAACTCTCTAGGTTTTTTTTAACCAATTTGACTATTTTGGGTGTTTTCTTTCAATCAGCAGATCCTAAATTCTTTATTTTGATCATACAGCAAATGAAAAAATTAGTTTTCTAAAAGGGTGAACGTTTTTTTATTTTGTAATGAAAAGATGTTTCTGATCTAATCTGTGAAAGAAATGATCGTAAAGATAAACAAAAATAAATGCCATGAAGACCAGGATGTTGCTTCAATAAGTCCAGGGAAAGACAGTTTCAAAGAGGTTAAGTAAAAAATGAAAAACATCAAAGGCTGAGTAAATCTTAGCCGTCCCAGAATGCACCTGGTTTCAGTCAGGAGGTCAGATAAAGCGAAGGAATCTGCACCTTCAGCTCCGGGGACGTCGTAACAGTCAATAACGCGGATCCCCCAGGGTCGCCAGATGCTGAGGGATGATGGCGTGCAGCCCCCCCCACCCCCACCCACGGATCTGCACCACCATGCATGCGTTTGAATTTCCCCCCCCTTCAGACTGCAGAGGTGTGCGTGTAATCCCTGCAGAGGCTCACATTAGCCCTGCACTTACTGTGATTGTTTAGGTTCTGTTGGAGCCGCCGAGGGTGGGTGGGTGGGGGGGGACGTGGTTGTGAGGAGGAGTTAAAGGTCGACGCGGTAAATGAGGTCAGCCCAAATAAACGAGCGCCGTTGCGGGCCATGATGGAGCAGCAGGTGGAGGAGCCACCAGCAGGCGATTCCTGCCAGCTCCACCTCTGTCCTGCAGAGGTCACTAGAGGTCATCAGAGCAGAGATGTTAGGCATGTGAGCCGACTCCGTCTCAGCTCCATCGCCAGCAGGCACAGCTCGTCTGCTCTGCCGCAGTGCCCTTGAGCACGACTCCCTTCTTTCATGCGCAGCTCTGATGGCGCGTCGACTTCCCCGCCCGTCCTCTGCTTCTCTCTTATTTCCCCCGGCTGTGCGGCAGCAGCAGGAGGCGGCGGCGGCGAGCTTCCAATGACAAATATGAGAAGTTCCTGCCGCCTCTCGTCTGCTGCTGCTGCAGCTCGGAGCTGATGGGAATCAAACATGGCAGAGGTGACTCTGGGGTTCCGCTGTGGGGAAGTCGATGAATCTAAGACAAAAAGAAGAACTTAGTGATTTAAAAGAGCTGAGGAATACTGCTGGAAGAAAAAAAGATTGTTTTCTGCAGCAATCAGGTTTTTGCAATTCCTCCTTCCTTCTTGTTTGTGCAGAAACTTCGCCCACGCCTCAAATGCAAAAGCCTAACAAAATCAGCACATGCCTAGTACCTGGTGAAAGTGAATTTTTGACATCATCCAGAACATTTATCTGGTTCTTTTGAAACTATTCATATGTAGCTTTTGCAGTTTTCTTTGGATCGTTGTCTCACTGGAAAATAAATCTTCTCACAAGCCGTAGTTGTTTTGCAGACCGAAAAGGATTGTCCTCCAAGATTTCTGTGTGTTTTGCAGCATTCGTTCTGCCCTCCATCTTTACAAGCCTGCTGCTGAGAAACATCCCCACACCATGATGCTGCCACCACCATGCTTCACAGAGGGGATGGTGTATTTTTGATGATGTGCAGTGTTTGGTTTCCGCCAAACATGTTGTCTTGTCTGATGGCCAAAAAGCTCAATTTTGGTCTCATTAGACCAAAGAATCTTCTTCCACTTGATCGTGGAGTCTCCCGTCGAGCTCTAAGGTGTGTCTTCTTCAACAGTGGCTTTCTCATTGCCGGACACCACCAACTGAGATCACATGTCAACAGTCACCAGTCTTGAGTCCTTTGCTGCATCCAAACCTTCCTTTGAACCGATGTTGCAGCGATCATCACTAAATTCGCCCAGGCTGCAACAAGGGTTCTCCTCTTTTTCTCCGCCGTACGAGACCAATGTTTAGCTGATTTTTTTGCTGACTTTTCAAAATAGTGTGGAAAGCAAAACACTGTATAATTTTTCAATCCATTGTATTATTGTCGGTATCCATTGGAGACGTTCAGACCCGGAAAAGGAAGTAAAACGAGTGTTGTTTTACTTCCTTTTCCAGGTCACAACATCTACGTTTGATATTCAGCATTGTATAGTATAAATGCAAAAATCGGATATCGGTCACTTTTATAAGATGATGTAAGCGGGTCGTCAGAAAAATCAGATATAGTCAGAAAATCGGATATGGGCATCAAGACCTGCAGTGTAAATGCAGCCATAAAGTCAGGAGTTTGCCTCCTCAGATTGATGTTTCTGCTCCTGGAGGGCCAAGTGTCTGAGACGCATGCGCCCTTTCTGCCACGAGGGGGCAGTGCAGCTCCAGCTTTGACTCCCCTCCATGTACCTGTCTGCATTCTCTCAGTCCCAGTCTGGCGTTAGTGGTGAGACAGGAGTCCTCGGAGGGAAAGGAGTTGGTTCATCAGCAGAGATCCTCGCCGCTGAGCTTCAGCCTGGAGGTCTGAAGGGGTTCGTGTTGTCTGGACTGCACATGCGCCCTTTGTTCCTTCATGAAGTTGCGGGAAAAGTTTTTTGCTGGAGCGTCAATTCTGAAGTGTTGTGGGGTGGGGTCACCTGCAGGTCTTTGACGCTGCGTTTACCCACAATCCTATAGGATCACTGACATTTGCATAATACATTTCTGACATTTCTCAGTGATTTGTTGTCATGCGCGCCGCTCCTGAGTCGGTGAGGGCGCTCTTGCTCTTCTGTTGGCGCGCCGCAGACGCACAAAACAAGGGAGTCCACAGGTCCGAGTCCGAGAGGTGTACGGGGGTGGGTGGTGGTGGGTCTCCGGGAGACTCTTAAGAAGAAGACAGGAGGTGCTGAACGGGACGCGATACCCCCCCCCCCTTTGTGTGTGTGTGTGTGTGTGTGCGCGCAAGCCTGGGAGGCGCGCCGCGCTCCGTCAGTGCGCTCTGCCTGCCAGTCGGAGGATGGGGATTTTTTTCTCCCATTTATCCACGTCCCCTTTCCCCTCCTCCTCCCTTCAAACAAGCCAGTCGGTCTGTCAATGCGCCGCGAGCGTTAAGGCGAGTCAGAACGGTGGGATTTCGAGCAGGACAGACGGATGAGACCGCGCACGGGAGCGCGTTCCTCCGACCACGCACCTCAAGCGACGCATCCCGGACTCTCAGCGCGCATCATTACTTTCTTTTTTTCTAGATTGTTTTCTATTTTCATCACTTCTTGACATTTCATGTGTGTGTGTTTTGTTTTTTCCTCCTCAAATTCTCGGATTTATCCCCAGATTGGATTTTTCTTTTTTTTTTAATCTTCTAAACTCTCGTGAAAGATCTGCGGATTTACAGCTGGATTCTCGTGCGCACGGACTGAAGAGCAGCATCTCTCCACGAAGGATGGAGCTGTGGACACGAGTGGCAGCCGTCTCCTTCTAAACTTGCCGACACAACTGGATCCTTCGAACCAAAAACGAACATTTTTTATTCCTTCTTGTGTTTTTTATTTTATTTTTCGGGAACCTGGAGATGCGTGAAGGAAGACCTCCTACAAGGTAATGGGAGAGAAATCCCTCCGAGTCCAGCAGAACAACAAGGGAACACTGTTCGGGAGAAGACAATCAGGGCGCACCGAGTGGAATCAGAAGTAGCTTTTCTTTTCTTTTCTCTTCTTTTTGGGGGGAGAATCTTGTGGAGTATTCCAGGGAGGCTGGTGGATGGGAATGTCATGGGATTGAAATAGCACCTTTTGGAGATCCAGACGGTTGAAGTAGAAAAAGTGTCCTTTTCCCCCTCCGTCCACCTTGTGGATCCATGTGGTTGCGCGCAGCAGAATCTCTGCGCACACTTTGACTCCTCTGCGGCCGATCGGCTTTGTGTGGAAGCGTCCCCCCCCCCCCCCTCCGCGGCTGAAGCGCAGAGAAACACCAGCGAGCTCTCTCCCGGATGGGGCTGCGCGTGCTGGGCGCCGCGGCGGCGATGGCGTTTCGCGGGAGCGGGAATGGATTGTGGATCGCGCTGGTTTTCCTACTGGATTTACTGGGGTCGACGGCCAGCAACATGGAGCCGATCTACTGGAATTCCCGGAACGAGAGGTAAGCACGCGCCCAGGAGGAGCTGCGTTTAACTTTACAGCATGACAGGGGGGAAGGGGGGAGGGATGCAGGCAACTGTTGAGCATGCAACCAGCAAGTAATGCAACGTGACGTGCACAAAGTTAGACAAGGGCATCAAGTCCCCTTCCAGTTGCAGACCCCCCCCCCCCCCCCCAAAAGAAAAGATGAAAGACCATCTCAGCAATCTACTCCGTGTTCTGACCCGACCCCCCCCCCCCCCCCCACTCCTGCTGATAATCCAGCTGCAAACGCTTCCAGGGCGCAGAGATGCTATAAAAAGACAGCCTTTTGATGCCTTCAATGACCTTGATTAAAGGCCTGGGCCTCTCCAACACCCAGAGTGTCCACTCAGGACCCAGCTCATTATCATTCCCGCTCTGTCCTCCTCTCCTCTGCTGGAGGTGGCGGGCATGAGCCGAGGAAACTGCTCCCCATCCCTCTGCTCCCTGTGACAGCACTTTCCTCCATCCGAGCGGGCCTTGTGGTACTTTGACATGTTGCTGCCTCTGGCAGCCACGGACAGCGGAGCTCCTCACTCTGTTTGGTTTACTCCGCACTCACAGGTGTGAAATTTCACCTGAACTCAAACCAGTGATCTGCCGGGAAACAAAGGGGTTCGGGCCAACTTGCAAGTGAATTGTGATGTGGTTTGCTACAGTGTGAATGCAGAACTGATTAAGGAAACAAAACCGAGCGGAGCAAGTGTGCAGAAATGCTAAAAATGTGTTTTTTTAATTGACGTAAGGTCAAAGTGCGTTCTAATATACAATATAAAGGATGATACAATTTCCTCTTTAACACTGGAGATATCGCTAACGACAACAAAATCACAATTGCTCTTTAAACTGCTGTAAATCTTCACACAACCAACGTGATTCCAGTGCATTCTGTTGTGAACAGCACTTTTTTCATGTAATATGTAATACTTTACTTACATTACGTTACTTAACTTTACTAACCCAAAGTGTTACATATTGGTGAAAAACTGCTTTTTTCCTCGTCAGAATCGGCTAGTTTACGTTGATTGCGTAAACACTTTACAGAGTTCGAGTAGTTGTGCATTCAGCACAATTCCAAAGGATTTTGACGCAGAGGAAAGCCTTTTTCTTTTACGTTTCGTTACTTTACTAACAAAAGTTTTGCGTGTCGGAACAGAGCTGTCTTTCTCGCTGTCAGAATATGTTGGAATTACATTCGTTGAGTTACGGTTACGCAATTATCTGGCGTAGAGAAATACACTTTTTTTCTTTGCCAGTATTCGAAACTTTATGTTACTTTTACGTTGAGCTACTGTACTAACACATGGTGTTGCATATCCATGAAAATCCGCTTTTTGTCCGTGTCGGAATCAGCTAGATTATGTTGACTTCGTAAACACGCAATCAAAATAATTTACACTGATTTAATTTTTTTGCCGATGTGTTAAACCTTATGTGACTTTATTGTAACTTGTACCATGGTCCGGGAGAATTCTCGATTCTGATTGGCTGATGGGTGTGCATTAAAAAGTGATGTACCACAATACTGTACGCCTAAAAAAGTAGTTCCGGTCACATAGCTAAAATGTTTTATATCACTGCGCCGACTTCTTTAAAACAAACTTTTTCTTCATAATCTTGACAAAAACAAGCGGTTAGAGGTGAACTTTCTCTCTGAATTGATGCTTTATTTAACGTATCATGAGGATCAGCATAGATATAATACTTTCCTTTGCCGCTGCAGTCGAGGTCCGAGCTAGCTAAGGGGCAGATTGCCACGGTAACGCTTTTTGTGGAAAAACTGGTCCAAACCAAAAAAATAACAAGAATAAAGTACTAAAATCTGGTTGAATATCTATTTCTTTTGTAAGTGACCATGATATGAGCGGGTTTATGGCCTTCGAAGTGTGCATTATCAGAATCAATGCAGTCCGCTTTGCGTTGGACGGTTCAGGCTTCCAAGACGTATGGTAATTTCTGATAACGCACTTCGTCTGCCCCTTACATAAAGTGTTGCATATCGGCTCAGCGCTGCTTTTCTCTGCATTAAAATTGGCAAGTTTACGTAGAATACGGAAACTCTTAACTATCGTAAAGTGTTGCGTTATGGCTAAAGTTGCTTTTCTTAGCACCAGAACTTTGCGTTACTTTTCCCAGAATCGGCTGTTTACGTTAATTGCTTAAAGAGTGTCTATGCAGCTAACTTTACTACCATAAAGTGTTTACGGTGGTAAAAGTTTTGCTGTTTTTCGTAGCTTCAGAGTTCGTTGGAATAACATTAATTGCGTGAACATTCAGCGATTTATCGTAGATTACAGGACGTCGGTACCGGAGCTAAAACACCGGTCTGGAAGGGTAACGCTTGTTTTTGTTTTTTTCTGGTCTAAGCGAACTTTGGCCAGTAACTGCACCCCTCCCCCAGCCACACCTGTTATTACTCCCATCTTTTGTGGCTTTACGGTGAGAGCTAACCAAACCAAAAGCCCCGAAAACCTCCGGCGTTTCAGACGAATCAGAGAAAAATGACTGCACTGACGGAATCGGCTTGGGTGGAGACTTCGACTTCACAGCTAGTCCTGCAGATTTGCTCAGTCATATATTCCAAGTACAAAGCCTATTGTGCTTTATAAAGCTTATTCATGGAGCTTACTATTCATGCTTAATCAGCTTAGTCATTCCTTCAGTTTATTTTCTTAGTCCTTTTACATTCCTCTGCACACTTGTTCCTCCTCACTCTGAGCTGTTCTTCTGTCAGCTGCCTTGGGGCCAAACATGTTTCGGGCTGCGTGTTTAAACGCTGCGCATCTTCCAGCGGAGGAGCTGCCAGAGCCCGCACACGCAACCGGTCGGTGCTCCTGAAGCCCGGCGAGCAGGAAGGTGCAGCAGTCCGCCGCTCAGGTGGCTGCAGAGTGCCTCCCGTCCCGCCCGACGCGGCAAACGGGCCGTCAACCTTTCAAACCTCTCCGTGACGTTGACTGAACATGGCAAATTGGAAACATGTGTCACATCCAGCCGCTAATTATAGCACGCCGGCAGCCACTGATGCAGCTTGAAGCGCGTTGGGGATGACAGCGGTGAGCTGGAACAGCCGGCTTTTATGGTTACATCGGAGGGGCACGCGTCTACAGTAAACGGTGGCCGGTATTCGCCATCAGACGCCGTTTATCGGGCGTAGCGTCTCCAGCCAGGGAGGGAAAAACAGGCGGAGAGCGGAGGAAGACACTCTCCTAACCCTAAGGAAATCGATACCAGTTAAGACTCAAGTGCCAATACCATTTGTGCTGGAGGAAGAGGGAACTGAACCAGAACGATCACCTTGGGAGGAGCCCCCACCCCCACTCCCCAACACCACCACTTCCACCTAAACATACATTATCCTTACCTCAGCAACTCCTATTATCGCTCCTACACGGCCGCCCTAATGAAAGATCGAATCTTGCATTACTCCTCGGGAGTTTAGAGGCTGACGGGTCATCCAGACCCGGGGGGAAATCCCCCCCCTTTTTTTCCCCTTTGTCTTTTTTTTTTTACTTTAGCAAACGTCTGTGGATTATCATAAACGGTTGCCGCGGGGTGGGTGGCTGCACGCGCGAAGCTCCCCGTTACTTGTAATACAACTTTGCCCCTTAAGATCTACATTAAAATGTATTCGCCCCCTCCCCTTCCCTCCCCTCTAACTGGCGCTCAATAATTTATTATTCACAGACTAATTGGCGCCGGATAAAAGTCTAGCTAACTAGGCTGAACGGCTTCGGTGAAGCGGCGAAGTGGAATCGCTGGAAAACCTCGCTGACATTTTCACAAAGCGTTTGTAGGTCAGACGGGTTGTTGGTTGCGGCATTCCGACACCCGAAACTGTTTTCACCCGTGTGAAAGCCACCCTTCCCCCGCCGTGAATAATGCACGGCCTCCTCACCCCCGTTGGGTGTCGGCCTGCAACCTCAGGCTGAAGCATTTGCCTGCGATTCCTGGGGCTGCTTTCTGTTCTTGAAGAAACAAGAGAAGAACAAGAGGCACTTTTGAGGGAGAAGCAGGCGGTCCCCCGTCAGTAAAAAAAAAAAAGAATAGAGGAGAGTGTACGCAAGTTTACGAGCTGAGAGCAACAGGAGCTGCGAAAATGAAGTTTCAGCTGATGTGGCAGGATGGAAATGCCACGAGAGGGAGGAGAAACAACCGACCCGGCTGGTTTCTTGCTGTCTTTGAGTGTGTGTTTTTTTGGCGCAGATGGTCTGCAGCCCGTCTGTAAAAATAAAGGAGGATGTGTTGCAGTGGCGTCTGCAGACACAAATAAACGAGCCTCGCGGGGCTCGACCTCTCCCTTCTCAAGTCGGACACATATTTAAAGACCGTGCAGCACTAATATGTCTCCTTTGTTGCTCGGGCGCGCTGTAAAAGTGGTAAACACACATACGCACAAACACACACAAACACCGGGGATCTGATCTTATTTGCATGCGTCAAAGCGCTGTAGCTCCACACGGAATTCATTCATTATTTTATTACTCGATTATAGGTTTATTTGGCCGGGCCGGTGCACATTCATCAACATAATAATGGCTGGAAAGTGCCGCTGTAAATATGCTGGGGTTAGCTAAATAACTGATGTACCCCGCCCCACCCCGTCCAGGTCTTAGGAGGGACTTTGGGATTTTCAGTAATAGTTAAAAGTGTTGATGATGATGATGAGTGGGTTCAACACGTCAGGCAACAAGCAGAAACAAGACCCGTCCCCCCACAGAAAAACATGGGTTTACAAGGGGGGGGGGGGGGTAACCCAGGCCGAGGGACTGAGGGGGGGGTCATGTGTCCCGGTGTCAGTGGGCAGATTGCCCTTGACTGCTGAACTCGCAACTTCTTTGCAAAGTACGGCCAACACACACACAAAGGCACACTAATGGGCCTCTTATTAGCTTGCTTCACCCCCCCCCCCCCCCCCAAAAAAAAGGAGGGTCGTCCTATCCTTTTGGCAACATTTGGATGGTGCCTGGTCAATCCCCCCCCCCCCCCCCCCCCTTCTGGTGGCAAAGAATCAGACTGGTGTATCAGGAAGGCTGTACCAAAGTGTATGAACTTAGTACAGGGGTTGAAATTTCATCTTTTTTCAGTTTTGTGGGCTTTTTCTTGTCTTTCTTTGACTCTCCACTCACTTCTTTTTGGTTATTTTATGTCCTTGCTGACCTCAAGCGTTATTAATGTTCCTGCATCAAGCTTAATTGCCTTTCTGTATTTTTTACAGTGCATTTTACCTCCAAAGTTAGCATTGTTGTTGTAGCTGTATCTATAGTTAGATACACAACCTGCATTTAACGTGTTTTTGAATAGGCATTGAGTGTTTACAATGCACAAGAAAGGAGGGGCTTCTTCTTCTTCTTTTTCTACTGTTTACAAGTGGGGGTTTACTATTGCAAATCCTTTACACTAGTAACACTTTACAGTAGCGAAGAGTTAGGGTTTACGCTAGTAAACACTTTACTACTAGTGTAACTAGCGTAAAGTGCTACAAGCATAACGGGTTTATGCTAGTAAACTCTTTAATACTGTTAAGTGTTTACTAGCGTGACGTGTTACTAGCGTAAAGGGTTTATGCTAGTAAACACTTTACTACTGCAAAGTATTGCTGGCGTAAAGTGCTACTAGCGTAACGTGATAATGCTACTGTAAAGTGTTTACCAACGTGAAGTGTTACTAGCGTAAAGGGTTTATGCGAGTAACACTTTATTGCTATAAAGTGTTACTAGCTTAAAGGGTTTACGCTAGTAAACACTTTACTACTTTAAAGTTGCGCTAGTAACTCTTCAGTACTGTAAAGTGTTTACTAGCATAAAGGGTTTACACAATCAGCGTAAACGTATTAGCAACACATTACCTGCAAAAGAGCTTCTCTCCACTTCAGAATCAGTTGGTTTTCGTTGATTCTGTAAAGGCTTTCCTTCTGTAACGTGTTGCATATCAGCGCAGAGCTGTTTTTCTCAGTTGTCAGAATCTATTTTAATCATGTTAAATCCGTAAACGGTTCAAGAGTTACGGCATTTCAAAGAACGTCAACACTTTAGCTCTGGTGACTTATATGGAATCTGTTGGTTTTGTGTCCGTTTTTGTTTTAAAAAGCCAGCAGTTCAAACCTCATTTAACATTTTCCAGCATTTCCTATAACCGAAAGCAAAAAAAAATGTGTGCTTCCATCTTTGCATTGAACTCTCTGCGCCGTCGCCGCCATCTACCCGTCGCTTACCGCCGTCTGCCGGCGGACGAAGGCCTAAAATGGTTCTGTAACACAAAGTGAAGGAGCGAGCGCAAGTGGGTGTCAACACTAGAGAGACAAATGAGTGGGGTCTGCAGGGAGACAGCTGGGCCTCGTCACAGCTGACGTTTCGGCAAACCTCTCCCACCAATGTGAGCAGGAGGGCAAAAATAGAAGAAGTGGGTGTTGTTAGGGTGAGATGAGGCTAAGACAGCGGAGAGAACGAAAACCATGAAGGTGGTGGTGGTGGTGGTGGTGGTGGGGGGGGGCTGCGAGGGAGATGGATGGTGTGGAAGCCGGGCCGGGGTTTGACAAAAGTACTGGCTGATGTGACACGGCTCAGACGGGGAGAGTGACTGATGATCTGTAGGTCACCGCCATGACGAGCCGCTTCCTGCTCAGCTACAACCGAGCTGGCCCCCTCATTCCTCATTACTGACACATCCCATAATATTTATCCCTGTGAAGTCCAGCATGAAACCTGGGAAGCTTTAAAGGAATTCATTGACTTTTGTTGGGGGCAGAACGAGGAGACCCTTTGATCAACGGGGTCGGTTGCGTTTGGAGGCCGGTTTCCCATCTCTGTCGTCCTTCGTAGGCAAACTCCTCGCCGCTTGCATGACTCACAGAGGCAGCAGTGATGTCAAACACAAAACAATATGTTTAGAAACGTCATTTGCCAAAAGCTCGATTAAAGGCCTCTCACGGCAAAGCTACTGCTGCGCTCTGTAATCCATTTTTCAAAGTTCACTCCAGGATGAAGCGTTGTAATTTACATCTTTTTTTTGAAGCGGTCGACCGCTCTGATGTGCCGTTACAGAAGGCCAGAAGAGCTCTAACAATACAACAAAACAGAAGACTCGTGACCCTGACTTTTTCTCAGCTGGCGTTTCATTTCCAAAGCGCAGCTTTCATTCTTGCAGCGCTGAGGCTGCAGTCAAACCGCGTCTCTGCCCGGACTTTGATGGATTTCATCCGACGCGATGGCTGGCGAGTTTCGGACTCGTTGATGCTCATCGATGTTGACACTCCGGATCTTCGCCGTACTGAACTCAACCGGATTGTTTTTTGTTTTTTTTGAAGGAGTATCTCCAGCAGAAAACAACACTCCAACAAAAATAAGACGGTAAAAATGCTCTGCGCACAGCCGGCAGCCGCTTTTGGAGCGTGATGAAGCGCTTACAGGTGGATGTTTCTTTAAATAACATCATTTTACATGTTTATTTTTGGCTTAAGGAGCTGTTATCCGGGGAGTGCAGAGCCACAAACGTAAGCGCCCATGAATCACTCCGCCTGCAACGAGTCTGCAAACCAAACCAGGCCACTATTTCCCGTTTTATGTCTGACTCCGGCGTGTCCAGGGTTCGTCCTCTGGCTCTGGACTTCTTGTGTGGGAGACGGGGGGGAGACGTCTCACTCCCAAGACTCCCAAGCATCTTAGCTTTAGCATAATCTTTACCATTGACTCGGAGATTATCCTCATGCTAGGAGGCTTTGGTGGGAAACCCTGTCGTGCTCTGTGCCGCGTCAGTAACAACCCAGTCATCTTGAAAGGCGGCTTCCTAATAAACGAGCAGATTTATTGGCCCATACATTCACAGGCCCGCTTCCCTACCTCAGATCTTTCGCAATATTCCCCACGCCTGGGTCTCTCAACACCTTGATTATTCTTCCAGGCTTTGCTTCGTTCTTTTTTCCCTTTCCTTTCTGAGAACCTCAAGTGTGCGTACAAATGCGCACTTCTAATTAGGAGTTGAAAGACCGTACAGTGTGCGCGAAGCATCTGGCTTTGGCATTAGACCATCATTGTTAGTCTTTTGGGGAAACTAACCTTGGCTTTTCTTGACGAGCCGGGGAAAAAAATCAAGCTTCATTTGCTCGGTTCTGCATTTGATATCGTTTAAGTGGAGCTGACGTTGCGGGGGAAGAAAAAAAGGGGCAAAATGATGATGCAATGCTGAGATTAAGATGAATTCTGTTTTTAAGCGGGGCCCGGCTTTAATGCGAACGCTTTTTGTGATTTATCTGGGTATGTGGAGATCACACGCCGAGATGAAGGGTAGCTGAAGTGCGCCACATGTTTCCCCTTAACTGGCTGGCTTCTAAATTTGTGACGGAGAAGTTTTGTCTCAAGAAATTTTGTCGATTAAATGGTGGTCACGGCTCTTATTAATTCCAGTTTTAGCGGAATAATATTCTCTTTTAGAAACGGCAGATGTGTGCTCTTCGCCTGAGGCTATGAAGAGACAACCTCCCACTCGTTGCTTCAAAAATATCTATATATAGTGGTGGTGGGGGGGGGGGGGGGGGGGGTTGCTTCATGAATGGACGCATCGGGAAGCTGAAGCGTCTGCCCACCAAACTAACTTTTTTATGACCGCAGCTGCTTCTGGGCTATAATCTGAGCAGCAGTGACAGAATGGCGCTCCGCTCACAGGGACGGATATGATACTCTGTGTTTGGTTGGGGAGAAAAGCTCATCAAAGAGGTCAAATTAAGTGGAACAGAGAAAAAAGATTGAGAGGTTAAGAAGACGAAATGGAATTTTCCTAGACGATGTACTAATAGGATTTTGGCTCATTACAATCCACCAAAAAGCCCGGCTCAGCTGCTCAAAAACAAGATAGACCGGACGATGCTACTAGTATTTCGTCTAATTGCTTTGTGCACGCAACTTATACTTACAAGTCCCCACAGATCGATGAAATCCTATATGTTTACATTCTTCGACGACTTGTAAGTGAAAGCCTAGCATACTAAGCCACGGTAGCTCTAAATACATGTCGCTGGGACTGTTTTTGTTGTTGTTTTTTGCTGAGTCACATCTACTTTTAGCATAAAAACAAAGAAAAACTATTTCTATACAGTGATCCCTCGCGTTTTAGAAATTTGTTTAGCGCAATTTATGTGTTATTTTTTGTTTTTACACTGGATCGTGGCTGTGGACCAATGTCAATCAATCTCCTGTGTGTCATCTCTCCAGTACACAATTAGCCAAATTTCCAAAGGTCTTTAATCGCAATTAGATTTTTGTTTTCCGTCAATAAAACTGGCCGTATTTTTCAATGCAAGTTTGAATTGTAAAAGTTTAAATAATTAAAGTGTAAAAATAATCTTGTCTGTCTGAGACAAGTGTGAAAGTGTGTAGTGAGGGGGTTTACAGCATTAAAAGGTTGTAGAAAGAAAGATTACTACTCTGCGGTGTTTGTATATCGCGGGTTACTTCATGAACATAACTCCTGCCATAAACGAGGAACCGCTGTATATTCATTTTCATTTTGAATGATGTTAAACCATTTCACTGTTATAAACATCAGAGCTTAAGCTTTGTCTTTTATCCAAAAAGTTAGCCAACATGTACTGGTTAGCTAACGCTGAACCGCTGCAAACAAAAACATTGTAATGCAAAGACATTTATTATCTAAAAATTAGTAAATACCCCAAATTTCTTTCTATTAAACATTATCAACTTATATTTTTATGATTTCTCTTTTTTTTTTTTAGCTAATGCTGACAGTTAAGCTAGCGCTACGTACAGTTGGCTTAGCACCTTAATATGTAACATTTTGATGAAAAATGTCTAAAATAATAGAAAAACAGAAATAATATGTTTATTTATATCCAATGCTACTAAATAAATATTTGCTAACTTTGGATCCTGCGCTACCTGAATCTCAGAAAACATCTGGCTAAGCTAAGATTGATTAAAAAATGTGTCCAGTTTTTAACTTTTAGGATAAAAGAAATGCGACTTTGTTTTTGCCGTAGACTCGCACAGCCTTCCACTCAACATGAAGCAGTCCATTGTTCTTGTGGTCTGAGAAAATAATCCAGAACCCCTTTCAGAGCTGCTGTGGACAATCTCAAAGAAGCATGGTTGTCAAACTAAAACAACGTCTCCCTCCTCCAGAAAACCAGACATTTTTGCTGATAAAAGCATTTCAACCTGAAGCAATGAATTAAGACCGTGTCCAAAAGTAAACTAGCATATTTGTATTACATGTGGAATACACCGATTGCCTTGTGGCCCGTCTTGTCTGGGAAAAGAGTGAAGTGGATCGTCCCTCTCACATCTACTACCTGGGCTTTCCCTGTGAGACGTGTGTTCTTTGTGTTCATGTCTTACTATTAACACACATTCATATATACTCTGGGATAGACTCATCCAGACATTCAAGCACACAGAGGAGAGCTTGTAAACGCACTCATGCATGCACAGATGAAAAATGTTATTGCTTCCAGGGCTGGAAAAAGTCCAAGCGGAGGGGTTGAGTTTCCTCAGAGGCCCCCCCCCCCCTTTCTCTCCCTTTGTCAGTAGCCCCTCATCCCTTCTTCCAGTCTTTTTTCTGCTGCTCTCCATCCTTCCCTTCCCTGTGTTCCTCAGTAACAAAAGGGCTCTTGGAGCATCCACTGAAAGCTGCCACACACACTCGACCGCGGCTCCACTGCCTCCCACACACACTCATCGTTTGGGAAAAACTAGTCCACTTCTCGCCTCTAATCCCCCTTTCATTTCTTTTGTCTTTTTCACTGCTTTTCCCGTAGCTTTACTAGTTTCCTTTTTTATCCCGGCAGTAATCGAGTTACAGCTGGTTGGAAGACACTAAAAATTTATCGCCTTGCTCCTTCTTTTTATTTTTAATTGCTCTCAAATCCTCCTTCTTCGTTCCTCCTTTTGTTTCCGTTTCATTGTTGATGGTTCTTGATTTGCAGTCCCCACTGTTGCCCAGCTGTAAATAAAACTTTAGTGGAAAGGGGGAGTGAATAATCCTGATTGCCTATCGCTGCTGGGTCAAAGTAATTTGGGAGTGTTAGCCGAAGATCATTTCTGCAAACAGATGCATGGCTCTTCTGAATCTGCTGCAAATGAGGAAGCTAGGGATGGATACCAGCATTCTGTGCCAAGTTGGTACCGGTATCTATGTATACGAGTCTACTGACACCGACGTAAATGGTCTTACATGGTATTACCTGTACTAAGCCTTTTTGGTACAAGTACCGATATTTATGCATCTACTGGAATCGACGTTTATGGTCATAATGGCAAAGACGTATACAGTAGTACCTGGACCAACATATACGGAACTAGCGGTACCAATGTATACAGTACTAAAGTTATAGATGGTTTAATAATTTACCAGTACAGATAGAAATGGTGCTACCTGTACCAATGTATATGGTACTATAAGGAGCAACGTTAACTAAACTACCGTAACCAACGTGTAGGGTACTATAATTACAGATGCTTTAAGATGTACCAGTACAGACATTTAAAGTACTACCTGTACAAACGTATTCTGTACTACATGTACAGAAATTAACAAAGCTACTGTTACCAATTTATATGGTACTACAAGTGCCAAAGTTCATAGATCTACTGGTATTGATGTATACAATACTACCTTTACCAACGGATACAGTACCACAAGAACCAAGAGATATGGAACTGCCATTACCAACATATATGGTACTACAAGTACCAATTTTTACGGAACTACCTGTACTGATGTATACAAAACTATTGGGACCAATGTATATAGTTCTACAAGTACAGATCTTTACAGAACAACCAGAACTACCGGTACCAATGTATATGTTAATACATGTACTGTCATCTATCGTTGCTAACGGCTAAACTACTGCCTAAAATGACGTATACAATAATACAAGTACCAACATTTACGGAACTACTGTTATCAATGTATATGGTACTACTTGTCCCAATGTATACGATACTACAAGTACCAACATATACTACTGGCATCATAGAAAAAACACAAATTTTGGTGCTACATTTTGCTGCTTCATTTCTACATCATTTGTACATCATTTGTATTCTATTGAGTTTTGCCACTGTACAATTCTAGTCAATCATTTTACCTTCCTAGCAGTTGTGGGTGGGCTCATATTAGAATAGGTGGGGTCGCAAGGATGGGCGGAGCTTCAGTTGAAATGCAGAAGGCGAAGCCAGGGAAAGTTTGGCTATACTTCACAGCCAAAGCTTTAAATCCAGCGATCAAATGGATCCGATGATAGGGTGAAAAAGGCCGTCGTCATGGCGATGATTGGTGAAATATGCGCTTACTTCAGCGTGTGTGAAAATAGATATAGATCACTGCACTGCAGACTTTCAGAAAGAAGGAAATTAAGCGTCTCAGACACAGTGAAGCGCTCCTTTTCCCTCTGTGACACTGCTTCATTACACTTACATGTTTTTGGGAAAATTTTGTATCGCTTTTGAAGCACTGGTTTGAGTACTGGAACCGTTTCCAAAGTACCGATTCGGCAGTGGATAAAAATCCAAACGGTATCCATCCCCAGAAGAAGCAGTTTTGTCACCGTCATTCCAAAAGCGTCCAACCTTTTTGCCCCTTTATCAATCTCCACTGGGGTGCAGCTGAATCGTAAGTCTAAAGCTTCAGAAGAGGAGGAAAAAAAGCAAATGGGGCGCCATTCTTTCTTTTCCTCCATCTTTCCCCGTCTTCCTCACAAAGAACATCAACGAAAGCCTTATGGAGAAGAGTCCAAAGTCTAAAAGGGTGGTTAAGAAGGGCGTAGAAAAGGGGGCCACCCACGATAAACCCAGTAGGTCTATAGCAACCACCAAACAGGAGCAACAAGTTGTATGTGTTTTTGGAATTTTTCTTTTTATTTTATTTGCTTTTGGTTTTTAAAATTGGAAAATGTTTGTGTGTGAAGCACTTTGTGTTACGTCAATTGGAAAAGTGCTATACAAATATTTTTGTATTGTTTGTTTTGGGACAGTCCCTCTTTTGTTTGGTTTTGGTTGATGGAAGTGGTCATTTCGCCCAAACGTGCAATCCTGTACCGTATGGGGCCGAGGCTTTATCCCCCGTACGTGTGGGATGCTTATTTCCGAAGCATGGCACGGATAACCTCTATGTGGGTTCTCAAGCGCGTACAAACACACACACACACACAAACAGCTGCTGTGCTGTTTGTGTTTTGCTGCTCGTTTTGCATGTTTCAGTAGAGCCACCAGTTTCGGTTAGGCCTAGCCCATCTGGAGCCGTGGTCCTGGGTGGCCGTTATACGTGTACGCGCTTGTGTACACAGCTGAGGTTGGCGTCCAGCCTCTAAAGTGCATCCTGGCGCGCAGTAAATCAGACATATCTGATATCTCAGCGCCTGAACGCAGCTTTGTTGAGCAGCCAAACTGGGTTCATATCAAGCGCTCCCATTTCTTCAGTTTTTTTTACATTTTAATGGTGTTTCCTTCTTAATCAAGACTTTTGCGTACTCCTTATGTTTCCGCTTAAATGTAATCATTTCCACGGCGAGCTGGCTAACTCCATTATAGTGGCACTTAGCGGGAATAAAAGGATTCGCTCAAGGTTTTGTTGGAGAGCCTCTGAATCCCCGCCATGCCCTCTCGGTGCCGAGTTGAAAGAGTTTCCGCGCGCTTGTTTTTGTTGTGTGCATGTCAGGCATGCGTCATGCGTGGGCGGCCTGTGTACATGCCCTGCGTGGGATTGTGTGCGCCCCCTTCCCTCCCCTCAATCTCCCCCCTCCATCATCACATTAGGCATTATTTGTGATAGAAGACAATCATGCGAGACAAAGCCGAGCCTTTTTTTTTTCAGTTAAAAAGAAGAGTGAAAACAACAAGGACCGGCCTGTACCACTTGACCCTGTTGAGAGGGGAGGTGATGAGGTGGTGATGAGGTGGTGTTGGGAATGGTGGTGGTGGTGGGGGGGGGGTTGTAAGCCGCGGGACAGATAATCCCTCCAGTCATGACGACCCTTCCCTCCGCCTTCATCCCACCGCTACCTTCCCGTGGCGCTAACGTGGCGCGCCGGGACGTCAATCACTCAACAAAGCTGTCTGTGAGGGGATTATGAACCTGTGGACCCTCCTCTCCATCACTCTGTCTCCTTCATCTCCTCCCCCCCCACCATCACCGCCACTCCTGGCGTCCAGCCTTCTCCTTCAGACTCCTCTCACAACAAAGTGCTCCTCTCCTTCCGCACAGGTTTACCTTCGCCGTCTGAAGCTCCGTTTATCATCAGCTTTCCATCCACCCCCCCCCCCCCCCCCACTAAGCTCCATCCCTCTCCTGCTTAAGCCCCCGTTCTCTCTATCTCTTTTTCCCACCTGTGCTTTCCTTCTCCCCTAGCGGAGGGACAGGTGTTTGTTTGTGCGCCTCCGTGTGTCTTCAGGAGATGACGGAGGAGCTCCTGACAAAACAATAAAGGGCCTCCCCCCTTTTTATTGACTTCAGTGTCAGGGTAGCTATTCATTTACTTTAGGAACACCACTAAAAGGCAGTAAAAGTGAAGTATTTCTGGAATGAAAAGAGTTTACTTTTGCACTGTGTAATTTGCCTGCTCTATGATTATAACAGCAGCAGATCGTTGCACCTCTGTGCAATTATAATTACCACTAAGCTGATTTCCGCTATAAAACCCAACAAAAAGTTTAGAGGAAGTCAAATGAAAAAAAAAATACAGACGTCCACTCTGGAGTTTCAGTAAGGCTGACTGCGGATGTTTCCAATGCTACGTTCACACTGGGTTTGTGAAAAGTGTGAAAAGCGACCACAACCAATGTAAAGTCTATGGAAATGCACTCATCGGGTTCCCGCGTTCATACGTCGCGTTCATACGTCGCGTTCATACGTCGCGTTCATACGTCGCTTTCATACGTCGCGTTCATACGTCGCGTTCATACGTCGCGTTCATACGTCGCTTTCATACGTCGCGGTCATACGTCGCTTTCATACGTCGCGTTCATACGTCGCGTTCATACGTCGCGTTCATACGTCGCGTTCATACGTCGCGTTCATACGTCGCGTTCATACGTCGCGTTCGTACGTCGCGTTCTTACGTCGCGTTCGTACGTCGTATTCGTACGTCGCGTTCGTACGTCGCCTTCGTACGTCGCGTTCATACGTATATGTCATATGTCGCTACGCAAGTTTTCAAGTCAGATTTTGGGCTCTACACAGAAATGTGCATTGAAAGTTAAACCAGTTGAACTTTCACCTATCGAGGGATCTGATTTGATAGTGACTTAGCGCCTTTTTTAATTCACAAAAGTGCCAACCATTGGAAAATTGATCACGGAGGAGAAATTGATAATTGTGGTTTTTGCCCGGCCAGAATTCTATGACAACAAGTTTTTCTTATGTCGGAATAGAGCTGTGAAAGATAAACATGGGAGAAAGATTTACAAGACTTGCACCACTTCGACATTTTGCAGAAGGCACGTTTTCTAGCATTGGGTAGTGACAATCCATTGTGGACACCCTATGCTAGAAGCACAATAAAGAAGTCTATTTCAGTCCAGCGTCAATGTTGAGGCAAACAGCCACAAAAAGGCGATACAGGTCTCGGTTTCAAAATTAAAACTTCCTTTGTACTTTCAAACAAAATAAAACTTTTATAAACATTTTATTTATAACATAGCACGCCCTCTCGACAACTCACGTTAACACGGCGGAAAACACTGCCGTCCATTTACGCCGTGGATGACGAAGGTTTAATTCTGGAAATACAAAAGCTTAACATCATTTATGACACAAAACATGCAGGATTCAGTGAGGAAAAAAAAAAGCTAATTAGTCCCATTTCTGCACCGGCACCGGGCCGGGTTGCTTCAGTTTTGGATGAGTGAAGAGGACTGGACGAACTAGACGTGGAGCTGGCAAAACCACTTCTGCAGGAGTCGGGGGAGGGGAGATGGACTGGAGACGCAACAGAGACAACTGACGCAAGCAAGGTGCACAGCAGACGGACCAGCAGACATCTGTGGTTAACCTCTGTGCTTTTTTGATTAAAAAAAACAGACTTATTGGGTGTGCTCCAACCATCTCTAGGCTAACAGGCCCTTTTAGCCTAAAATCATATTCAATAACACCAACCTGGAGGGTCAAATTACCCCATAATGAACCAATGCTAGTCATAGTTTTTCCATCCACCTTCATTAGACACAATGCATCTTAATACCATTCAAATTCAACGATAAGCGAGTTGATCTTTTGATGATTCCAACACAACAATGGAACCATCAGATCCTCCACTCATATTAACCCTACATTCTGACTTCAACACCAATAAAGTTGAGTAATTTATCACATATCAAATATGAGAGATTCCTCGCACTAATCTGCACATTTGAAAGAATGAACACCAGAATAGGAAGAATCCATCTTTTCCTTCTTGTCATTTGCTTTCTTGTTCTTTTCATGGCTTGTGCATCCTCACAACACGCACTCGCCACGCCGTCAGGCAGCTAAATGCCACGTCTTCAGTAAATGTGATGAATGACCAACAGTCCTCTCTTATCACCCTTTCTTTGGGCTTCCCGTTGAAAAGCCCTGCAGCTCCTGCAGGTGCTGACGGGAGCATCTGCTTCAGCTCCATTAACTCTGTGTTTTTCTGCTGCGGCGGGCTTTATCTTCGCCATCTATCTGTCTGTTAAATGTCTCTCTGGTTTAAGCAGCTATCGACGCCCTGATGAGCTCTCAGTCTTCGCTTCCTCTAACCGGTCGGCCCACCTTTGGTCCTGTTTATCTCCCGCTGTTGGCTCCACACCGACTCTCCGCTTTCCATGCTCTGCCTCTTCCTCTCTGCGCCGCCACGGATAATCCGTTCGGTTTGCCAGCAGGTCGCGTTTGTTGCTGGACCTCAACTGTTTAATCCGCTCCAATCCTAGGAATAATCTCGCCGCATTAATCCAACAATCAGCCGTTAGGCCATCAGGAGAAATGACGATTTGTTTTTGTGAGAGCAGGACAGAGTTGGAGGGGAAAAAACTTGAAGGACAGGAACTCTGAATTTAAGCAATGCTCTGTTTTCTGTCCAAGCTGTACTCGTGCTGAACTCTACAGAGTTCAGTTTTTTTATTTATTTAAATTAGGATTCTTAAACCCCTTCATATTCACAATGAACCATTAAATCCAGCAGTCTACCAAATTTAGCATCACCTTGAATGAAGCCCGTTGAACCAACTAGGTTGTAATATTGGGCTATAAACATAATTAAATTGAATTGAATAAAAAAAACCGCGGGAGAATATTTGTTTATGTAGTTGGGACTAAATTCAAAGATGAAATGTTAAAACACGAGCTATTGACCGTTTAAGTCATTCCAAAGGACTCTGAAGCAGAGAAAAGCAGTTAAGCAACACTTTAAGTTAGTTCTTTACAATATTTACATCACTAAAGTGTTTTCCTTTACTTTAGTGCTTTATGATATTTGTGTAAGTAAAGTCTTGCATATCAATGTAAGTTAGTTAGTTATGTTAATTGCATAAACACTAGACTTCTGTAAAGTGTCGCATTTTGACGAAAAGCAGCTTTTCTTTGTGTCGGAATCAGTTGGTTTACGTTAATTGCGTTACGACCACTAAAAGCTACTTTTCATCGCGTCAGAATTGGTTACTTTGTAGATTACCTCTTAACGTTAGTTTTTTACAATGTTTATATTACTTAAGTGTTTTACTCTACTGTAACGCTTTACGATATTTACGTAAGTAAAGCGTTGGGTATCAGCGTAAAGCTGCTTTTCACCACTTCAGAATCAGTTACTTTATGTTGACTGCGTAAACAATTTACTACTGTAAAGTGTTGAATATGAACGCAGAGCTACTTTTCTTCGCTCTAGAGTCCGTTGGAATTACTTTAATTGCGTAAATGGCTCAAGAGTTACGATAATTGAGAGAATGTTAGCACCGGAGCGAACGTTTTTATGTCAGAGGGTTAAAATCATGCTAGAAGTCAGACATTGGCACATCCTTACAGACGGATGTCTGGAATTTTGTTTTTTTTTCCACTTCAGATCTTTCCCAATCCCATTTACCCAATTCCAACGGCGAGATTTAGACTTCTCATCATCAACAATAATAACCCTGCAGTCAACTATGATGTAACGCCACTTCAATATTAATAATAATAAAAATAAAGTGACGAAGAGATGCAGAGATTTAACAACCTTTCATTTCACCATTAAGAGGGTAAGATTAGACCACGACGAGAAGCGGGGGAGAAAGAGGCGAGGAGAGGCGGTGACAGAACGGAGAGGGGGGGTTTAACGTGGCTGACAGGGCTGTTATCTAGCAGGCGGCTGACGGTTTTAGCAGCTGCGTTATCTTGTGCATCTTGTATTGGGTTTAACTTCATTCTCTTACATGTGTTGTTCCCTGATTGACGCTCTGATTAAAGACATCCTCTGGCAGAGAAACAAAGCGGGGAAGGCGGCGGAAACAGAGGGGCACCGGAACGGCCCTTTGAGTGTCCTTGTTCTTGCTGATGCACTTTACTGTCAGAGCCATAATCGCTTGTCAGTCATTGTCTTCATTGCTAATGGATCCAAGTCTTTCATTTTTATTTTTTTTTTAAATTGAAGAGATGAAAAAAGCTGCTGCTAGATCAAAAAGCAACAAAACTCAAACTCAAACCAAGTTTAATCCAAACTACTCACTCAAATAATTTCATGTCGTGATAGAGAATTGAAAACTAAACCAAATCAGCAATGTTTAAAGACCCATTTGAACCAATTTTGAATGTTTGTAGATGAACGTTTGCTCATATCATAAATGATCCAAACAAGGAAGAACCACTGGTATCAAGAGATACAGGACTAAATTCCTGTTTGAACTTCAATATATCAGCATTTATTTTTTTAATCTCAATGAAGGCTGCTATCTAAACTAGAAAAAAAATCCAGTTTACCAAATAATTAAACAAGTATTTGAACCCTTTTGCTAGAAATACTTAGTACTTTGTGATCACAACCTTGTTAGCAGCATAAAGATCAGACGTTTCTTGTAATTGATCAGCATGTTTCTGCACTTATCAGGAGGAATTTTGGTCCACTCTTCTTTGCAGATGACTAAATCATTTAAATTTGGTGGCTGTTGCTTCGAGCTTTAGCTCTCTTCATAAGTTTAATATAGGATTGAGATCCAGAGACTGGCTGGGCCACACCATGACCTCGATATGCTCTTTTCTTCCGCCATTCCTTGGGTGTATTGGCTGTTATGTTTTATGTCAAGATCTTGTTGGAAGACTCATCCACCACCCATTTTAAGCCTCCTGGTGTAGGGAAGAAGTTTTTCCACTCAGGATTTGACGGTACATGGCTCCGCCTATCCTCCCATCAACACGTAGTAGCCCTGCGCAGAACCCCCCCCAAACCACAATGTTTGCACCTCCATGCTTGACAGTCGGGACGGTGGTCTTTGGGTCATAGGTAGCATTTCTCTTCCTCCAAACACGAAAGTTGAGTTGATGCTAAAGAGCTCCATTTTTGTCTCATTTGACCACAGTACCATCTCTTAGTCACTCTGTAAATCATGAAGGTGTTCATTGGTGAACTTCAGGTAGGCCTTCCTGTGAGGCATTGTGGCGTAAAGTATTACCAATGTTTTTTTTTTTTGGTGACTGTGGTCTCAGCTGCTTTGGGATCATTAACTAACATGTGCCAAATTCTCACTGTTTTTATGATCATGGAAACTCCACCAAGTCAGATCTTGGTTGGAGCCCCAGACCTAAAGGTTGACTGCTGGTCATGTTCTTGTGTTTTGTCACCTGAACCCACAGCGTCTAGCTGATGGTCTTGTAGTCCAGTCCGGAAAGCTGTTTTGTCTTTCCCATGGTTCCATGGAGAGTTTGGAGTCTGACTGATGGACTGATTCTGTGGACAGGTGTCTTTTCTACATGTGATCAGATCAAACTGGTCCGAGTGAACCAGAACTCTGAATGGTTGTGAGGCGATAAAATACTTATTCCCTTCAATGAAATGCAAATAAATGTATATAAATTCTATAAAGTCTTGATTTTCTTTGGGAAAAGTATCTGTATAGATTCTATCTCTACGATAGACGGTCAGTTTCTTTATAGGTGGGCAAACCTACAAAATCAGATAGAGATCAAATACTTAATCCCTTTGGTGTAGGTGTTGTGCTTTTAAAAAACAGTTGGCTGTGATCTCATGGATAGCTGCACGATAAGGAATATTTGGGTGTTAACGTTTTATCAGTCAACAGCACGACATAACATATGACAACCTAACTTGAAATAGAATTTTTTTTTTATTTGACTTTCATGTTTTTATGACAAAACACACTTCCTTTGAATACACTCCTTTGGTGGGGGTTAAGTCTGAGCAAACGTCTGCTGAACAACCACACAATGTTTTCCAGTAAACACCAAGCCTCCATGTCAGTTTGTATTAGCAACAATGCAAAACAGCTCCCATGTTGCTGAAAGCAAAACCAAAAACAGCTGAATTTTAAAAACAAAAGGGCTGACAGAAACACTGACCGAGGTGTTTTTCCATTCCAACATGGAAGTCAGAACAAATGATAAGATCAGGAAAGCACGATAAAACAACTAGCATGCATTACACATACCAACAAGACTCCACATTTCCAAAGTCGGTTTAGATTTTAATCAAGTATTTAATAAATGTTGGATAGTTTATCAAAAATAATCTGTTTTTATACAAATTTCGAATGGAATCTCTGTGGCCTTACCTTTGTACCTCACAATGCTGGTCCTTTTTGCTGTTTTTTTTTTCATATATTCTTCTGAATTACTGTGATAAGGGAAATTTGCCTAAATGAAACATTACAATGAAGCATTTTCCATAAAATACCAACAACCCAAAAGGAAATTTTAAAAAAATTGGATTACAAACTGTTTTTATTTAAGTTACCCTCAATCATCATGCTAATGATAATATTAGCATATTGGCCAAAAACATTCAAAGGATTAGCTTGACGTTTTAACCACAACAAAAAGCCAGGTTTTTACAAAGAAATGTGAGTTGTCAGTGAAGATACAAAAAAAAGAACAATTTGATTAACATAAACCTATAGACATGTAGAAGAAAATTTTGCTAATGCTAACCAAGAAGTTAGCAACAAGCTAGCATGCTTCATATAATATGACCTTGAAAATTCGACATTCCTGCAAGTCCAATTTCTACAGAACTGTCATTATCTGTGTCCATTTATCTGTTAGCAATGAGTTGTTGGCCACAGTAATTGTCTGTGAAACAAGCAATCAAATGTAGCCTTCTTGCTAATTATAAAATAAAAACATTGATTTAGTAATCATTCAGTCTAACATTAATACATCAAGTTAATGTAGCTTCAAACTAGTTAGAGTTAAATTAGTTGTTTTTTTTTAAGTCTCAGATTTGTGACTTAGCTAGCATACGGACTGAAACTAAGGCTGTGACCAAATTCCCACCCTACTAAAACACGTTATAGTGCGGGAAAATCTAGTGCCCTGGATTTTAAAAGCAATTCGGACACACTGCTCACTACTTTTTTTTTAACGGTTAATATGACGTCATCGATTTCACAAAGTTAAAATTCTAATTGATGTGAGCGTTTTGCGACAACTATTTATAAATCCACTTTCTTCTGAAGATAAAAACATTGATGGTTTCTTTGAAAAAGACTTTTTTTGGCAAAATTGTTAAGACGCAATGCATTGTGGTCTATATTTGCCAATCGAGTTAGCATCATTGAACACTGGTTTTTCACAAAGATGCCTGGGAAATTTGTTGGGCACTCAATTTTGGAATTGTAGATTTGGACAGCACTACAAAATGGCAAACGCACTGTATAATGCATTATGTAGTGTGCAGTGAACGATTTGGGACATAGCCTGAATAAAAGTGCTTTTATTTTTTTACTAGGAAAGGGGATATTTTTATGACTTCTGACATAGTTCAGAACTGGATGAAGTACTTTATCCTCTGGTAAGTTATTTTTTTTAACCTTTTTAACATCACATTTGACATTATAAAAATGATGATGAATGATTTCTCAAAAGGAATTAGCATCTGCTAAAGCTAGCATCTTGAACGTAACTAGGCATTGTAGCTAAATAAATTGTTATAAATACAAAGCTAATAAAATTAATTTTCTGAAACACGCTAGCAACAGGATTTGAGTAAATACATTTAAAAAAGAAACTGGTTTAATAAATGACATCCTGTCAAGTGAACATGCTAGCATGAAAATATGTTAGCAATGCATTAGCAACGACCTGTTACTTTGTGAGGTTATGAATAAGGCAGTTGACTTTTCTAATGGTTAATGACAAAATGAAAACATTAATACGGGAACTAGGCAGCAAAAACATAATTAGGCTCGGCTGTGCCCTTAATATACAAAGTTAATGTAGCATAAAAGCACAAATGCTTGTGACAAAAATGAGAGATGTTTCCCTCGTATTAAAACCCAGCCAGCATTTTGGAACTCTCACAACTTTATTTTAGTGTATAAATATTCTGAATAAATGCTTCAAGTCTTATATTGAAATTAATGTAGCCATTAGTGGTTACGTTGAGAAAAGCCCTAAATATGGATATATGTACTACATTTTCATATTTTTCCTATTTTAAAAGACGTTTTTTAATTATGGCCTGCAGTAGTCCTGGACTGCAAGAACTAGATCTTTTTTTTCTTTTCGCAATTCTTCTTTTTAACTGCGACTTTAAAGCAAAATTTCACTCGCACCATACACTCAAAAACACAGAAAAGTGCACATTTCTAATAGCCCACCTGATGAAAAGGAACTTTAGACATAGACAACGACTCCGCCCCCCACCCAGAAATGATTACATGACAGCAGGAGAACCCTACTCACTGAAGGAGTCAACCTGTTTAACAAAACATGAACCTTGAGTAAGAAAAGAAGAAAAAAAAATACAAAGGAAGTACAAAAAGGGTAATGTAACATGTATATATCTATAGTTCTTCAAGTTTTTTTTTAATTCTATATATTGTATTCATTAATTTGATATTGTCTACACAGCTGGAGAGTTCCTGGATTTTCGATGTCAAATCAAGTTGTGAAACCAAAACATACTTGTCGGGGATATCCAAAGGAAGTTTTAAAATGATTATGGGATGGCCATAGGGCCTCCTTCAACTCGGTGGCCATCTTGCAGCAACGTGTAAAATTTGGCCATCTAAAAAACAATGGTCGCTATGGAGATAGTATCAACAAAAAAGTGGCCTTTTTTTGTAAATGACTTTGCAGCTGATCAGGCTGGTAGGGGCAAGAGAGGTAGAGTGAGGGGTGTGGAGCTGTCGCTCAGCCAGTGAGGGCGGGTCAAAATGGGGCGGCGGAGGCTTACAACAATTGTTTTTTTTAATCAATATAATGTGCTTTGTTTTATTATGTGTGTTGTGAGAAATGGAACAGTAGTATTAATAACAGTGCGATAAAATAAAATTATCTGACAAATGATTAAAGAAATGTTTTAAATTGGCAATAAATTGACCAAAGTATTTCATTATTAATGATATGATTTGGTCTCCTGAGTGTTTGGTGGGTTTGCTCGGTTGTTTCCTGCATTTCCGACTTTTATTTTTCACGTTTCCTCAAGAAAAAAGGCAGAAACGTTGCGGTGAGGAAGCACGCAGACACAAAATGCGTCGGACTCTGTGACTCTGATCTGCTGGGTCTCATCTCACACCTCTCCCTGAGCACGCCACTTTCCTTTTCCCCCCACTTATTCTCACTCCTGCCTTACTCACTTCTCTCTTTTCTCTACCTCTGCCGCCGCTTCTCACTTCGCCTCTCTCACGTCCCGCAGTCTCTACCCAGAAAAGAAAACCTCTCATGCTCCGTTTGGTGTGCAGCCCGTGTCGCCCGCTTTGAATGCGCTCCCCTCACACACACCAGCAGATCCTTCCACGACTCCGGTAAACAGCCCAGAGAAGAATAGAACCAAGACACAGTCTCAGATAAAGGGCGGATATGGGGTTTTTTTTTGGGGGGGGGGCAAATAGAGGGATAAAACACACCGAGGAGGATGGAAAACTTGAAATTATTAATTTAGAAGTGGTAAAAGAAGGAATTTCTCTCAATCCCTCCCCCCCATAGCGTCACACAATGAAGAGATTGGAGCAGAAAGGGGGGAGAAATGGAGGTAGAGATAATCCATCCTTTTGTATGAACCATAGATTTACCTCTTTTCACTGCTTCTTCTATACTGCAAACTTTTTCCTCCACCTGTTTGTATGTCTTGGAGCTCTCTCCTTAATCCCCACCATCACTGCCACCGCCGCCATCATTTCTTCCAGACCTGCAGACAAGAACAAACCTTTGCAGCCCAAGACGGAGTTTTCAGGCATGCGTATGCGGTGCACAGAGGCCCTTTGTGTCCCACGTGCGTGCGTGACATGCCGGGGAAGATTTCGGCTTTTCTCCTGAGGAGATGCCAGCTGCATGCTCACAGCTGGCAGCCTGCTTGCCCATCAAATTTGGCGGTTTATCTCCTCATCTGGCTCTGGAAGAAGAAGAGGGGGGGGGCTGAGGGATTACATAGCACACACACACACACACATTTACTGGCACATATTTTGGGTGGCCTGCTCATTTGGGCAAGAGGATACTGCACATTTATCAGGATGTATTTGGAGCTTTTCAGACAAAAACATCTTTCTGTTCTTATGGTTTCACCTGTTACACCTGCATTTTTCAGACCTAAAAAAAACATGAAAAGCTAAATAAATAAACTGTCTGCAACTGTAAGGCTCATATTATGTAGTCTAAGGACATCTGAGAACCTGAGCCCATATCAGAACTATAGTGTTTGCCACTATGCTTGAATCAATTTGAGGAAGCCTTAACCCTTGTGCTATCCTATGACCCCACCCTTACATTGACGTGTTCTCCCTACCATGACAAAGGTGGATAAAGGTGGAAAGATGTCATGTAATCCATGGACACCAGTGAAGATCATAAATCATTGAAGAAAAAAGGTTTAACACACTGTCTAGTGGGTCTAGATGACCCTACTCCCAATGTTAAAGTGTCTAGGATAGCACAAGGGTTATGGGGGGGAAAAAAGATTCTGGCCTTGGTTTATTTTTCTATTTGATGGAGGACGGTAAAACTGCTTCTATGTCAAATATTTGTTAATTTGGTCAAAGGGTGAAGCTAACATAGGCGTAAGTCAGAAAAACATAATTGAAATGGAGCCAAAACTTTTATTTAGAAATGTACCTTGTGCTATATTACCTGTTGTAAATAAATCATCAAAACGAAAATATTTGTCCCTAAATGAGATCCTTTTATCTCATCGACAAATTTTATCGTACAAAAGATTTAAAAAATCCAATCCAGACCACTTTATTTATGGAGCACATTTCCCAAACAGTTTCCAAAGTGCTCTACAGTGACTAAAAATAGATAAAAATTACTAAACAAAATAAAAACAAGCAAAGTACAACCATAAAATGAATGAAAATAAGATCAAACACATAAAACGCAGATAAAATACAGATAAAAACACAAAGGACCACACAACTCACTCAATAAATATTCTAAGTACACAACTGTAGTCGACACAAAACGGTTTTTGAGTTCCTGCAACAGCCAGTGTTGATGTTGACTCTGTCAACTTTTCGGGTTATTTATTTAGCCATATTGTCTTAGCAGAATTTAGTGTTTTAGTCCATAACATGTTTGGTGTCACTCCATATTGTAGCTCCTCCCCCTAATTAGAACCAGAAAATGGCTGCCAGGTAAAACGATCACCTCAGATCAAGTGCTTCGTACCGTATCTCGGTGATGTAGATTATCAGGATTTCATTCATTTAATCGATCCATACTTGGGTACGGTTAAGTGAAGGACCTTATGGCTGGCTTGTATCCATCATTTCTGGGTTATCCAGCCCATGGAGGGTTGTAGAGAGGAGCGTCCGGTTCAAGATCGTAACCCTCATGCTATCAAAAGGCACTTTAACATTGCGAGCGGGGTCATCTTGACCCCACAAGACAAGTCTGCTAAACCTTTTTTCTTCAATGATTTGTGATCTTCACTGGTGTCCATGGATTACATGAAATCTTTCCACCTTTATCCACCTCTGTCATGGTAGGGAGAACACTTGAATGTAAGGATCGGGTCATCTGGACCCCATAGGATAGCACAAGGGTTAAGGGGAGTGCAGGTACAGTACAGACCAAAAGTTTGGACACACCTTCCCATTCATTTGAATGAGAAGGTGTGTCCAAACTTTTGGTCTGTACTATAGTTGTCTTGCAGTTGTCTTAGGCTTGTAGAAAATGGAACGTACCATTGTCCTGCGTGTGGTAAGTGTATCGTGAAGTATTTGTAAGACTCTTGTAAGTTCCACACATCGTACAACGCTGTTGCTTAGTGCCCTTCCACCCTTATGAGTGGACATGGACTGTCTATGGAAGAAAAATGGAGACATCTGTACGGGGCTCGTAAGGCCCATGCACCCATCACATAAACAGCACCTATCGGCCCCTTGCTCAGGATTTGTGAGTTTGACACACCTGCGTCTCACCTACTTGACCCTTCCATGTTTAAGTGTTTTTTACGGCCTGTTGCCTGCAGGAAGAAATGTGTATGAATATTTTGGTTCGATGGGCTCACGTAGTGGTCTACGACCTTGATATTTCTGGGCAGAGCACCTGCGTACTCCTAACACGTTTGCCCATTTTTTTACCACAGGTGTCAGCCTGGAACTGCAAATCCATCATGCTTTACGAATTTGACCAAAGGGATCAATGTGACATGTCTATGAAACTTCGTATACGCAAAGCTAATCTTGTAACTTATTGGTGGAAATTTAAGCCAAAGAAAGGTGTTTACACTGAGGTTAGGATTGTGGCACAGTTAAAGAGTTTATGTCAGTTTAGCCTAAAATGTAGTTTTTTAGTATTACAGTTTAAAGAGTAAAAGAAATTGCACCGTATGAATTCTTTTTAATGTTCTCTTAGGGAATATCCGTCTGTTTTGGGCGATTTTTCAGACACTTTGGGCTTCAGGGATTAATTGGTTGAGGACGGTGTTGAACCAAGCTGGCTCTGCAGGGTGTGTGTGGTGTTTGAAGCGGCCTTTCTGCCCAACAAGACGCCAGTGGAATGCGTTTGTGTAATGGCCCTGCTGACAGCAGCAATGCGAGGAAATATTCTCCAGAAGCCTGTTACTGTAAAGTGTTTCTTTGTCTGAGGGTGCAGGACGCAGGAGGGGAGGTGTGGGTGGCCAGACCGGGGGTCTTTGTGTGGACCTGATTGATAGATGTGTGTGACCTTTAGCACCTCTTGTGAAATCCAACAAGTCATTTTCTCACCTTATATTTAGTCCCTTGTGTGACTTCACACACACACAGAGCCAAGATGGAAACCTAATTCTGTCCTTTTCTTTTGCTCCTTTTCAAAAACCTCCCAATTACAGCCACTCCATTTTCCACCTCCCTCCCCTCCGAGCGCCTCCCTTTTTTCTTAACGAGCAATCTCGTTAATGTCAGAGCGTCTCTTTCTCCTCCTCGGTCTCTCCCTCTCTCATTCAGCCTCCTGGCCCGTAGAGAGGGCGGAGGAGACAGAGATATGAAGACGAGGAGATGGAGAAATCAGAGCTCAGCTGAAAGGGCAGGCTGTGCATGAGCGAGGTGCAGGAGCCCGACGTAATAATGGCCAGACAAGTGTGCGAGATTACTGCTCTGGTTTCAGAGGGGACATAATTACACGCTGCACAGCCTGTCAGAAAGAATGAGATGAGGGGGACTGTGTTTAGTGATGCACCAGTGAGAAGCTGGGAAGGGACAAATCTGCACCGCGGGCTGAGCAGACCCCAGACCTGCAAGTGTGTGTGTGTGTGTGTGTGTGTGGGTGGGAAGAGTAATGGAAAGCCATTGGAAGTTGTAAATTATTCAAAGGCTTCATGCATGGGAACATTATAATTCCATGTCTTAGTGTGAATTACCCTCCATTTTGCCCCCAGGCGCATATCCCACTCTCGCCCCAAGGCCTCATGGGAGATAAAAGGGAGAAAATACAGCAGGGGCCTGGACCTGAATTTAAATCACATGAAGTGGCCAGCAGGAGACTTTCCTCTGTCCAAACAGTGGATTTCAATCGATACCACTGTTGGTTAGCAATTTCTGCTCCCGCATGTCCTTAATTCCCAAACCGCCCGGACAAGCCCCCAAATAGCACAAGAGCAAATGAAAATTGCGCCCTTGTGGCGATCGTTGCGAGGTGGGGTTAAGGCCCCAGTTTTCTTCCGATGTTCCTGAGCGTCAGTAACAGCAGCTTCTACAAGCTGCAGAGTTGGGTCATGGCTTGGGGTTAAATGTTTGGTCTTCCTAGGGACCAATAGTGAGGATTTTATGAAGGTTGGCACCTCATTTTTCATTTTTTTCTCTTAAAACCTGAAGTGTGTGCCATTTGTGGACAATGGATGTTTTTTGCTTGCACAGATATGTACTGGACCGGTGTTCTTTGAAAGTAGGCATGCATATATGTCTGTCTGTGGTACTCTACAGTACAGATTTACAGGAAAACATTCTGCATGGTATTTTCAGGACTCCAGACTGACTTGTGCTGTCTATTCTGATGCATTTCCAAAATAACAAAAACAGTAACTAGAAGCATGCAAATTAGAGTGATTGCAAAAATACTCATCACTTTTATTTAGAAAAGCAGAAATCCAAACGTACAAAAGATCTTGTTTTGAAGACACTTGGGGTGTTTTAGGGATGCATGTATTCATGCTTTTGTTAGCTAGCCTTCTTGTAAATCATGCAAAAGCTCCTGGTCTTTTAGTGACGCATACCTGTGCGTTTGTCAGCTAGCCTTAACATGTTCAGTGACAATAGCAGCTTGTGTCCAATTTGTTTTTGTTTAGTGTCTGTCACAAAAATCTTAGGGGGCAGGCTCGCAACTAGAGGGCTGCATTGGGATCGGGTCCCGCCGGGTCCCGCGGGACCCAACCCAAATCTCGCGGGATTGGGCGGTTTGAATTGTGCTGCGGGCGGGAGCGGGCGGCAAAAGAAAACAACCCGCGGGATCAGTGCTGCCATGAATATCTCATGAATATATATTAGCGGACTACGTTAGGCTGTGCGGCTGTTGGATTCTTATGTACTGAAGCTCCGTGAAAGCACCAGGTAGAGACGGCCAATGGCCTCTGTCATCTAACCTGTTGTTGGGGGTGTGCAACGCCCCGCCCCGCCTCTTACTAAGAGCGCTTCAGGCCGTCTGTATACGCGCGCACACACGCACACTTTTAACCGAACAGGAATGTGAAAATATATTTAATGATTATGTTGCACATTACACAAGAGGAATGCATGAAGAGATGAGGCTGGAGGAGGGACATGAATCTCTATAATAATATCAATACAAATACGTGTTTTTTTCCTGCGGGACGGGAGACGATACAAAATCAATGCATCTCTATTACTGTGCGGGACTAAATTCTATGAGTTTTGCGGGTGCGGGCGGGAGTGGACATACATATTGCGGGAGCGGGCGGGAGTGTAACGCATACGTTGCGGGAGCGGGCGGGATTGGTCAGAAATTCAGCGGGCGCGGGCGGGAGCGGGATGAAGAAAATAGTCCCGCGCAGGGCTCTACTCTCAACAACATGACATTGAGAGCAAAATGGAGAGAACTACATTTAGCATTCAGAGCGGAGAGAGCGCACGTTAGCCGGCCTCCCTCGGTTGTGTTTCTAGGTGAAATGTTTCTGTCAGAAATCTCCCGCTGGAAGTTGAGCCTGACAGAGGCAGGATTTAAAGCTCCTCACACCCAACACGCCCCCACGCGAGAGTGTTGGGTGTGAGTGGGAGGTGGGCTAGCATGCAGCATTAGTTCTGCTTGAACTGATGTGTTAATTAGCCAACCGGGCGCAGAGATAATGAATGGGAATCATGATTAATGACTGTACGGTGTGCAAGACTGAGGCGGAAGGTATCTGGCTGATAACGCGGAAGGAGGAGGCAGCTCATTGGCCGTGCGGGCCACCGCTGAGCGCCCGTCGGGCACTGAGCCTGTGTCTGGCGCGTCCGCCTCCAAGCAATGTTCTGTGTGTTTCGTACCGATTGACGATGCCAAGCATGGGCATCGATGCCAATCTGAGTTAGCAGGAGGGTCCAACAACAGACGTCTGTGGGTCGGGGGGCGTTTAGCACCTCTAATCAGACTGGCAGTGATGCCGACCAAAGCCAGATCACAAGGACCTCACATTCACATCAATAGAAGAGCGAAGGAACCCAGCTTCGATCAATTGTTTCTACATTTCATACTCTGGAGTCATTTTCCGCCCCCTTCAACTGTTACTGTAGGAAAAAATAAAAATTCCCCATCACTGCCAAGACATTTCAAGCTGTTTTTGCCGAGAATCCACTTGTCTCTGTTATTTTCAAAAGCATTAAATCGTTTTTTTCTTGATTCCAGGGTAAAGGCATCTTACAAACTTATAAAAAAATCCTCCTAAAAGTGTATTTTTCCTTGGAAATTGGCCGTATTTATTTAAATGGAAAGCAGTAATGGTAGAAAAGACTCCTTAAAATAATTTGTTGAAACAACAAAGGGAACACAGACAGAAAAAACACTTGTTCTGGTGCGTTTTCCTGACTGCTGGGGTTTGATACGATCAAAAGTGTTACCAAAGCTACTAAATCCCCCTTGAGGTCAATGGGAAAGAGGAAGATCTGGGTACGATAAAGAGTAATTATTCGCTTCCAAACTAATAGAATATCAGAAAAGCTCTTATTTCTTGCTGTGAGGGAAACAAGATCAATGCAGCAGAAATCCCAGAATTCTCTGGAGTCTACAAATCAGAATAAATGGCCAACAGGAATTAATGGGGATGTCAGAATCTGGTAATCTCACAACGCTCAGAGCGAAAACAGGAAGTGTCTGACCTCTGCCTTCAGCGTTTGTTCAGAGTGACATGCTTTCCTGGATCTACAGAAGCAAACGGGGATCATGTGATTCCACGAGCCACATGTAAACTTGCAGAAAATGTAAGTTTTACTGCCAAGAATCCGACTGTGCACCCTTCTATGGCACTTTTTGACCTGGTTATGCAAGAAGTCACATGATCAAAAGCTGTTTTTAGGAAGATGCCATCTAAAGAAGGCCAGACACAGGTCAGAAGCAAAGATGAATTAGTCTTGGAATAGGTACACTTCAAGGATCCACGGTGAGAACATCTACAGTACTATGATCTACTAAAATCAGCAGAAAATACAACAAAAGCTCAACCAAGAAGCCGATAAAGGTTCTCAAGGCTTCATCTGTGTCCGTTTTCTTTGTCAGAGTCGGTTGATTTCCATTAACAAAGTCCGAATTCCCTCCCTGCTCCCTAACTACTGAAAAACGATATAGTGCGGGACTATCTAGTGCCCTGGACGGCATCACCAATTTCACAGAGTGAAAATCGAATCAATAGGAAGGCTTCTTATGAATCCATACAAAGTGTGTTCTGATGACGAAACGTTAAAGGTTTATTACATAAATACATTTAAATACTTTTTGTTTTTGCAAGAATTCTTCGAACGCAATGCTCTCTTATGCTCTATATTTGCCAGTCTAGTGAGTAACAAAGCACACTAGATTGGAAAATTATAGGGCACTCGATTTTAGAATTGTAGATTTGGACAGCTCTACAAAATGGTGAGCGCCCTATAAATATATATATACATATATATATGTATATATATATATATATATATATATATATATATATATATATATACATACATACACATATATAGTGCACTAAGTAGTGAAGGACTTGGGCGATCACGGTTGATTGCGTATGCACTCCACTACAGTAAAGTGTCGCATATCGGCTCAAAAGTACTTTTCTCTGCTTCAGAGGCCTTTGGATTTACGACAATTGCGTAGAATGTTGAGAAATTGCGGCAGTTTAAGTAAAAACGAAATCCTGATGAATCTTAAACTTGACAAATATTGCAGATAAGTGAATTGCTTTACGACCGCGCCCGTAGCCATGGTTACTTTGACCGCTGACCGCACGGACAATCAGTTGGGGGGGGGGGGGGGCTGACCTCCCATTTGTGCAACTCCAACATGCACAACACTATCTCCCTCAAGAGATAGGACCTAAAGGAGGGGGGGGGGTCCAGAATGTGTGTTAATCTGCTTTGTTTGGCTGGTTGCTCCATCAGCACTCGAGCATGACCTTTTGACCCCTACAGAAGAAAAGCAGAGGGGGGTGGGGGGGTTAAATGTCCAGAAAAGAGAAACAGAGTTTTGAAAGAGAGATTTGGACAAGGTAGTGTGTGTGTTGGGGTGTGTGTGTGTGCGTGTGCAGAGATGGAAAGGAGAACAGTGCGTCCCCCTCTCCCTCCCTCCCTCCCTCCCTCCCTCCCTCCTTCCACTATCTAATGAGGAGACAAATGCTTTTGTCATCCAGGAAGTGCTAGGGAAAAAAAAGGAGCGCGCTCCGACACTCCCTTTGTCTTCCAGAAGGAACCACAAAGAGCGTTTTCACTCCCCCCCCCCCCCCCCGCATACACACCTCTGCTGCGTCACTCCATCCCCGCATTCCTTCATCTCCCCACCCATCAATCAATCTTTTCTGTTCATGGCATCCATATAACCTGACCCCCCCCTTCCCCCCCAGCAGGGGGTTGTCCTAATTAAACCTTACTCACTTTTCCTCCCACGCCGCTCGCACCTGTAGCGCCGCAGCCCCTCCTCCTCTTCCTCCCAGAAATCTATTTTTCCCCACTTTTTTCTCATTTTTGCCGCGTCTGATGTCGCACCTGTTTGTGCGCCATCCTCCTCTCACTTTCAGCTGTCAATCAACAAGTTGCCAAGGCTTTTGTGTGTGTGTGTGTGTCTCTGTGTGTGTTGTGTGCCAAATTGAAGCAGTCGCACTCAATCCGAGTCCTCTCTTTGATGCAGGCTGAGTGTTTCCAAAGCAGAGATGAGGAGCGGGAGAGCAGACGGGAGCGCAAACCTCTCCTCCTGCGGTCTCTGTGGAGCTCCCTCAAACAAAGGGAGGAATTAAAAAAAAAAAAAAGTATTTTTAGACGCTTTCATTTTTCTATTAGCATAATGATTCGGGCTTTTAGTTCACGTTTGACTCGGGAGTGCGTGTTTGTTGAGCGTTCGGCCGGTTCCTCTTGCTGCACCGTTGCTCCCTGCGCTCGGGGAGCCCAGGGGTTGAGAACACAGAGCGTGCACGTGCGCGCGCTCCTCCCTACGCCGCGCTCCCCCATCCCCCTCCTCGTCTATTTATTCCTCGATTCATCTGATTCTTTATTTATTTTACACGCCAGCTTCCTTATGCAAACGAGGCTCCTCCTGCTCCCCGTTGAACTCGAGCGACGTGGGACGCGCACAGGCGGCGTGGGCGTGCACGTCGGGAGGTGCGTTACGCGCAAATGTTTGTGTGAGACCCGGTGCGTAATAGAGCCAAAGTCCTTATCTGTCACCAGAGAGCTGCCTGGCTCTCTCTCAGCTGTCAATCATCCAGCCCTAGAGACAAACACTCTGCTTCAAACACTACGAGTGGCATGGAGGGGGAGGGTGGTGGGGGAGGACGCGGAGGGGGGTGGGGGTGCCTGAAGGTAAGCAAAGGACAAAAAAGTGATAGAAGCTGATAAAAGAGAACAAGGAGAAGAAGAGCTGATGTGGGTTAAGAAAACAGCTCACCTGCTTACCTGCGGGTATTAGACGGGCCCCAAATCCCCCCCCCAAAAGAAGCGGGCGTTCACTCTGACAGGAATGGGTGTGCTTTCTTTCAAGGCCTTTCAGGATCGAGTGCGTCCTCCTTTAAAGACCCACTAGGATGAAATTCACGGGAGAAAAATCAACAGTCCAACACGGTGGTGGTGTTGTGGTAATATGGGGCCGAGCATTTTTGAGTATTTCTCTATTCAAATAGGAAATCGGGAGCAGACAAACATTCAAGTCGTTTGAAAAAGACGTGGCAAAACGCGGCGAGCAGAGCTGGAATCTGGCTCATAACTGACAGCACTGGTGATGCTCGACAGTTTTGTTGCACCGCTAATGTTAGATTGGCGGTGTGAGGGGCTGTAAGCTAGCAAGATGGGTGACGGGAAAGGGGGAGGGGGGTCATGCCCACAACTCCAAGGTGAATTTCTAATAGACTACAGATGAAACTATGTCCTAGAAAATGACTAGGGTTCTTTGATTTTGGCTGAAAATGGCAAAAATCATAACTAAAAGACCCCGGGGAACACTTTTAACGACAGGTCGGAGAGGGTCTTTAAACCCGTCTCCCTCTTCCCCCGTTGCGGAAATCAGACTTTTAGGGTGGAGGAAGAAGTTATAAACAGAGAGGGAAAAATGAGGAGAGAAGGAGAAAAGGTTGGGTTTGAGCCCCAAAATCGCTTCAAGATGCGATCCGGAGAAGCTGAGATTGTGGGAGGGGGTTGGTGCTGCTGTGGGGGAAGCCGATGGAGGCCAGGCTCCCATTTTCAATGGTGGATTAGGCAGAGCTACAGATATACAAGCCTCCTTTGGGGACACACACAGAAAACGCACACATATCCTTTGACTGCTTCTTCGAAATGTAAATCCTTTTCCATACCCTGAGACGTCCCCCCCCCCCCCCCCCCCTTGATTTAAACTTTTTAACTGCATTCCCAGATGTTTTCTTTAAAGAACTTCCAGCACCAGAAACTATAAGAGTTTAGGAAAGTGTTTGTTGTATTCATTTCATCAACTTTCAGACAAATAACTGTAATAATTGGAGTTGGAAGTTGGGTTTTCTGACTTCTAGGAACTTGTACAGTACATCGACATTTTAGCTTTCATACTTTAGTTTAGGTGTCGGCACAAAGGTGCATGTTTTCCTTCATTGGACGTGTTCCAACATGTTTTTGTGAACGAGTCCCGACAAATCAAAGTAGCAAATGGAGACGAATCTTTAAGAGACTTCCTCAAAGATCTTTTGAAACTCCTCCTTAAAACTTTTAGGACTTGACCGTAGATTTTTCATCAATAATTCTAAAAATTGCCTTTAAATGTAAAATTTCGACTCGACTAGACTTGTAGAACTTTTCCTTTGTCGCTTTAGATTTTTGTTTTAAAAATCAGGCAAACAGCAGGTGTTTGTCTAGTGTTGAACTCATTTTTAACACACCCTTAAATGGGTTTTCTTAAACTCTAAAGTAACTTACTGTCAAACTAATCCAGTAATTTTAGCTGTAACCCTTGTGCTATCCTAGGCACTTTAACATTGGGAGTTGGGTCATCTAGACCCACTAGACAGTGCTCTGAACCTTTTTTCTTCAATGATTTGTGATCTTCACTGGTGTCCATGGATTACATGAAATCTTTCCACCTTTATCCACCTTTGTTGTGGTAGGGAGAACACGTCAATGCAAGGGTTAACCCTTTAATACTGGAGATATCATTGGTGACGCCAAATAACAAATAGTCGTCAAGCTACCGCAACTCTTCAACCGTTTATACAATTAATGTAACGCCAACTGATTCTGACGTGGAGAAAAGCAGCTCAGTGCCGTTATACAACACATTGGATTAGCTAATTAGAAGTAACGGAATAGAAACACATTTTTTCGATTAGGGTTAGATCCATTTAGCGAAACAAAACCGTTAAATAATGTTGTATGGTTACACTACCCAGAATGCCCAGAGGTGCCAAGAGAAGGGGGGATTTGTCAGATGGGGGTCAATGCGACATTTTTACTTGTGAACTGCTTCTTCATGTTTTTCTCCACGATAATCAGCCTTCACAGAGAGCAACACAACAGATAAGTCATTGACATCAACTCTCAACATTGTTCAGTAGTAAAACTTACTGACTGCAGTACCCATAATGCTCCCACAATCTATGAAGCGGTGCGGCTTCATAGTTTACCAAAGTCAAACTTAAACAACTGGACACATTTTTGAGCGTCATGTACCACAGGAAATGGGTTTCAGAATTCCCACATAAGGAACACTTTTGATTAAAAAAAACGAAAACAAAAAAAAGTTGGCCCCGTGGTCCCAGAGACCCGGTAATTTCAAACTGTGTCAGCTAGCAAAGATTATGGCGAAAAATATTCAAGTTTTGCCAATGAAGTATACGAGTGATTTCACACCGTCATTTCAAAATAACTGCATTTGCGCCACTTTTATTGCTAGTTTACTGTTGATCTGCAATCACACTGTACCCCTAACATACCAGGGTTCACTTGCAAGTAAACACAGGCTGTTTTATATATTTTTTCGTGGACAAACGTTTGCTGGTTTGTTGAGTTTTCACACCTGCCTAAAAAAAAGAATATAGTGTGGTTTAGACCGAACATGCTTGGTGTAAGGCCCCCCCCCCCCCACCCTTTAGTGCCCTCAAAAGTCTTAAGGTTAAGCTTTTGGTTAATTATTCCAGACGTACAAATATGTGGTTAAAAGCGAGTAATAACCTACGTTCATTTTCTTTTGCTTGCTTGATTTAAAAGAAGAAAAAAAGTCTCTGGGGGCCCACATACTTGGTGGCCCCGGGGGCCCCTATTGGTTACATTGCACTCCTGACACCGTGGCCCGGTGGAGCTTAAGCTAAGTCGCCTTTAGCTAACGTTTCAGACTCTCTGCACCCTGTGGCCCCTGCAGAGGAAAAACGAACACACACATACATGGGTAGGCCTATCAGGTCACACATGAGAAGGTGTGTGTGTGTGGGGGGGGGGGGGGGGGGGGTCGTGCACAGCCTCCATGCATGAATCCATGTGGACGCCCCCAAACACACACTTTAGAAATGAAGGTGACCCACGGCACGGCAGGTCAGCATCTCACCTCGCCCCCTCCCTCCCAGAGGGATGAAGAGTAGAGGTTTGCATGCGGCACAACCGTCATGTCTGTGCGTCCCGCCGCGGCCTAATTCAATTAGCGAGGTGTTTGGAGTGAACGAGTGGAGGACCTTTCTCACACTCGATGCACATAGCAGCTGCCTCCGTGCGTGCTCGCCCCGGCGCACTCATGCAGGCGCTGTCGCAGGCTATCACGGCCGATGCTGAGGAGCCGGGCGGGGGTTACAGGGAGTCTGCAGGCCGCGGGGCCCCCAGGGCGACCTCCAGTTTCTGCGCACGTGAAGGTGTATACGTTTGCGTGTCGGCACGCACACACGCGGACACGCGGAGCTGTCAGAGTGCGCGGGTCTCCGTCAGCTAACACCTCCACCACACCAACCGTAATGGGACCAATCCAGACTGCTGTAAATTACCCAGAGTACATGCTGAAAACAGGGAGGACGTTTGGGGGAGGGGGGAGGCAGGAATAAGAGGTGGTTTAGAGAATGGAAAAAGATTAGGGATGCTGTGAGGGAGGGGGTGAAAAACTATTGCCTAAGGCCATGAGGGTTTTTTTTATCAAAAAAATGAATGAATACAAATAAATTCAAGACAAGTAATTATTGCAACATTTAAGCACGATGGTTTTTGATTCCAAAAATGCCCTGAAGCTCAAAAATGTACAACAAAGCTGTAGGTGTGTTGAGACAAATCATGTCCAGTAATTTGACTCCAGAAAAATTCTGATTGGTCAGGCATAGCTCCGCCCACAATCTGTACGTTAGTTCCATTGACTGTACACGAGAACTGGACAGAGTGCGTGTGATGTCACCCATAAAATAACTTCCTTCCTTAATTTTCGCCATTTAGACGCCGCCGCGTCGGAGCCAGACATCGTCAATAGGCGGGATTTGTCGGTTTGAGGCAGTGTTTCTACGGCAACCACTCTCGCCAATCAGGAGTGAGCTTGTTGGAAGGCCACACCACTGCGGCTTAAAATCGAACTACCGTAAATTCCGGACTACAGAGCGCACCCGATTACAAGCCGCACCCACCCATATTCACGTGTTTGACTGCTTTTATACATACACAAGCCGCGTCAGAGTACAAGCCGCGCATGTGTTAGCCGATATTGTCATCCTGACAGATCACGCCCAGCATCCCAGAGTGAGTGCAGTTCATTAGCACATTGTGGGTGGTGCCAGCTTTGCCTCTGGGTCACGTATTTGAGTGTATCGACATCTGTCAAACAGCATGGACCTATATTCTGTTCACAAGTCCCTCAGTTATGGTGTTTTTATTTCATTTTTTTTTTACTTATTGACAATCTAGGTATCTAACATAAAATTACAAACAGTAACCATATAATCAACATTACATCCCTCAGTTATAATGAGGAAATTTACATCCGCGATTCCACATTTCCCATGAGTCTTAGGGGCTAAAGGCGGGGCCAACGCCCGGCTCGCCATTCTGTTGTACGTGTTTAAGAATTAGCAAGTAGCAGCAGTGCATGGAGGGGTGAACGGGAAAAGCTCTCCTTCCGCTTGTGTCGCAGCAGCGTTATGGGAGTAACAGGACTGGTTAGAAAACACAACGGTAAAATAAAGCAGCGGCGACTGAAAAGCGCGCGCCTCAGCGTGATACGCGCGCCTCAGTGCGGCGCGTGCGTCAGAATTCAGAAGCCTCTGCACTCCGCGGACGCCTCTGCGCTCCGCTCCCGCCCCGCGCGCTCCTTGTCTCCCCTTCCTATCTACTCCGACACCTCTGGCCAGGGCGGCTTCAGGGAGGGGCACTTCTTCCCCGTTGCGCCGGTGGATGGAGCAAATCGTTTCTGTGCAAAGCAATCGGACTTAATACTGTACGTTTTGTGTATGAGGGGCGGATGCGTTGTTACGTGTGGGAGCCATCAGACTGCCATCGGCCCCGCAGCTCAATCAGCAGGAGAAGATGTCTCCAGCTCACACGGAGGCTGTGAGTTTTTCAAAGCAAAATTCCGCTTTTACGGTTTCCTTAGACGATTGCTTTTAACTTGAAAGCTTCATCATAATGTAGCGGCGATCACGTGCACGTTGGGTCTCATGGCCCCAAAGGATTCTGGGATGCGGCCGGGCATGCGTGTTTCGTTTTGTTGAACCATGACTGAAGTGTCTAAGACCTGAAGTCAAGTCCATGCTGTTTGGCTGCTAAGAGGTGTGTTGAATAAAAATGCCTCGTGCTTGGTGTTAGATGGAGAATTCAAACTATTCACTGAGTTCGAAAGTACGTACATGGCGGCCGCTAATTAAATCCATAAATTAGCCGCGTCACTGAATTAGCCACAAGGCTGTAAGCGCAGGAAAAAAGTAGCGGCTTGTAGTCCGGAAATTACGGTACATGAAATCTGTCAATCAAACAAACGTTACGAACCAGCTGGCACCACCTACTTTTATTGAGGCATCTGATTGGCCAGTTCATAACTTGAATAATTAAGTGGGAGGGGTCACTCAGTCCAGTTCTCATTTACAGTCAGTTAGCAAATACTGAACCCCTTTAGCTCCAGTGTCGACACTCTTTGAAAAGAATTTGACCTTTTACACAAATAACGCTGAGAAAAGCGCTGATTAACGACAGTAATGTGCAAATTTAATGAAATCCCATAAATGGTTGAAGAGTTACGTCAGTTCAAAGAGCGTGTTTTTTTCCCTTACAATTGTAAAGGGTTAAGAGCTCGCTTGCTATCAAAACTGTAAAAATACTGTAAATTATTATCATTATCAATAGAGTTTAGTATATTTTATTTGATTCTAAGTATTTAACATCCCAATTTAAATTAGTCAGATCTTTAGCAGGATTTAAGAGAATAATGGTCTAAAAAATCTTAAATTGTGTAACTCAGCTCCAGCAGTTTGATCAGGCTCCGCCCACCCAAATGATGTCATCACTGAAATAAGCAAATAATTACATGCAACAAAAAAAATTACCTCTACAGATAAAATCTTATCGACAAAAGTATGTAAATACCTTTAAATGTAACTTTTATCATGCTACCAACAATGAATTTGTAAAAACCTTTATTTAAAAGTGCTCACAGCACAGTTTTCATTGTAGAAAAAAAGAGTTTTTCCTTGAAGACAAAGTGTGCCCTGATTGGTCAGCTGCAGTGGTCTGATGACGCTTGACTTAAAGCTGGTAAACAAACACATTTCAAACCAACTTAAGCCTCAGAGATCGACTCCAAAGCTAGCAAAAACATCATCATGACGGGATGATAAACATTTGTCTTTAATGTGCGATTCCTGCACATTCTAGCGTTCGACAGAAAACAAATACCCTGGAGGAGTTTCAAACCAGAGAGCAGGCCTGTGGAAAAGAGAAGTGGGAAGAAAAACAAGAGGGGGGGAAAAAAAAGTGGAGAGAGCAGAGAAGTTTCTAGAAGTCGCTTATAAGAAACACTTGCAGGAGTCAAAAGAAGAATCGAATCAAAAGAAGAGCAGGAGATGCAGGAGACATGAAGGTGAAGAAACAGAAAAAAAAAGTCAACGGGGGGATGCAAATGAGAGACAGGCGAGGAAGCGTGGAGGAAAGTTTCTGTTGACCTGAATATGGCAGCGCACTTCGGTGCCTTCAAAGAGGAAGAGGAGTCTTTTTCCGCGCTTATTTAGTCGGTTTGTCTTCGGTTTGCCTTTTTTTTTCCGCTGCGACAAGTTTCAGCCTGCCGTGATACGCCCGTCTGCGGCATTGTGTTTTACAGAGTGTATTGAACGCAGCAGGGGCACCGGGAGATGAAGGATGAGCTTTTTTGTGTTTTTATGGGGGAGACACACAGTGTGTCTTTGTGTGTGTGTGTGTGTGAAGTTGCTCTTTTCAAATGCCAAGGCATCCAGCGGGCCTCCATCCCGCCTCGCCGCGGTTATCCGGCGTGTGATATGTACTGGATGTGACACGGACGCCGCAGCCTTCTGGACCGCCTCCGGACAGCGGGCGCCTCCGGATGTGCGTGCGTGCGTGCACGCACATGCGTGTGTGTCAAGCCATGACAAGGACACGGTTACCTTCAGAGTCCCATGATGCCAACTAACTATTCAAACAGGCTCCCTTCCTGCTGACTGCCACCTCCTGCTCCTCCTGCTGCACGCCTCATCAACGTTTCCTCCGTTTTTCCTCCCTTTTCCTCATCCCTCCTTCTCCTGCTCTCAGCATATGGGAGCCATTAAAGCCATCGTCGTTTCCCACCCACCGACGTTCCCGGGGGGCTTTCCGGCGAGCACTGACTTTACATCAACCTTGTGCTGCCGTCGCCTTGTTCACGCCGCTGCTTGTGGCAGACACGGACTGTCCTTTCACCTTTATCTCCTCTCAACATCCATTTCACTCCATTTATTTTCCCACAAAAACAGCTGGAGATGTCGGTCATAAATCTCCGCAGGCGAGTTCTTTGTGATGCTGCTGTTCCTTCTTTTGGATCTTTATCCACGTGTTTCACAAACTTTTGCGAGTGTCACTTGGAATAAAACATTTCCTTGTTTAATATAATAATGGTTGCTCAGTTTGTTTGACGCTGTGAAGGAGAAGCGACCTTCCAACTTCTACATTGAAGCACCTTCAAAAACGAAACTAACATGAGCCAAATGCAGTTCACCGAGTAGCCACTAGATGGCCTTTTACATGAGCAAATCAGTTATCATCGCCTTGAAGGTAAACTACTATAACTTTAACTCTTAAAACCAGAACTTTAGTTGATGTTCTCGGAATTATCTGAACTCTTTTACACATTTAGCGTCAATCCAGCGGACTCTGAATCGGAAAAAAGCAGCTTTTTGCCACTGTTTTACAACATAACATGTTGCATATTTTAAATTATGTATAGTGTCGCTCACTGTAAAGTATGCAAAGTGTAATGTAAAATACGTAGAGTTGTGTATATAGTAAACAGTTGCATATCGTTAAGTAAAGTACATAAAGTTTTGCATTTTGTAAAGTTGATAAAGTGTTTCGTATCGTAAAATACGTAAAGTGTTGCATATCGTAAAGTACGTCAAGTTTTTGCATTTTGTAAAGTTGACAGTATTTCAAATCTTAAAGTATGTAAAGTGTTGCAAAATGAAAAGTACGTAAAGTGTTTCAAATCGTTATGTTGATAAAGTGTTGCATATCGTAAAGTTTCTAAAGTGTTTCTTATTTTCAAATACGTTAAGTCTTACATATCATAAAGTTGCAAATTAACACAAAGCCACTTTTGTCCACGTCAGAATCCGTCGGAATTGTGTCAATGGTTGACAAATTCAAAGAGCATGACTTATTTTTATTCACCAGCGGTATTAAAGGTAATAAAAACTTATAACTACAGTCAAAAAAACATTTTCACCTCTGGTTCCGTTTATTTTTCTCCAATCATCTAAAGTCGGGACAAATTATTTTGAAATATAAGATAAATATTGCAAACAAAATGACAGAGGTTCTGTGATGTCAAAGATAAGATGGTTTCACAAAACATTCAGTATTTGTCTCAATGAAAATGTTATTTTTTCTGAATCACTGTTGAAAACGATGTAATGTTGAAGATTTCTTTAAAAACTCATTTCTAGACGTCTCATAATTTCTCCTTTGGGTCTTTTTCCATCTTTGATGTCTGACAAGGTCAAGAAGAAGGAATTAGCAAAGACATGCCATACATTTTTATTATTTCATGAAGCTACACTGTGAAAAGATCTCTCCAGTTTTGCTTTAATCTAAAATAAACAAAAATCAGAAACTGAGCTCGTTATTTTGCTATTGTCTTTATACGTTTTACGAACTTAGATAAAGTTCGTGAAGGGTTGTCTGACTGCTACCTTTTTCTGCGTGAGAATCCATTCGAACTACCCTATTTGCGTCTATAGTCTAAGAGTTACAGTAGTTCAAAGAGCGTGTTATTTCGCTGTTGCTGTCACACAACACTTTACGAGTACAAAAACCTTTACGAAATTTCGTAAAGTGTTGTATAACACTGCGAAGTTGCTTTTTTGTGCGTCAGTATCTGTTAAAATGACCTCAAACGCGAGTACAGTTGAAGAGATACAAATAGTTTGAAGATCGCATTTGCTGTTGACGTTACACAACTCTTTACGAAAGTAAATTTCGTAAAGCTAAGCTTCTTTTTCTGTGTCAGAATCTGGTGGAACTACTAAAATTGCATAAACCGTCGAAGAGCTACAGTACTTCAAAGAGCGTTTTGTTGCGCTGTTGCCGGCGACTGTTGCCAGTGTTAAAGGGTTAAAGCAATGCACGTTTTTATGAATTAACATCCCGATTGAACAGCTTCTCGTTCATCCAGCCTCCAACTGAAGTCATCCCGGAAAACTTTCCGTCTCTCTGCTTAACTCCTTGAGGAACTCCAATCCATCCAATCCACATTTCATCCATAATGGAAATGCTCAGAGGTATCTGGGCCACGGCTCGAAGAGACTCAAACTCTCATCAATTTACATTACGGCTCCCTCTCTCCCCCTCAGCGTCTCCTCCTAACTCCTCTCTGTCTCCTTCCATCTCATCCAAATGTGTCTCCATCCCTCTGCAGCTCCATACACACAGTCAAAGACCACTTTCTGCAGCTCTTCTTCGGGGTATATGCTTCTTTAATGAAGACAGTAATAATGATTATGGTTATTTTAAAACCGTCTGCACTTATGGGAGCAGAAGCCGCTCCGTCTGCAGTCGCAGGATCTCCAATGTGAGGCATGGAGGAACCTTTTTTTTTTTTTTAAAGGGGGACCAGACGATCAGCTTTTTAGCGGTAATTTGCAGCATGGATTTGTTCCGAGCTCTGCAGTCTGACCCAGGCTGTGCGACGGCTTACCGGCAGCACTCGCACATGCACTCGAACCCTCCCTCTCACTCACAGAGCTGATCAAAGATGAGGTCAAGATTAAAAAAATTTTTTTTAAAAGGGCACAACATGAGTAAAATTTAAAAGCTCCTCAATCTTTTATGGCAAAGATGGAGCGGCAGGCGGGAGATGGAGGTAAGGAGAGCAGAGCGTGACGGGTCAGGCCGTGGAGCTGCCAAAAGCCCGCGTCAGGATCCAATGATGTGGATTCGTGTCTTATATATGCTGGAGCATGTGTTTCACATTTAGCTGGAGTTTGGGAGTTGCGGGTGATTGCTCCAGCAAACGAGAGTAAAAAAAAAAAAAAAAAAAACGGGAGTAAGCTCCCCTCTCTGTGCCGGTGCCCAGCTCTGAAATCCCCGTCCAGGCAGGTGATCGAACCCAGAAGTGGAGCTTGAAATAATATTTTCTCAAAAAACTGCCCCTCACTGGATCCAAGAGGTTCATTTTTTTACATTTATGTCTTTTTCTGTACCTGAGTGGCCATTCCTCACTCTTTCTAGCGTTTAACCATTTAAAAGCAGAAACAACCACGCTCTTCAAACTATCTTCAACCGGTAATGCGATTTCCGAAATTCTAACGAATTCTGAAGCAAAGAGAAGCAGCTTTGCTCTGATATGCAACATTATGTCAGTAAAGTAACGTAAAGTCTTGCACGTTGGTGCAAAGCTGCTTTTCTCTACCTCGGAATGTGTTGATTACATTAATTGCCTAATTAAACTATCGTGAAATGTTGCATATCAACGCAAGCCACTGTTTTCCACTTCAAAATCTTTTGACTTGAGTTTTTAAGAACGTAAAGTCCTTACGAAATTTAAATCGACACAAAGCTAATTTTTATTTCTGCGTCAGTGAGTCTGATGGTTTACGTTAAGGAATTTACTAACAAACAATGTAGCGTTGCAGCATATAGCTGCTTTTCTCAGCTTCATAGTTAGTTGTTTTTCGTTAGTTGGTTTACATTAGTTGGTTTACGTTAATGTTTTGCATTAAGTGGTTTACATTAGCTGTTTTACGTTAATGTTTTATGTTAGTTGGGTTACGTTTGTTGTTTTTACGTTAGTTGTTTAATGTTAGTTGGTTTACGTAAATGTTTTACGTTAGTTGTTTAATGTTAGCTGGTTTACGTAAATGTTTTACGTTAGTTGGTTTATGCTAGTTGGTTTACGTTAGCTGCGTCAACATTTTACGAGTTAACATCTTAGCCGAAAGCTGCTCTGTTTCACTTTAAATGTCACCGGCTTTTTTTCTGTGTCATTCTGTGGGTTTACGATAATTGCGCAGAGCTGCATTTCTCCACTTCGTAATTAGTTGCTTTATGTTGGTTGCGTAAATATTGTACTAGCGTAAAAGTTAGCATATCAACGCAAATCTGCTTATCACCGCTTTAGAATTTGTTAGTTTCCTTTAATTGTTTTCATTTTTGCACATTTGTTTAGAGCTGCTGTTCTCTGTGTCGGATTCCGTTGGAATGACGGAAATTACATAAGCGGTTCTAGAGTTATGGTGACTCAAAGTACGTCAGTACTGCAGCTAACGCCGTGTCGTTGAAGGGTTAAACCGGGACTTGATTGGACAGTCATTAGCTGGACGGAGATGAATGCTGCGGGTCTGGATGGAAGTCTTTTTTTACCTCATCAGAGCTAAAAGTAAAATGTTGGAAATGACTGTTTGCTCTTTGTGGTGAAAGTCAGAGAGAAGCTCTCCACTAAATGAGACCCAACGGATTTACTTTGGACGGCTACTAGATGGCCTGCAGGTGTTTGGCGGGTGAGCGCCTTTTGGCTCGCTCCTCCCAATCATTTGACAGCGTGTGTACATTAAAAAAAGCTTGGAGGAAGATGAAGGGGGGGGGGGGGGGGTCATCTCGGGCCCCAGCGCGCTTGATTGCGTTTGTGTATACCGCAAGATTAGTTAGGACAGCTTTATGTGCAAGAGCCCGCCATAAATCCACCCCAACGCCGGAGCCAATGGCGCTCAATCCGAATGTCTCCGCTCAGCTGCTCGGTTTGCTCTGAGGCGTCTCCTGGTTTGGTTTTCGGTAAACGTTGTCTCCACTTTTTGACTCATTTGTGTATTCTTTTTGTTTTGTTTTTCCCCTCCAACCCCCCATGTTGGTCAGAAAACAGCCCCGTCCCTTGTTGGCGCTCTGCCTGACGCACCTGTGAACCCGGCTTCAGTCTCGGGTTTCCTGCTGTGGAATCCGCAAAATGTTGTCAGGAGCAGGTAGACGACACGCAGATGGACAAGCATTAAGGGGGGCGGTGGAGGTGTGGAGGGGTCGGGGGGGGGGGGGGGGGGGGGGCTGACACTTGAGTCTTCTCAGCTCAGCTCGGGGGTTGCGGCGGGGCGAGGCCCGGTAGAGAAAATGATGTTTCTGCTGCCATGAAAGAGCTCAGAGAAGAAAAGGCCTGAAAGCTGCCCCCCCCCCCCCCCCTCACTCCGCCTCGCTTGGTCTCCTCTTCCTCCGCCTCGGTGTCACCTCTGGCCCCCTCCAACCTTCCATGCCATGTTTCAAAGTGTGGCCACATGAATGGCTCTATTGTTAACAGCTGAGAAAAAGGGAAGGAGAGAGAGAGAGGGGGGGGTGGGGGGGTGGGGGGGGCAGCGAGGCCGAGTGGTCGGAGAGATGAAAAAGGAGAGACGCTCTGAAAGGAAAGAACCAGCCCGAAAGAGAAGAGGGAAGAGAAAACGTAACGTTGCTCAGGGCTGCTTCTGAATGGGATGATTTATTTAGATGCAGCCGTGGAAGAGCTCCATAAAGCTGTTTATGGGTCCGCCTCCCCTCCTCCTCCTCCCTCCCAACCGCAGGGATCTCCAAACATTTGTCATCCGGATAAACTTTACAGTCAATCTTTCTTAGGTGGGAATCAGGGTCGCATATTTTTTTTAATGTTCACACTGCACTGTCCCTATACTCACAGCTGGAAGATGCTGAGTGCCAAATGTCAAAGCGGTGCAAAGCTCATGAATCTTCCCTCAGATTTGATTTTAGCAGCTCTGTTCCCATAAATTGAAGACTCAATGTCATAAATTCCGGCCAGAAACAAACCGCAATTATTAATGATCAATTTGCAAAGGGCTGGTACTTTTTTAGTACGTCACCACCCAATCCGAATCCCTGATTGGTCAAAGTTCAGTCGGTTTAACTTTCAGCGCTTGTTCAATGGCCGTGCCGGACATAAAAACTTGCCAAGTTCAGAGCAGCGTCTGTAGTTATGCGGTCGCTGACCGAAAGAAGGAGGTCCCGAATACGAGCGGCTGAAATGTGGCTGGGCCCTCCCTTAGAGATGGGGTGAGATGCTCGGAGTAGAACCTTCTCCTCCACATCGAAAGGAGCCAGTTGAGGTGGCTTGGGCATCTGGTCCGGATGCTTCCTGGACGCCTCCCTGGAGAGAGAGACCAGGGACACGCTCTCACAGCTGGCCTGGGAACACCTTGGGGTCCCTCCATAGGAGCTGGGGGAAGTGGTTGGGGCAAGAGGGAAGTCTGGGCATCTCTGCTTAGACTGCTGCCCCCCGTGACCCAGTCCCGGATGAGTAGAAAAAGATGGATGGATGGATGAACGGATGGATGAACTTGCCAAGCGATACTTAAACGTGAGAACACGGAAGACCACACATGTACACGTAGACTTTTCATTGGTAATGGTCGCTTGAATGCACGTTTCCGATCCTGATGGATGGATGGATGGATTATCCCAAAGGAAATTGTTGTCTACACAAGACGTGGAGAACTCCAGACATGCAGGCGCACAACAAGTTTACGCAAATTTGTCTGCCTATTTTTCTTTGGTTTAAAGTGTTGTATATCAGCTTAAGAATCCGTTGGAATTGCATTAACATGCAACACTTCACATTACTGAAGCGTTAATGTGAATCAGCTGATAGTGTGCTGGAGAAAAGCGGCTTTGCGTGATTGTGCAACACTGGTTAAGTGTTTCGGTGCAAAGCCAACATCAAAAGCCGCTGCTTCTACCTTCAAATCGTTCATGTTGATCGCGTAGACGATGGCAGAGTTAAGCTTGTTTTTTTAGTGTCATTTAGGCGTCTCTGGCCTTATTGTGTCGTTCACGCCATGAACACCAGATTTAGAAAAGCAGGATGGATGCAGTTATTGCTATTTTTATTTTTAGGACTACACTACCCAAAATGCATAGAGGCAGGCAAGTTTTCCTAGTGAACTGTACTCTTCATGTCTTTGGCAAAAATCAGCCTTTGTCGAGAGAAAAACAACAGATAAATCCAACTTTATTGACACAAAAAATACAAAACAATACTTTCACTTTTTCACTTTGATAGTCGCTCTCTGAGAAGAGTGCTTATTTCGTTATGTTGCAGCACGGTACGAATCACTCCGCCAGGCTCCTGACTACAATACCCATAATGCTCCAGAAATTCAACAACCTCAGGGCGTCGGCGTTTTACCAAAGTCGTACTTATAACCAAAATGAAACTCATTTAAAACACTTTTATCTATTTTGTTGACCAAATCAAAATATCAAATTGAATCCTGAGTAAAATTCACTTTAGGATTTAATTTGAAAGGTCCAAAGATAATTTCCCCAACTTTTTAAAAGAAATACAACTTTCCAATGTCTGAAACTTAAAATTATTGATGAAAAAGGTGATTGAATCCAGTCCAAGACATACAGACATGTAAATCTTTATTTAAAATGTAGATAATTGGTACATTAAAAATAAGAAGTCCTTTAGGGAAACATTTAAACGAGTTTTATATTTAAATACGAGTTTTGGTGGCCGAGGTTGATCCGGGGTCAGATCTGACCCGGTAAAACCATCTACGAGCGTCCAGTGATCGAATTGAACCGCCAAGAGTAAATTTAGAGGTGAATCTATGCTAAAAATGCCCCCTGTGTGTCACATTTTCCAACTGCTCTGTTTCTTTGGTCTATTTGCTGCTAGTTCAATATTTTTTCTCTCCTGCTTTCTCGCTCCACTAACTTCTCCCTTTTTACTCCCTTTTTCTCTCTCTCCGTCTTTCATTTTCAAGCGCCGCACATGCCCAGTGGCGTTTTGCGTCCCCTCATTGAGTGTGTGCGTTTGCTCTGCAGTGAAGCCCGGCTGTGACTCAGGAAACCATCAGATAAACCTGACACAATGCGCCGTGCAGGAAGCGATAGGTGCTCCAGTCGGAGAAAAAAGAAAAAAAATAGAAAGGCACGCCGGTTGATTTTTGTTATTCTTGTTCAGGGAAATCTAAACCTGTGCGTTTGGACGTAGGTGGGTGGATGTGCTTGGGCGAACCTTTTGTGTTCTGCAGTTGGGCTTTTGTTGGGCCTGTGTGTGTTTAAGAGATTTCTTCTTGTTGCAGACGCCTCGGGAACTTGCCGGTGTTTACATTTGCTCCTCTATAAATGGTGTGAATGCCAGTCTGAGGCCGACAGGAAGGCGAGATACGCGTCTGTTTATGGGTGTTGAGTGACGCCGAGTGCCTGCCTCTCCAGTCCAAGTGTGGCCCGATAACCCGAGTGACCTGGGTAATGAGAAGGGGAACAGTGGTTTCCCAGCAGGCCTCTAAGCCCGTCTGAGCTAAAGCTCTACCGCCGTTCTGTCTGCATTCTCCGGTTCCCCTTCCACCGCATGCCAAAGCGCCAAGCTCACGTCTCGTTTACTTTAAAGTCGCAGATGAAAGATACAAACAAATCAGACATATTTACATGATCTCGAATGGAGCAGATAAAAAAGTGAGAAGGAAAACATCTCCATAACTTCAAAACTTTAATAGATTTTGATAATAATTCACATTTACGGATATATAGTGTCTCAAAGATAACTAGCGCCACGCGGTTTAAGCTAAACGTCTTTTGCTAATAGAAAATTTTATGTTCACTTTGATCAACAATCCACACTTTAATTTCCTGTTTAAGGTTGATTTTAAAACTGCAACCAATTCAGTTTATCGGGCGACCACTAGGGGGCCGGTTCCCGAACAAAATCAGAAGTCAGTCACTCCAATATAATGGCTCCATTCAATATCTATTATAGTGGAAAACCTTTAAGTGGAATTGTTTTTGTCCGCATTGTTACAGTAGTTTCTTGCTATGTTCACCTTTCACCTTTCATTTTTTTTGTATTCTGCTTCCTGATTGGCTGTAGAGGATGGTCAATGTCCTCCATGGCGTGGCTCCTAAACAGAATGTGTTCATTTGCTAAATTTACGTCAATCGTCAATCATTCGGGACAACCACCTGTGTGGGTGCGGGTGGCAGGTAGGGAGAAAATTGACCCATAGCCGGGTCTTCATGGTCCCCAAAATCGTCTGATAGTCGGCCGATTTCACCCTGCCACCTTTTTGCCCCCCCGTGGTGCCGTTCCACTGCCTCCGTCCGACTGTTAGACATTGTGCGGTAGCAGCACGACGGGAATGACCAGACGTCAATCTGGAGATTTGGGCAACCATGGGGTCTAAAGGGGGAGACGGCGTTGATGCTGCACAAAAGTCATCATGGCGTTGACGGCATCATGGCGACTGTCAGACGAACTGATGCTGAGAAAAATACGAAGAAGACAGGACATTGTGCTTTCTTGGGAGGCATGTTGTCTAAAAATATGTACATTTCTAAATTGACAGGATTATATTGTGCGCTCAAAAGTTGCAAACGACCTGTGGTGCTGAACGGCCCTCTTTTTATATAACCCCCCAGTTGCCGGGCAGCTGGCGGCCTGTGACACTTGATGTGGACGGCCGCCGTCCAGAGACACTTAGACATCGTCCAATCAGAGCTGCTGCCGGCCGGCGATCCGGCTGCCGCTGCCCTGTGGCCGCCCGATTTCGTAAAGCCGTCTACATTCATGACAACGGCAATGGTTTTAAAAAAAATCGATTGGCGCCAGCTAATCTTAAGGATTCTGCCAATGCATCCCCATGGCGCAATGGCAGCTGTATTTGTAAGGCTTTAGCTTCGTAGCACTACCATCTATGAAGTACTTATACTAACTCGTTTAAGGTACAAACAGTAGAAAATCGTCTTACTTTTTGTCATTATTTTGCTGCAGAAGAAACAAACAAACAGCATTTTCCACAAGTGCCTGCAGCTAGCTTAAACCGTTATGTAATAATCCTGACAGGCTGAACTGAAAGGTGTTTTTTTTTTTTTTGTTGCCTTTAATTTAACAAATGAAACTGTCAGTTGCTGTGACACTAGCATGATTCGTCCTGTCTGACAGAGCACTTACATAACCTCCTCCGTTGTTTATTTTCAATACTCCAATGCTCGTCTGTCAGCAGAACACAGAGAATAATTAAGCAGGTTTTTACTGCCGGGAGACAAAAAAAAAACAGAAATGACTTGTGAGGCAGCGGACAACTGCTCCTCAACTTTTACAGGCTTCCTCCTCTCCACATCAAAGTGTCACTTAGATTACTAACAGAAGCTGCCGTTGCTGCAAATGCGTGAGCCGCCGCTACTCCGAACCCGTTTCCTGACAGGAGGAACACCGCTTCCAAACAGAGATGATGTCTGCAGACTCTCAGAGGATTCGAATTGGAGAGCGTTCTAGAGTGTTGGGCCTGAAAGATGGCCATGTCCTGGGAGGAGGGATGTGTGTGTGACTCACTCGTTCTTCTGTGCTTCTGTAAAAACCGCCATGACCTCCTCGGCCCCTGCGAGCAACAAGCTCAGCCCGTCGGCAGGTTTTATTTCCAACCTGACGCGGAAGAAACCCCGGATTTTAACCCCGATGAGTCCGTTTGACAGCATCAAAGCAAACGTTTGTGTTTAAAAACACACGACTCATGTTTTATCTGGGTTTTGTAGCATTTTTCTGATGTCATTGGGAAATTAAGCTCAAAAAGAGCATATCTGAGGATTTCTTTATTGAAATCGTTGAGTGTAGCGGGAGACCATGTAAACAGAGAGCTCTCAGTTATGGGTGGCAGGACCTAGACAACGACACACTAGGCTCGCACAATCAATCGCAAATTTATCGTTATCGCAGTATTAAGCTGTGCAATACGCATATCGCAAAAGTCGTGAACTGTGCTAAAACAATCTTATGGCAGCTTGAAGTATTTGACGGATCAAAGCAATCCCTTTATGCATTTGACCAATCAGATGGAGCCCTTTTATGTTAGATGTTCACCTCCTATGTCGACGGGGGTCATTTGGTGTATAATTTTTAAACTGTAGCAGTGAAATGGAAATGATGTTTTTGGATGTTTTGCTGTTTGTTCATGTATCGCAATATTGATCATACAGTAAATATCGCGAGTTTTCCTAATATCGTGCAGCACTACGACGCAGGTTTTTAAAATTTTTGGCTAAAATGGCATAATCATAATTAAAAGACCGCTGGGATCCACTTTGAAAACGGATCAAAAGACATTCAGAGTAGGACTGTCATGGAGTCGTGGTGGAGGTGTCACATACACTACTCACCGTACATCCTGACGTGGGGGACAGAGTATCACCGCGGCGGCTAATTACCAAGCTAATTAAACGAGCGGGCCTCCGATTCGGAGGCCTGGCGGTTCTTTGTTCTGCTGCAGAGCGGTTTGCATGGACACGCCCCACTTCCCACGTCCACGAGATGCAGGGAAAAGGAAACAAGCTCAGGCGGGAGATCCTCCAGCAAAGACTGACGTTTAGAAGACGCAGATGTTTCCAGAGAGCAGGAAAATGTTTCTTTATATTCCACAAATATATCTACAAAACCAGACAAGTAAGATAAGAATATGAAAATTAAATCAACCTGACGGATGACAATCAGGGGACAAATCAACTCCAGGAAACTCTGTGGGATCACTTTCAGGCTACCCATCGACTTCATGATGAATGTTAAAAGTTACCAAAATTGGGATAGTAATATTATCAATAAAAAACGAATAAATCTAGAATCGGTTTCTCTGAGGAACAGTTTTGTTTCCATGAAATAACTAAAATAAGTTTGTTACTCAATTATAAACCAAAGAACAGATGATGGGGTTGGAGAAAAGTAGTCAAATTAATTTAAACATTTTTAATTGATAATGCCCAAGAAGGTGTCCATTAGAGCGGACACCTCCTTGGGCATTATCCTGCTAATACTATGGTTACATACACAAAAAATAAATATTAAATCAATCATTAGTACTTTAATCATGTCATTTTAGTTTTTCAAGTTCAGGTTTTTTACACTGAATACGCGACATGATGGGCTGTCATGGTAACGGCTGCTAAAATCTTTCTATCGCTCTGCAGCAGCTGGTGTAACCAGCGGAGGAAAGCTAAATGTCAGGACATGTTAGAGGAAAATAGTTTCCCGGATAACTTTGATTGAAGAAATATCCACCAATAACTAAGATCATAAAATGCATATCAACATCTTTCAGTAGTTACTGATGAAATTATTTATTAACACATATGCCCACCTATGTTCTGAGTCTCTGTTGCTACGGTTACCAACTGCCCTTTAGGCCAGCGCAATTGAGATTGAACATTCAGGCTATGAGACTGGAACTTTCTTCTTTAGGTGTTCATTATGACTTTTTAATGGACAGCCTACAGCCAATCAGGATGGAGAATTCACCCGAACCCGGGTAAAGATCCGTTTGACTAAACAGGCTGTTGTTGAGGCTTCCAGGCGGCTTCAGCTGTAGTATTTCAAATCCAGACAGAAGGTTCTTGTACGTGCAAAGACGGTAGAAGTTCCAGGTTTGCGTCCTTGTGTGCTTTGGACTCACAAAGGTGCCTTTTCAAAGGCAAAAACTAGAAAGAGGCAAAAAATAAATAAATAAAAGCTTCGAGTCTGTTTGATCAGTTGAATATTTTCCTAAATAAAAGCTTTTATTGTTGAAATCGGAGTATTTCCAAAAAGATCTGGACCTTTCCGTCTTCTGTCTCTGAACTCTTTTAGGAGACTTTTATTTTGGCAGTGTAGACTTTTATTTTGGCAGTGTATTTTCCCTGTGTGGATCATCATATTTGTGCTGTGGACTGGACAGCTCCTGCTCTGCACAGACACCTGTTCTCGTGAGGGAGGGGGGAATAAAAGGTAAAGTTGTTTTGGGAATGGGAGCTAAAGGACCCATCTGTTGCTCGTTCAGCAGCGAAAACAGGTGTCTGATCCAGACTCGAATGAACAAATCCTTGCTCACTCTGCCGTCTAATTTGAACCATCTTGTTTTTCTCTCCGTCCAGGTTCAAGGACGACAAGGGCTACATCCTGTATCCTCAGATCGGGGACCGGCTGGACCTCATCTGCCCTCCTCTGGACACGGCCAGGTCCACGCCGGAGTACGAGTTCTACAAGCTGTACCTGGTGTCGTCACGGGAGCAGGCGGACCGCTGCGAAGTCATGGGCTCCCCCAACATCGTGCTCACCTGCGACGAGCCCACCCGCGAGCGCCGCTTCACCATCAAGTTCCAGGAGTTTTCCCCCAACCTGTGGGGCCATGAGTTCAAGAGCATGCACGACTACTACATCATCGGTGAGCCTCTTTGCCAGCTGTTCCATACAGAAAGGCTGCTATAAAAATGAACAGATGAAGGTGCAGACCTAACGCCACCTTAGCTTTGGTGGATCCAAAGCCTTAGTCACATGCACCTGTACGGGGGATTGACCCATACAGGGGTGCCGGTTTTTCGTTTGCCCATGGAGGTGTGTCTTGTAGTTCCTCTGATGCTAGGTTCATAACGGGTTGTGTTAAGGGATGTTGATCATTTGGTTTCTACCTTCTCTAAGCCTTTTAATTGTGAGCTGGTCTCCCCAGATCAGATGATGCTGCCGTATTCCAGAATGGGGCGAATGTTGGAGTAATATGCTGTAATAAGAGCGTTTTGGTCAAATTCAATTATGACAGACGGGTGATGCAGTCAGACGGCGCGTATACTGGATCCTTACTGACCCCACGCCAATGCGTACACATGTTCAGGAGGTACCTAAGTGCTTGTGGGACATCCACGAACTACACTCTGATTGCTTATTTGGTCATTTAGAACAATCATTTATCACATGAACAGCACTAACGGGCTACCTGCTCAGCTCGCAGGATTTGGGTTACGTGTCGCGTATGTTTTTCGCTACAACTTGTCGCTCGCAGAAAGCCCTTTTCTGCGAGCGACCTTCTCTTGTCTAAGACCTCGTCGTCTGGTCTAGGACCTCGTTGTGTGCTCTACGAACTTGTTGTCTGGTCTATGACCTCATGGTCTGGTCAATGACCTCGTTGTCATGTCTACGACGTCGTCGTCTGGTCTACAACCTCATTGTCTGGTCTACGGCCTCGATATTTTGAACTGTCAACTGCGTGCCCCGACAGGTTTGAAGATTTTTCACCTTATCCACCAATAAGTATGACTAAGGCTTAACTCTGTCCTCCTCCTCACTTCCTTCCACTAGTGTGGGATTTAGTTTGCAGGGTCGAACAATGGCGAGCTGTCCCTCTGCCTTTGTCCAGCAGCTGTTTATTGTCGGTGGCGGCTTGGCGGTAACCGCAAACGACCAGAGTACAGCTTGTTTGGGTTTGCACGCCAGGTTTGTTTGGAGTTCGTCCTCCGCTGTGGTCACCCAGCAGGGCGGTCCATGCTTTCTTATCACACCGACTCATCTGCAAGGCAATGGGAACCTGCGGGTTGTTTTGGAAAACCGGTACTGCGAGTGTTTAGAGGTCGCAACTGAAGAAAGGCAAGCAAACATGCTTGCTTGCATACGTGCAAGTGTTTTATGTTTCATGGAGTTGCAACTCTATGAAAATAAAACACCTCAGGATTGGAAGAAGTCAAAGACAGACTCGTCTGGTTCCTCCCACGCACCTCCAATCTCCTCAGTCAGGTGTGCAGACGCTTGAACAAAAATACATCCGAGCTATGACGAAGGTGGCAAGACGAAGATTCTTCCTTTTTTGGCTCCTCCAGCACTCTTTCACCAACGCCTCACCTGAGAGGAGAGGTCAGACTCTTGCCTCCAAAATCCGTCAAATGCACATCAATGTGCAGGAGTTTGTCCCCGAAAAGCACAGAGGAAAGGACGGACTCGTTCTCGATTCGGTGACGCACAAATGCGGCCAGAAGTGGAGCAGCCCTCCTTCACAGGCCTGCATGAAACAGATTCTCAGACAGCTAAATTTAACCGCGCTCCCTCGGCGCACCATTATGTGCTGCATCCTTTTAAAGTTCAACACCAACTCGCTCCTGTGCAAAAAAAGAAAAAAGAAAAAAAAAACCTCACTTGTGAAGAAGCTGCACCTCTTCCTGGCGTCGCAGGAGGGTTCCTGATCCACAGCAGAACCGACAACCTTCAGGTTTTCTGGTGACTTCTGGCGGAAAAACAACAACTCTCCACAAATTCACCTTCCTCTCAGGACCACTGGTGCTCCCACTTAGACACTCGCTGTCCCTCAGATATAAAAACTCTGTTTACACAAACGCATGACAGTATGTAATCAGATTACTTCAGTAATCAGATCTGAAATGTTTACAAACAAGGAAAGGAGCTGGTCGCTGAAAAGTCTTTTATCGCGTTTGTGTGTGAAGTACTTGGCAGTTAAAGCTACAGTTCTGCCTCCAAACTTCACAATGACGTTTAAACGACTATATACAGGTTGTGAACCAAAATGCAGGAACTGCTGAGTCATGGTTGATGCTCGCAAAGTTAAAGCGTTGTATCAAAAGAGTCAAATCGTGATTATAAACTAAAACAACGACAACAAAAGAAAATCCTCTGCTGACGTTTCAAATAAGCGGGAGATTTTACCCATAATCCATCAGGAGCTGTGTGGGTTCACTACTGTTTCCTTTCACATTTAAGTTGTGATTTTTTTTTTCGGAAAAAGAACCAGTTGTTCCCATATCGTCACATATTTGTTTACCCCTATACGTCAGAGCTTTTGCACCGGGGTTGACGCTCTTTGATCTAGCGTAACTTTTCAACCTTTTACGCAATTAATGTATTTTCAACAAAGAGGGGAAAAGCAGCTTTGCGCTGATATGAAATTTTCTACGTACTTTATGTAAAGTGTTCGATAATGTTACGTTAATAAACACTTTCCGTTACATTACTAGTAAAGTGGCGTAATTTTTAGTAACATAAACCTACATTTTTGGTAAAGTAGTGTTGCATAACGCCACAAGCAGAACTGCTTGTCCGTACTAAATTTACACGTCTTTTATGTAGTTTAAATGCAATTATTGCGTTAATCTTATGCAATTGTGTGTGATTTTTAAGAGATGCACACGTAAATTTGTGGCTTTCCACAACCGTTCCACGTGTAACGGACTTTTCACGCATGTTCCACCGATGCATATCACGTAAACGGCTCACGTATCACATTAAAATTACGTAATTGATCTCCAAAAATGACCTACCTGAGGTCAGTGCCTCCACTCTATGGGAAGCAGGTAAAGCATATCTCAGAGGCTCCATCATCTCTTTTACTGCAGCAAAAAAGAAAAAAACCCTGGCCAGACAGTTAGAACTTGAACAACTCATTGCTACTCTAGAGAGGGATTTTAAACAGTCCCGTGCCATAGTGGTGCTCGGAAAACTCGATGCTGCTAGATCAGCTCTGGACCAACTACTGACTCAGAATGCACAAACGGCAATATTCTATGCAAAACACAGACTATTTGATTCAGGTAATAAACCAGGACGCCTTCTTGCCCGACTGGCACAAGGGAAAAACAGATCCTATCTGATATCTTCCCTCAAAGACAAAAAAAACAACCTGCACTATGAAACCAAACAAATAAGTAAAATCTTAAAAGAATATTTTCAAGAACTGTACTCTTCCGAATATCAAGAAGCTGTCAGCCCCCCTGAAGACTTTCTTGACCATATTAATCTTCCAACAGTATCTGAACTAGACAGATCAGACCTTTGCAGACCTATAAAGACTCAGGAGGTCATAGAGGCAATTAAATCTTTAAAGGCTGGAAAGGCCCCTGGCCCAGACGGATTTGGGGCTGATTTTTACAAAAAAATGGCCAAACATATTGCACAACCATTATTAAATATGTATTTGGAAGCCTTTAGGCGGGACTCGCTCCCACCCACACTGAATCTTGCCCACATTACCCTAATTCTGAAAGAAAACAGACCTCCAGATCTATGTACCTCCTATAGACCAATCAGTCTGCTTGGTGTTGACTGTAAAATTTTATCAAAAATCTTGGCGAGGAGACTAGAGGGGGTTCTGCCATCACTGGTGAAGTCTGACCAGACAGGATTTATCAAGGGCAGATACTCCCACTCAAATGTACGTCGCCTTTTAAATGTTCTGCAATTTTCACAAAACACAAACTACAGGGCTTTAGCAATCTCATTAGATGCCGAGAAGGCGTTTGACCGGGTGGAGTGGGAGTACCTATTCAAGATTCTTGACAGGTTTGGTTTGGGTTCTGAATTTGGTCGGTGGGTGAAATTACTATACAGGGCACCAGCTGCAAGGATACTGGTTAACGGTTCAGTTTCTGACATGTTTCCCCTGGGCAGGGGAACACGTCAGGGATGCCCGCTGTCCCCCTTATTATTTGCGCTTGCATTGGAGCCATTAGCGGAAGCCATAAGAACCAATCCTAAGATTTCCGGGGTCAAATTAGGAGTTACGGAGTACAAAATCTCCCTGTATGCCGATGACGTGCTATTATTTCTTACTAACCCAGTGACATCGATCCCAGTGTTAACCGCAATTATTGGCAAATTTGGTCAGCTCTCCGGGTATAAAATTAATTTTGATAAATCTGAAGCTTTGTTCTTGGCGGATCAAAAACAGTGGGTTCCTCCATTAGACTTTCCATTTAGGCGGTCAAGCACTGGCTTTACCTATTTGGGTATCAGAGTTAGTGCAAATATTGCTGAACTATACAAATTAAATTTTGGTCCAGTTCTGGCCTCGGTGAAAAGGGACCTTAATAGGTGGTTTGACCTCCCATTGTCGTGGCTAGGTAGAATAAGTTTGATAAAAATGAATATTCTGCCTAGGGTACTATATCCTATGCAAATGTTACCTCTCAAAATTAATAGGAAAACATTCTCAGAACTGGAGAAATGCTTATCTAAGTTTATCTGGCATGGGAAGAAACCTAGATTGAAAATTAGGACTTTACAACTGCCATATGAGAGGGGGGGTCAGGCTCTTCCTAATTTTTTATTTTATTTCTGGGCTTGTCATGCACGAATAGTGTCGGGGTGGTTACACGCTTTTTTACATCAGGGGGAGTTAGCTGTGGACAGTTGGTGTTGTGACCCATTGTCACCTCTCAGTCTCTTATTCACAGATGTAGTTGGTCTCCCAGTTGAGGTTAAGAACAATAATGTTATGCTCACTACAATTAAGGTTTGGCGTGACATTGTGACTTTTTGTGGACGAAGGAAGTTTTCTAGTGCAATGCAACCTCTAATTAAAAATAAAGCTTTCCCACCAGGTATAAGCTTTAGTATATATGACCAATGGTACACTAAGGGCTTAAGATTTGTAAGTAACCTTTTTGAAAAAGGTGATTTTATGTCTTTTAGACAAATTCAAAGTAAATATGATATCCCACAGAAACACTTTTTTGGCTTTCTCCAAGTGAGACACTTTGTAAAATCATCTCTCACCTTTCCAGCTGATCAACCTATATTGAATTCCCTTGAAAACTTCCTTATTAAATTTAATGACGATGCCACAACCAAAAAGAACTTTATTTCACTTTTTCACGAACAATTAATGCTTTTAAACCCCCTCTCAACTGGAGGAACTAGGATTCTTTGGAGCCGGGATTTGGGAGTGGAGCTCAGTAGTAAAACGTGGTCTAAAGCTTTTGTATCTGCCAAGACAGTATTCACATGCAACAGACTTAGAGAAAATCAATATAGAATTCTGCACAGACTTCAATACACTCCAGAGCTTCTGCATAGATTAAATCCTCAATCTTCCCCTCTTTGTATAAAATGTAAAACTGGTTTAGGAACATACCATCACTGCATCTGGCAATGTCCTTTGATCATTAGATTCTGGAAAAATATTGTAACAGAAGTCAGTTGTATTTTTCATAAAACAATCCCTCTGAACCCAGCGTTATTTCTTCTTGGCGTGTCAGTGGAGAGACCACCTCTATCTGGTCAGGAGATGGTTTTATTACAGAAGCTTTTACACCTGGCGAGACGATGCATACTGCTGCAGTGGATTCAGGGACAACCTCCTTCTGTCACACAGTGGTACAGAGAGGCATTCAAAGTTCTTCCTATGGAACGCCTCAGTGCCCTCTTAAAGGGCAACTCTGATGCTTTTTATAAATTATGGAAGCCTCTGCTTGATCATCTTCCTGGTGATTTAGTCAACATTCTTTATAAAGGCAGTCCAAATGTTGTCCTCTGATTGAACTAATGATGACTAGGTTCCCCATGACATAATTTATGTCATTATTTATTTACTAGTTGTATGTAACTGGCTGATGTGTTGCCTCCGTGCTGTGACTTTGTTGTGCTGGAAATGTTCTTGTTTTTATTTTATTTTATTTTTATTTTATTTTTAATGTTTTTTCTTCTCTCTTGTTTCTGTTTATTTTTCTCAAAATAACAATAAAAAATGTTAATACTAAAAAAATTACGTAATTGATGCATGAATCACTAGTGAATCGCATATAAACAGTGCAATAATCACACACGGTTCATGTTCTACGTTGATTTACGTGTTCTTTGCATTGTTTATTTGTACTTCTTCTGTGGTTTTTATGCGGCTCATTCTTGAAACATCTGTGAAAATTTCCCGTAAAGACCACAACTTTTCTCACGTTTTCCACGGATATTCACGTATGACCAATTTTCATCTGTGCAAAATGCGCAAAATGTACCTAGCGGCTGTGTGACACGTTGTTTACGTACATTACTTTACATTACCAATACAGCTATGTAAACTTCTGTAACATACACCTATGCTTCATGTACATTATTTAACGCTACTAGTACAGTTGGGAACTTTAGCAACGAATACCTAAAACTTATGTAAAGTACATAAAGTGTCTCATATTAGCGCAACGCAGCTTTTCTCTCACGTTTATCGCGTAAACGGTTGAGGAGTTACGCTAGCTAAACGAGGATCTGCCGTTCTGTCGCTGCTGTCGGGTTCGGGGTTTATCAGGTTCACTAACCGTGAGTCTGTCTTTTGTCCGATGTTTTTCCAAACTCAAAACCTTTGAAGAAACAGACTTTTTTTTCTCTAAAAGTCTTATACTCCCTGATTAGATCATCGTCCTCCAGCACAAAGCTGTAAGACCGCTTTCTCAAGAGGGACAGCATGTAGAAGCTCCAGTTTTACCTGAATCCAACAGATCCCAAAAAAGGAAAAAGAAAAACAGGCTTTGGAACAAAATCCACGTTCCGGTGTAACTTATGAGAAGTTCAATGACAGACAAGCCCCCACTTCCTCTGCGAGTTCTGTAAAGTTCAGACGGATCGATTTCTGCTTGCACCTCCCGGTTATTGATAACATCCAATGTTCTGACACTAATGAAGAAACGTGACTTTTCTTAATGAGACCTTTCAGATGATGATCAACCATTCATCCCTGAAGTCCAGGTTTGCTGGATTCCAAACGCAGAATCCATAGTTTATGGTTACAAGTCAGTTCTAGGATCCAGTAGAGAACTACAGGACGCTGTAATTTAATCTGCCGGGAGGCGAAATGTGTGTGGAGTGGAGTGACGGAGCCAAGAAATAGGTCGAAGGAGGTTAATTTCCAAGTGAAAGCCATTACAGAGCTCCTGCTTAAAGGCCACTGACTGATCATCTTCCTGTTCGCTCTCAGATCTCCTTCCTCATAGCAGACGGGATTTATTTATTTATTTGTCGAAAGTAGAAACAGTCCAGAGAAAAGCGGAACTGTCCTTTGTTTTTGAAGACTTAGACAGATGCCTTAATGGCGTAATCTGATTACTCGGGGGAAGAAAGTGATTAGTCATGCTTGATGACTGATGTTTTCTTTCTTAAGGCAAGTACGTAAAGCCCCTTCTGTGTCACGATCCTTTGCTTTGTCTGCGATCCTCCGGCCTGGCATCTGCCTCTCAACTACCACAGCTTCTTTACTTTTGGTTTCTGTTGCAGAAAAAAAACAAAAAACGGAAGATATTTTCCTTCTAAACGTCCTTCAGAGGCTTTGTGGTTTGTTTCAGTGCAGTTTTCTTTCCTTTTTCACACAGAAGTGACTTCTTCTTTCTTTTGGAGCCACACAGTCGTCTTCTGCGTGAGAATTTGACAGTTAAAGACCAGGAAGTTAGCCAAGTCCATGTTTTTTTACCCTGTAGTGCATCATCCTTCCACTAGGGGCAGTAGAAGGTTTTTGCCTGCTCATTTCAAAATGGCTGCTTCCGTGAAATCTCAAAAACGCTTTTGGCGGCAAAAACTTAAGGGAAATTTACTTAACTAACTAAACTGCTGTTTTTACTGTTTTTTAAAAGACCACTTATATTGAAAAAATGCCAAATTTGTTAATTCTTTATAATACAGTTAAACCTTGTTAAAAATGTGTGGGTCGTGTCAATATTTTGACATCCAAAACTAACATTGTTATGAGTGAAAACATCTCAATTTATCTTTTTTAAGTCATGGGCTTTACAAGGTCAAGGGTGGATTATTTTCTGCCCAAACAAAGATTGTTTTTATATTTATATCCAGGTACAGAATTTTATATGAAATAATCAGGTCATGCTTAGATGCGGCCAATTTGACATTTCAAAAAAAAAGAAAATGTAAGTCTTTAACAGAAAACAATGAGAAACATGACTTTATAAAGAACTAAAATGAATACAAACGTCAATAGCCTTCATTTAAATTGACTGAAGTCAGATCTGTACGTTTTTAGGCATTTTTAAAAAATAAAATACAATTATTTTTAAGAACAAAAAGATGGTTCTTTCTTTAAGAAAAAAACGTGTTTACTCATAAATAGAATATTATGTTTTTTTATTTAATGTGAAAAATAGGTCCCATAATAATGGGATGTATACTTTTATTTTGAAGTAGAGATTTTCCCAATATCCTCTGACAGTCGTTAAAAAAAAAAAGGTTTTGGTGTCCCTTTCGTAACATAAATCTTTGCATTGATAAATCTTTTTGGTTTTCTTCAAAAAACGTTTAGCCTTTAAAATTTATTTTCAAATCAAATAAAACAATCTGTGCGGAAAAACTTTTGGTTTTCTTAAAAATTTGCCAAAAACCACCCAAACAATCATTTGGGTATTGAAATCATAGTGACTGAAGGGGTCACGGCAGGTCAAAGCAGGTAAACCTTCGCTCAAATGCGGCAGAGAATCCGCCGTGTTAGCGGTGACCTCGGCTTGAACCGCCTGGAAGCTCTGGTGAGACCTGACAGAAACCCGTCCTGCGGATTATCCAGATGTACGGTTGGAATGCCTTCAGCGTGAATCAGAGGAAGGTGGAGGCGCGTTCCTGCGCCAGGCGGCGTCACCTGTTATTAAAGTGGATTTGTGAACCGGGATTAAGGAGGAAAAAGGGTCCAAACATGCTTTTCTAAATATGGAGCAGACGAGGATGATGCAGGAGAGAGCGTGAAATGGGGCGAAGCTGACTTTTATTTTGGAAAAACCAGTCATCTGGAGCGTACCGACCGGTTCCCAGTAGGGTAACAGACAAATCTGTTGTTTTAATGTGACGCGGCAAACACGTGGACGTCTCTGTTTGTGGCACATGATGTGAGCCGCGCAGCAGGGCTTTCTGGGAAATGAAGGCCTTCACACTGGCAAGCATACACGTCGCTACCTAATCTGTACCGGAAACCAGTTTGATACAGCGCAAGCACAAACGGCGTCTGCCTCTGCTCAAAGCTTTTTAGAGTGTTCACAGGTCAAAGTATCTCTTGAAATGTTAACAGTATAAATAAATACCTTTTAAATGTTTACAATAATGAAAAAGTTTTAATCATTCACAAAACAAGACTGCACAGTTCTTAATTTGAACGTGAAAGTCGAGAGATTGATGGGACTACCAGTAACTGTGTCTGAGAACTGGATGGATTTACATGATTTTTAATTTATTCACGCTATAAACTGACCAATCAGATGCCTCAATAAGAGTAGGTGGAGCCTGCCACATCCAATGTTTCAAACGTTTGATTGGCAGATTTCGTGTAGCCCACTTCCAAGTGGTCGGTGTGTGGACTTTCAACAAGCTCACTGTTAATTTCCCTGCGTGGTTGCCTTAGAAACGGTGACTAAGACCGGCACAGACCAATCACAGCTTGCTGACTGACTCCAACTTGCAAATGTCTTCTTCTTCATCTGTTTTGTTCATTGGCAGTTTATTTCCCAGTATGCACTGCATTGGGCCAGTGGAGAAGAGTCTCTCATCTATCATCAGATGAAAATGAAAAAGACTAATAGAGTTGCAGATTGAGGCGACAGAAATGTCGGACATTTGTTGGAAATCTAAAAAAGGGAACATGATAACGTATCTATGAAAGTCTTTTCCTGCATTGTTGAGGAAAATCATAAATTTGGGTCTAATTTACACAAGTAGCGTAATTCCAGCGGATTCTGAAGCAGAGAAAAGCAGCTTTGCGTTTTTATGCGACTCTTCTGTAGTGCAGTGTCTGCGCAGTAAACTTTGAAATGGTCAAAGGTTCACCGCTGGCGACAGCTCCGGAGTTAAGGGCTTCAATGGCTCACAACGTCAAAAAGGAGGCCAAATTGTCGGGAAATGCTACAGAGAGCTGATCTGATTCAAATTGCTTAACTGTTGCAATTTTGCCGATGAGAAAAGGTGACGTACAATTTGCACATGAGGTTTGGGTTTCTGGAACAAATCGGGTTTCCGGTATTAATTGGGTTCTGTGGTACAAATCAAAATTTCAGTACAAATTTTTGCAGTATGGATCAGGATTGTGGTACAGATTGGGTTTGTGGTATGAATTGGGTTTTCCACCATGGATCAGAATTCTGATAAAGATTGGGTTTGTGGTATGGATGAAGGTTTGCTATACACATCAACAGTCGGTACAGATTAGGTTCATGGTAAAGATTAGGTTCACAGTTTGGCTCGCGATTTTGATAGTGATTGGATTTGCTATACGAACCAGGTTTGCGGTACAGATTGGGTTTGCGGTATGAAGTGGGTTTTGTAGCATAGATCGGGATTCTGATACAGATTGGATTAGTGGTATGAATGGAGGTTTGCAATCCGGATCAAGAGTCGGTACAGATTGGGTTTGCAATATGGATTGGGTTTGCGGTACAGATTGAGTTTTGTAGCATGGATCAAGAGTCGGTACAGATTGGGTTTACGGTACAGATTGGGTTCACGGTACAGCTCGCGATTTTGATAGATTGGATTTGCAGTATGAACCAGGTTTGTGGTACAGATTGGATTTGTGGTACAAATCGGGTTTGCGGTACGGATCGGGTCGTGACAGTGCAAACCGGCCTCAGAGAAAGGACCCAAAGTCAGGTGTTTTCCCCTAAAGTTCACCGCGTTGGGTCAGTCGTAGCGTTGTTGTTGTTGTGACTCGCTGTTACAGATGTGTTTGTTTGTTTGTTTATGTGGGACAAGGGGTGGTGTTTCTTGTGCGTGACCTGCAGGTGTGGGACAAGCGTGAAATATCTGGGCCGGCGCGCTCGCATGAATGGCTCCCAGTGGGGTGTTTACAGAGCGGGCCCCCGCCCCCTCCCGGGGACCTTGCAGTCGCACAGTGGCAGAGATAAACAACCTCACTATATCAATAATAGAGACACCTGCAAACCCAGAAATGTGTGCCGGTGCATATGCGTGCACGTTCTGGACTCGTTTTCGCCGACCAATTTCAGTGTCTCCTTTTGGGTTTGTTGCTCCTCTCCACCAGAACCTTAAACTCTGTCAGAAAACTTGGCACAGTCTAATTTCTGGGCGGTAATGTCAGTGCGCTCAATAATGCAGCGGCGTTCTGGTTTATTCATCAGGGTTAAGCTGAAAGGAGCGACGCTGGATTCTGACGGGGAGGGGGGCGGGTGTGCAGAGGAGCACTGCACTGCAGTCTGAATGCTGCTCCTCCTCCACATCCAAGTGACCTCATCCCTCCCGCCGTGCGAATGCGACATCGCCGCTGTGCAGAACTTTGTTTGCAGCTGCATGGGGGGGGGGGGCTCTGGGAAATCTATAGCTGCTAAATATTTGATGGAGTTTAAGCCCCCCTGATTTGAGCCTCCTGCCAGGCTCTGAAGCAGGAGCAGGGAGGGAAACAAGATGACCACAGGGAAGGGAGGGGAGAGTCGTAAAGGGAAACCTTCACCTTTGACCCCTGCAGGGAGCGATGAGGAGCAGTTTAGAGGGGATCTAAAAAAAGAGTCAAAGTTGTTTCTCCTCCCTTCTATTTCTGTGCGTAACTTTACAACTAAAAGGGCAGAAACATTCCAGTTCTGTCTGTTTTTGGGGGCAAAATATTATGTTTTTTTTTTTTTCTATAAAATAATTTCATATACAAAAACTGGACAAAAAGTAAACAAACGTTTATCAAAATATTGTAGCTACCTATCCTCTTTTTGCTTCTTCCCGATTTTGACTAGTTATCTCATTCTAAATGCACCGGCAGAGCTTAGAAAAAGAAAAAAAACTCTTAATTTGTGACCAAATATTCCTTAGAAAAGATTTAAAAACAGCTGAGAGACATTTTAGAGCACAGACTCGAATCTTTTCAGGTTGAAAAGTCTGACCAAAGCTCAGCGGAAGCTTCCAACACCTGAGTCATGTGACTTCAACCAATCAGAAGGTGGAACAACAGAACAGAACATCTGGGATTTTTCCTACAGGTGGAAAGGTTCTAGCCAGAAAGAACTTTGTTCTCGTTTCTGCCACCTCGAAATAACTGCTAAATGTTATTTGTTCTTGCAGAGTTGAATCCATCTTTATGGTGTTTTCCTCCTAAACCCACAACTTTCAACTACTTTTTAATGATCCAGAAGAGGAAAAGTTGATGAAATCTCTGTAACAAACAGAACCTTCAAAATAAAAAGTCCAAAAGTATATCAGACGATTGTTGTTTGGGTTTCTAAAGACAAATAGATTATTGTTAAACAAAAAAAACATGCCTTTACTATGATGGCCGTTTCCCGTCATGCATTTCCCATCATCCTCCTCCTGTCAATGGAATCCTAGGAATAAAGATAATCCGCGTCATGAAAAGAATAGAAATGGAGGTTTGGAAATCGTCTTTATACACTGATTATGGGTAATAAAGGCCTCATCACACCTTTAGCAAGGCAGCAGAGAGCAGTGGGAGAAAAGAACCAACAACATTGAAACCTCAACAGACCACAAACCTTTAAAACCTTCTTTTGGCAGGATGTGTTCACATCCATTGTCAAGCACGGCGGTGGAAGGATGGTAATCTGGGTTTGCTTTTGTAGCCACTAAGCAAAAACCCTTGAACTTGTATGAACTGGAACAACACAGCAAAGAAACGGCTCTGAATTCTTTCACAGCCATAGAAGACTCCGACAAACCTCGCCGTCTGCTCTGCAGCCATGTTTTTGTTGTCCGCCCGACGTTTGTTTAGGTAAACAAAGACATATTTGGAAAAACATATTCATCGTACCCCCACTGGAAACAATCAAACATGACTATCTAGAAAAGACATCTACAAACAGGAAGTTTTCTTTTGTTTTTTTACCCGGACAAACCCCCAACAAACCTTGCTGATCTGCTGTCCAGCCCCCCAACCGCTATTTTAAGGTGGAGGTTGTTTTCAATTTTGTCCTGCATCCCGTTCGCTCGTTCCACTGAACGTGAGGACTTTTTTGGGGGGGTTCTCCGTTAAACCCCGACATGTTAACGGACCGATGATAATTTCACCCCCAGAGGGGAAGTTTATCAGGAAAAGAGGACTTCATTTCAACTAATATCAGTCTGTGATCATGTCTGATGGGGGGGGGGTGTCCCTCCAGCCACCACCACCTCCCCCTGCTGTCTTTATTGCATGAACATGCAGCTCGGCGCAGGTTGTGAAAGCACGCAGCATACGGCCTCTGTTGACCCCGCAGCGGCGCCGCGTTGGGCCTCCCGCGTGCGGCAACCAGAGTAGCCGGACGGGAGTTGAGCTGATGTGAACAGACACCGGAGGAGACCGGGGGAAAAAAAAAAAAAAGCAAAAGAAGAAAAGAAAAAGATGTGTGCTGAGTGTGAGTAAGAGAAAGTGACAGATCGCTCGGCCGATCTAGGTCAGCAATCAGAGCGCCGCCGCCGTCTGCGGTTGTGTGTGCGGCGGCGGCGGCCGGTGCTCGTGTGGGGCTTGCGTGACTGTCGGGTTTTGCTGGCAGTGTCGTTGGCGGGCGCGGTCGCAGTTGGGCTTGAGTGTGAAGGCCGGTTCCCGTGGTGAAGGTCAGGCGAGAAGAATGCCTCCCTAATTGGATTGGAGCTGGTTAGCATCGTACAATTCACTTAACCCCCCTCCCCCTCCCCCCACTGTCGGTACACAAACGTGGGCGCCACAAACAAAGCCATCACTGTGCCGGCGCCTTCTGCTCGGGGATGTGTTTCCTGGCAATCAGGCGGCAGAAACCAGCGCACCTCTGGGCTGACCCCTGCCATCGGCGCCATGCGTCACCGTCGCTCACACAGCCGTGATTTAGTTGCCGGGTTCAGGCAAACGTGACCCCCGATGGGCATTAATGAGCGCGCTCACGCGGACAGATGTTGGGTCCCGGCGCTCAGACGCGTCCTGTGTGTTTGCTTTCACACACTGATGAACTTCATAAGGAAACTTTTCAAGATCTTCCCATCTGTTCACCATTTTGGGGATTCTGCGAGGGATAAAAACGGCCTCCAGTGAGGTTAGCCGAGCTCAGCGAGGATTCAAAAAAGGAAAGAAATATGTTCTTCCAGCACCAAGATCAGCTGGTGTCTCTAAAATAACTCGCCTTTCTGAGGCTTTGGCGTCAATTCGCATCACGTTTTTCCTTCTGGAGGAACATATTTAGCACATTTTTTATTATTTTAGAGGTTCTTTTGGGACGTTGTCCACTTCGCCTTTGGTCTTCTGTTCACTTGTTGCATTTTAAAATTAAACTTGATTGTTGAGGCTCAACTCTATAAGGAAAAAAAATCAAATCAAAGAAAATGATCATTTTAAATGCAAGGGAGAACTTTTTTGTAGGATTTTACCGTCATTGCTGAGCTGGATCTCTCTCCTTCTTTGGAAAAAAGTCGAGTCGATGTCCTGAAAGGCAGTCTTTGTGCAATAATCTTTGGAAAGTGCCAGACCCGCTTCACAAAAAATGCTCTTTTTTTCATGAGTTTAGCCTACAGTCACAACATTTTCTTTAGTATTTCTACCGTTTGGCACAGAAGTTTTTATCAAAGTCTTTCTTTGAGTTCTTTGAGGTTTGACTAGAAATTAATCATAGTTCTTTGCTAAGTTGTGTGCTAGATGTTGGTTTGAGTCAGGGTTTAGTACCTGGTTCAAAGGAAACGGTCAAAAACGGAAACTTTAGCACAGAAAGGAACTGAATACCATCAGAATATAAATGTTCTGATGGGGGTTTGATTCATGACGGCCAGATGAGAGTCAGACGATCCGTGAGGTTAGGCTTAACAGGTGATGTGGTCGTCGACTTTGTGTAGCAATAGGAAGGTGAGCTGGGCGATGATCAGGATGGTGGACAACTCGTGTTCAAGAGGAAAACGGCGGTTCCTTGGCATGGTTTAGCGTAGGAACCAGTAGCAAACAGACAAATGTAACAATATGCAACTCTTTAAGTACTTCATGAGATGCAACAGTTTACATATTTTACGCAAAGCAACTCTTTAATACATGATGATATGTAAGAATTTATGAATTCATGATATGCAACACTTCACATACTTTACGATACACGCTTTACGCATTTTACAATATGCAACTCTTTAAGTACTTCATGAGATGCAACAGTTTACGTATTTTACGATATATAACATTTGCCGTATTTTACTACATGCAACTGTTTAATATTTCATGATATGCAACACTTTAAGTACTTCATGTGATGTAACAGTTTACTTATTTTACGATAAACAATACTTTACGTACTTTACGATATGCCACTCTTTACGGATTCACAATATGCAACACTTCACCTACTTTACAATACACGCTTTACATATTTTACAATATGCAACTCTTTTAAGTACTTTCCAATATGTAACAGTTTACGTATTTTACGCCAAGCAACTCTTTAATACCTCTCGATATGTAATAGTTTTTGTATTCATGATATGCAACACTTCACACACTTTGCAAGACACAGTTTACAAATTGTACGAGAGAAAACTTTAATTACTTCGCAATATGTAACACTTTACGTCTTTTACGATATGCAACATTTTACGTATACAATAATTTACGTATTTTATAATATGTAACCATTTACGTATTTCAGGATATAAAACAGTTGTACATACTTTATGTAACGTACCTAAAGCTGCTTTTCTTCACTGATTTACGTTGATTGCGTAAAGACTGTACTACTCTATAGAGTGTTTTCTGTCAGCTCAAAGTTGCTTTTCTCATCTTCAGAAACTGTTGGAATTACGTTAATTGCATAATAGATTGAAGAGTTGATGTGATTGAAAGAACGTCAAAACTCAGGAGTTTAGCACAAACGTCATTGTTCCAGTTGCTTAATTTGTAGAAATATTAACGGTCCAAAAGTATTTTCTGATGTAGCTAAAGCAGTTGTTGGTCATGATTTGGGAGCTTTGTTCAATAGAACCAGTTTTTTTTCTCCAACCTGGCTGTTGTCAGGAAAACTTGTGCTACGGCCAACGCACCGCACCAGAACACGCCGTTGTGGAGAAGAACCTCAGTTCCAGCGCAGTGAACAAAAGTGCTAGTAAGGGAGGTGAGCAGACGAAGGCTGTTGAAGGATGAAGAGAAAAGGACTTTTGTGAAGCGTGAGGTCGCAGCAGAAAGAGACAGTGACACTCAGCAGCAACAAGGCCCACGGCTCAAAGGCACGAGGACAAACAATCGGCTGCAAATCCTTTTTACCAAGCATTTAAGCACCTCTAATTACCCCAAAAAACTCCACAAAGAACATCATTATCAGCCGCTCGCGCACGCGCATGTACGCTCCGCTTGTTTATTGAAGGGGGATTCATTAGCGGGCTGGCTGTTTACTCGCTCTCAGCTAAATGCCATTGTTGTGAGGGCTGTGGGTACGGCTCACCAATACGAGGCATTTTACGCATTTTCTCTCTTAGTGTGAGGCCCCTCCAGCCCCCCCCCAAAACCCAACCAGAAAGCTTCCAGTTGAGGGTCAACCAAAACCAAAGCAGCCTGGAAAACAAATACGCCCTTTTGCTGGAATCCAGTTCATTGGTTTTACAGGAACGTGAACGAGGACGGACTAGTTTGTGAACCGAGCCACCTGGAGGATTCTCGGTGAACTACACCTGGCTCCAATCATTTTTTTGAAGTGGACTTAAACAGGAAGTGAGTGTTAGACTTTGTGTAAAAACTAAAACGGTTCGTTCCAGAGCTGAGGATTTGACGCACCTGTGGGTTGACAGACCACGCCCCCCATTTGTATGCAAATACAAACACTTCCGTTAAACACAATTAGCTGCATTAATAGAAAAAACAGAGGCAAACTGTGTCTATTCCTGCTGTAAAGTTGGACTAATTCACATGAGAGTGAATAGGGACAGAATGGGAGCCCCCCGGAGGATTCTCCGGGATTTGCACCTGGCTCCAATCATTTTATTGGCTTCGTAAAGTAGTTCCAAAAAGTGAGAGTGTTGGACTCTGGTCTACAAACCACGCCCCCTGCCCCGCCCCTACGTTAGTGCATGTTTACATACTTTTAATAACTTTAAATAGATTAAGGTGCATCCATGGGAAACTAATGTGTTTTTTTCTGTTGTCAAAGTTACACATTGGAGTGAACAGGGACTGACATTAACCCCACCCCCTAGGGGATTCCTGGTGAACTGCACCTTTAAATCAAAGTTGCCCTAGCAGGAAGTGAGACTTAAGGACTTTGGTTAGAACACTTCTTGTTCCACATCTGAGGATTCGGTGGAGCTGTTGGTTCAATATACACAGACTGTCAAGCCACCTGGAGGATTCTCGGTGAACTGCACCTGGCTCCAATTACATCATTTTTTTTTAAATTTTCTAACATGGGCTCAAACAGGAAGTGAAATAGTTCTCCTTCAGTTGGAAGGCTGTCAGTCAAAAGTCAAATATAAATTGACCCCTCCTGAAATGTGTCCTGCTTTCCTTCACAGTCAGCTGGGATAGGCTCCAGCAACAGCAACTGAAGTTTGACCAAACTCAACTCCCATTCAGTTGTTTTGTAGAAATGTACAGAAACTGTATTTTTAGTTCTTCCATTGGAGGGAATAGGGATTACTTAACAAACCCCCTACTGGACACTTGGTGAACTGCATGTGGTGAGTCAGTCTGTGTGGGGAAAGTGATGGTGCAGTCGTAGTTCATGTAGATCTGAATTGGGGGGTAGGCAGAGCTGGAGGGGGGGCTGGGCACCTCCACCGTGGAGGAGTTACTGATATAGTGGAGATGACTTGAAGCGCTCCCTGTAGATTCAATATTAATCCTCTCTTCTCCCTCTGGGGGGGCTCATCGTCCACATTAGTGCCGCACATCTGCCGCAGCATTATGCAGTGATTATATATTGATGAGGGGGGACGTGGGGATAATTGAATACCCTCGCCGCTGAGGGGCAGCCCTCAGCTCAGACTATCTCCCACCTGGGTGGGGCAAAGCTGGGGCGGGCTCCCCACTTATACTTTTATACGTGTGTGTGAAACAGCCTTTTGTTCACCCACGCCGCCCCCTTCGGCGCCCCCGGGGCTCCCGCTTTAGATCCAGGTCCTAACCGCGGCTTCAGTCCTGTTCTAACCACCGGTTTAATATATGCAATTAAGGAGCTAATTAGTGTAATTAATTCAGCCGGGGCCACGGCCCAGATTGGCCCCCATTCACAGCTTTGGAGCTGCCATAATCCTCACACACTCACTCACACACTCACAGGGAAAAAAATGCACATTCAGACGCCGCCGTGGCCTCATTACGAGCGGGAACCGCCAGACAAGTCAGCGATGAAGAAAAGGCCGTAAATAAAGGCGGGAGGGAGAAGTGAAAACAGTGAACTAATTCATGGACACCTCCGGCCCCCGCTCGGTTGCTCTCTTGATGCCCCGTGCGCGGCGTCGCCGCCGCCAACATCACTTTGTGGCCGTTTCATCGGTGTAACCTTTATTTATCAAGGTTGGTCTCTTCACCAAATTGAAGAACGCTGTTTACAAGCCTGACCTTGCCGAGAAAGCGCTGCTACATCAATCATATGAAGCTTTAATTAAAAGCAAAAGCCTCCTCTTTTTTTCCTAGACAAACAAAAAAACCATCGTCTGAGTCACCGGTCGTGCCGTGAACCTCAGACGGCTTACGTTCGGTTGAGCTCTTGTTTCTAAAGATGAAGATATTCCAGGTCTGTTATTGCCGGTTAGAAAGATGAGCCGCAGATTGAAGCGGCGTGACGGATCCGCCGTGTTCAGGGGGAGCTTTCAGATTGCTCACCAAGTAATCAAAGATTGCAGAGAAAATTGATGTCAACTCGCTCAACGCTACGGAAAAAAAGTATTTGCTCCTTTCAGGTCGTTCGTCATTGTGTAAAATATTTGCCCCCAAAATAGATAATTACAGGCTGTAGCCCTGTGGGTGGTACACAACTCCCATTAAGTGGTTCTCTGCAGAATTCTTTGGCGTGGCCACATCCGAAACGTTCCAGTTACCGACGATAGAAAGCAAACCTGTCTGCGTTTCAGTCCTGGTTCTGGTGTGAGTTCGCTCAGTTCTGGTAGGGGTTTCTCTGGTAGTGAGCAGAAGTTTTGGTTCCATCCTGAAGCTGGAAAGAAACGCCCACACTATCATGTTACCGCCACCGTGCCATCTCTATGTAAAGCTTTGAGACGGGGTGCGCACTTGGTCTAACCCTCTTTGAACTACTGTAACTTTTTAACCGTTTGTGTCGTTAAAACGTCATTCTGAAGCGGGCAAAAGCAGCTTGGCGGCGTTACGCAGCACTTTATGGTTGGAAAAACCATGGCGGCAAAAATCACAGAAGAGTTACGGTAGTTCAAATACTTATGGGAATTGCAGAGACGATGAAATAATTATAGTACCGCAAATGTATATGATTACTGGTGCAAACGATTGAAGAGTTACTGCAGTTTTAAATATTTAAGCTTTGATTGTGGAAACGACTAAAAAGTCATTTTGGGTTAGTTGCGTTTATAGTTTGGTTAGTTCAGCGTAATTACGTTACTTGTGGAAACGACTGAAGAGTTATGGTTGTTAAGTTTGTTACGTTCATTGTGGAAACAGTGAACGATCTACGATAGTTTCAACTAATTACAGAAACGACTGAAGAACCACGAAAGTTTGAATTAACTAAAGCGTTACAATAGTTAAAAATGAGTCGGTAAATTGTGGAAACGATTAAAGAGTCACAGTAATTCGTTTTATTTACATTAATTATCAATACAACTGAAAGAGTTACGATAGATTGTAGTAACCACGGTAGTTTGCGATAACCGATCGTTATTCCACGTTATCGCTGACAGCTGCAGTTTAAAGGGGTTAAAGGTCATGGACCTGAGTACTTGTCCAAAGGTTTTGGAGATAATCCAGACATTTTTGTCAGATGTGGCCTGCGTCTGTTTTGGTCTGCGGTATCTCCTCCTTTACACCATGGTCCGGGTGAATCCTTGGTTCTTATTGGCTGCTGGGTGTGTATTAAAAAGTGATAACCGCGCGCCTAAAAAAGTAGTTCCGGTCATATAGCTTAAATGTTTTAAATCACTGCATTGGCTTCTTTAACACAAACTTTTGCTTCATCTTTTGGACAAAATTGGCTAAGCGTCGCGTTGTCCCGGTAACAGGACAACGCGTAACAAATAGTCTAAACCGAAAAATAGCTAGAATAAAGTACTAAAAACTGGTTGAATAAGTGACCATGGTATAAGCGGGATAATACGCTTCAAAGTGTGCATCATCAGAAATTAACGCACTTCGTGGAAGTGTGAGCTTCTGATGATGCACACCATTATCCATTACTTAACGTTGAGTCAGGTGAGGCGTGCAGTTCTTCACGTGTTGAACTTTAAGGTCATGTATGATGGATGCTTTGAGTCCGTGTTGGCTTTCTGGTGTCTGTTGGTGCTTTTCAGTGAGGTTCACCGCCGTTCCAACTGTCTTTTATTCAAAAAGCAGATTTTTCTCCCTTTTAAACAAATTTCCATCAATTCTGTATTTCTGTAGGTGGAACCATGATTTTCTTCTGAAGGCACAGATTTAAACTGCTTGTTCACCCTGAGATAATGTAAATATTTTGACAATTCTAAAGGATTGAAGGATTTCCTTTCTACCAGCAGGGAAAAAGTCAGTGAAGGCAACACGAGTTTCTGACTTTTCGCCTCGTCTTTGCTGGTTTGGTGATGTTTTGGCTGTCGGTTGTGGGTCAAATTGACCCGTTTTAATATTGAACATCTAGGAAAAATATTTAAAAGTGTTTTATCAGTATGAGACTTCTTCTGCTTGCCTTAATTATTGTATTCAACATATAATCTGAAAATGGTTAATCTCTCATATTTGCAACCACCGCCTGGGTATTTATATCACATAGATACTGTTCGGGCCAATTTGACACAGCAGGTACAAGGGTGTCAAAAAAGTAGTGAAACGAGGAACACTATTGCACTGTATACTGATGAACTAATTAGTAACGAGATATTCACACTGCTTGTCAGGATGTCTTTGGGTTCAGATAACGTTTGGATAATTAAACATGCACCGGGTCAAATTGACCCAGGAACGCCATTTCTGTTCCTCACAAATGAAGATAACAGGAGGACTGTAAAAGGGCGGCCAGACGTCCTTAGAGGTAGAGCGGGTGGCCTGGAGAGCCTTCAGGAACTCTGCGTGAACATCAGTGCTGGGATGTTGTTGCACCGCAGTCGCACTTTTGACTCCGTTAACTATCCCCGCCCGGTCAGGTGGTACACTTACTGTTTTCGTCTGTCTCCGTCACTCTGTGTGTCTGTCATTCTGTCTGTTGCCCCTCTACTGCACAGCAAACTCATTACTCTTGAAGATGCCCCGTCACCTCTTATATTCGACGCTGCGCTGGGAAAAGATACGCGCCCTTCTCTGCAGCACAAAGCTGACACCTTTCAGCCTGTGTGTGTGCAGGTGTCAGGAAAACATGGGCTAGAAATGGCCGGCACCTGGGTGAAAAAAACCCCTGAAATATTGGTATTTCCTTAAAAAAAAAGAAAAGGCATTGCCTTTAACAAAACATGTAAAATAAAAATAAAAAGCTGATGTGAAAAAGACCATAAAGTCCTCTATAAACCAGATTGACAGAGTAAACACTATTAGCTTATCTAATTAGCCGAGTGCTAAATGCTAATTTGCATCAAACACTGTTTAAAAAGTGCTGAAAAATAGGCATATTTATTTAAAACACGCCTAACAATAAAATTGATTTTAGTGAAGTAACATTCAGCTGGGAAGTAGCTATATGCTAGATGCTAAATAGCCACAAAAAGAGGTACAAAAGTGAGTTTAAAGCTGAAAGAATGCTAAAAAAGTGATATTATACATCCATACATTTTAGCTAACTAGCTAAATGTTAGGTGGTAAAAGTCTAAATTGTTACATAAACGTCTTAAAAAATGCAACAAAAAAAGGAGATGAAAGAATATCAAGAAAAGATGAACAATGTTTATATAAAACATAAAAAATATTTAAAAAAGAAATTAAAAATTAAATACAAAAAACCTGCAAACATCCAATGTTCATTCATTGAAAAAGTAGAATAGTAGACACTATAATATTGGCTCTGCAGTGAAATGACCACGGTGCATTAACACCCGTTTAGGGTCAGCAAGAGGCCAAAATTATTTTATATAACAGACGATTATGTAAAAACTAAGTGGAAAAAAGAAAAAATGAATAGAAGTACAAGAGCCCAATCGATTGTATTCAAACAAAAATGCAAATAATTAAAATTATGGACTCATAAAGTACTAAGAACAAAATAAAGGTGGCTTTGGCAGCTCCAGCATCTGTTTTTTGATCGTCATGATTAACAGACGCAGGATTGCATTTTCCGTCCAGCGAGTCACAATCAATCCTTTGACCTTTTTATTTATTTTGAACGTGTCAGGCGCGCGGGTCCCTCATTGTCAAACCGAGTCGTCCCCCTCCCTCCCTCCCTCCCTCCCTCCCTGCCGCCAGCACCACTCTTCCCGGACGGAGCGGTGACACGTTGGGAGTCGTTCCTTTAATCCGACTCGGCAGAGCCGCTCGGGAAAAACGATCTTATCAAAGTCACAGAAACGGACGCAACGCAAGCAGAGCCGAGGCGTCAGGTTTTTCCTGTCCTTCCATGAACCAGGCGATTGAAACACATTTAGGGGGCGGAGCCTGCGCTCTGCCACACCTCCAGACCAACTTGGGACGTTAAAAAACCCAACAACACACAACTGTAAACACAGTAAATATAAACTCAAACATGGCGACAAAAACTAGATGTTGCTGGGGTTTTTTTTGTGGGGTTTTTCTGAGCTTCTCCTTTAATCAGAGGAGCAAAAACACACAACGTAACACACAAACGGTGGATAATTGCCCCACGCTTTCTGCTGTCCATCATCTTCCCCCTCATACTCCAGCCCTCTTCTCCCTCTGCAGTCTCTCCCTGCAGCAGCATGCAGGCACAGATGTCAAGATGTATTATTTCGCATCGCTGGCTCCCATATTGTACTGTATCTGTGTGTGTGTGTGTGTGTGTGTGTTCCTGTTGTGTTCTGTCCTCTTTTGGAAACAACAATAATGGCAGCGGTGGAGGCAGCACTGGTAAAGATTAGCGAAACATTCTGTCGGTTCTTGCCGTGACGGCAGCGGTTGGAGGACGGTTTGGGGCGCCGCCTCCGCCCGTCACACGGACCTCCGTGCTCGCCGGGCCTCCGTTTGGGCCGCAGCCCGACGCCGGCGAGAGAAGAAAGACCGTTTTCTTCACCCCTCTACCACCGCCACTCCGTTCCGACTCTGGGATGGAGGTCGGCTAAAATGGAAAGAAATAAAACCAGACTGCTGATGGAAATGGAGCGGTGCTTTGACAGCGGCGATGTGGCTTTGATCTGAGCAGAGGGCTGGCGAGCGTCATCTTTCCTAAACTTTTTATTTGTTCGGATTTGCCAGACTCTCAGGTGACGTGGGGGTTTGGGCCGCTTTGCTCGTCTTTTTTTTCCCTCCCGGAAAAGCAGCCGTGACCTTAGCGTGGATCAGGAAACGTGGTCTCATTGAAATATTCATCCCTCGCGTGTTTAGATGAACACTTCATGCGGCGGGTCGACGAGCGGCAACCAATGACTAATTTATCGGCATGAAAGCTGAAGTTGTCATGATTTGATTTTGTTGTCTTGTTTTTGGTCCTTGTTCTGTCTTGTTTCTGTTTCCTGTTTTATTTTGAAAGTCTCCTGTCTTGTCTGGTTTCTTGAGTTTTACTTCCTTTGGTTCCCATTCAGCCCTGATCGTGTCCACCTGTGTCTTGTCTGCCCTGTCTGTATATAAGTCTTGTCTCTGCCTTCCTCCTGTGTTGGTCCATTAGTTACCCCTGTTATGGTGTTCATGCCATGTTCCTCGTTCCTTGTCTCATGCCACGTCACACCCTTGCCCCGGAACTTTGTGCCTCCTGCCTCTGCATTCTGGGTCCTACCGGCTGTCGAGCCACCCCACCACCGTGACAGAATGGACCAACCAATTTTTCTGGACCCAGCAGAGCGGGACATGCAGCTGCTTGAGGCTTACTGCCAGGAAGCCGAGCGTACGAGGTCTTACTGGGTTTTTGACCAGGCCCAGTTTGCCTCGTATGCCTGGAGTGGGAGCCACCTGGACTTCGCAGGGAGCCGTCTTGCCCTGAGGGGGGGTCGTCGTCGCTGTCGTCCCCGCCGTCCCCTTCCTGTTCCAGAGGTGGTCCGGCACGCACCACATCGCTTTCCAGTGGTGGTGCCGGATGCACCCCATCCCCGTCATGTTCCGATGGTGGTCCCGGATGCACCACACCCACGTTCAGTGGTGGTCCCGGACGCACCCCGACCCGTCCCGGCTCCCAAGGGGGTGCCGCCTGCGCCCCGACCCGTCCCGGCTCCCAGGGGGGTGCCGCTTGCGCCCCGACCCGTCCCGGCTCCCAGGGGGGTGCCGCCTGCGCCCCGACCCGTCCCGGCTCCCAGGGGGGTGCCGCCTGCGCCCCGACCCGTCCCGGCTCCCAGGGGGGTTCCGCCTGAACCCCGACCGACCCCCACTGCCAAGGCCACGCCCGACCCGCCTGAGCTCGGCTCCACACCCGTCCCGCCTGAGCTCGGCTCCACGCCCGACCCGCCTGAGCTCGGCTCCACGCCCGACCCGCCTGAGCTCGGCTCCACGCCCGACCCGCCTGAGCTCGGCTCCACGCCCGACCCGCCTGAGCCTGACTGCTGGCCGGACCCGCCAGAGCCTGACTGCTGGCCGGACCCGCCAGAGCCTGACTGCTGGCCGGACCCGCCAGAGCCTGACTGCTGGCCCGGCCCGCCAGAGCCTGACTGCTGGCCCGGCCCGCCAGAGCCTGACTGCTGGCCCGGCCCGCCAGAGCCTGACTGCTGGCCCGGCCCGCCAGAGCCTGACTGCTGGCCCGGCCCGCCAGACTCCATGCCAGACTCCATGCCAGACTCCATGCCAGACTCCATGCCAGACTCCATGCCAGACTCCATGCCAGACTCCATGCCTGACTCCATGCCTGACTCCATGCCTGACTCCATGCCTGACTCCATGCCTGACTCCATGCCTGACTCCATGCCAGACTCCATGCCTGACGACGCCTCCAAGCCTGACCTGCCTCGCCGGACCGCTCGGCCCCCCGGCCGTCCGCCGGACCTGCCTCGCCGGACGGCGCGGCCCCCCGGCCGCCCTCCGGACCTGCCTCGCCGGACGGCGCGGCCCCCCGGCCGTCTTCTGGACTCTTATGCCCGTCGAGGTTTATCCTCCGGGGCCCCCCCCTCTTGTGACTTTTGGAACCTCGGAGCGGTTCCTTGAGGGGGGGGGTACTGTCATGATTTGATTTTGTTGTCTTGTTTTTGGTCCTTGTTCTGTCTTGTTTCTGTTTCCTGTTTTATTTTGAAAGTCTCCTGTCTTGTCTGGTTTCTTGAGTTTTACTTCCTTTGGTTCCCATTCAGCCCTGATCGTGTCCACCTGTGTCTTGTCTGCCCTGTCTGTATATAAGTCTTGTCTCTGCCTTCCTCCTGTGTTGGTCCATTAGTTACCCCTGTTATGGTGTTCATGCCATGTTCCTCGTTCCTTGTCTCATGCCACGTCACACCCTTGCCCCGGAACTTTGTGCCTCCTGCCTCTGCATTCTGGGTCCTACCGGCTGTCGAGCCACCCCACCACCGTGACAGAAGTTTCTGCTTTAAAAAACAAAAAGTTTGCTTCTAAAGGCGAGACTCTTGTGGGTACGGGGGGACTTTATGTGTGGAAATGTGAGGGAAGCTTTGATTTTACACCTCATTTGTCATTTTGTCCCTAAAACCACATTATTTTAATGTAAAGTGTAGTTTCTTCATCCATTTTCAGAACTCGCTGAATGCCTTTTGGGGTCTCAGAGTTGCTGGAGCCTATCCTAGGTAGGCCGTGTCACTGGTGTGTTGCAGGACCACACAACCGCACATATGCACAATTAGGGACACTTTAGAGACACCAGTATGGAGCAGGTTTTTTGGACTGTGTTAGGAAACTGGGGAGCCACAAAGGTCCCAGTTGGGATTCTTTTTACTGTAAATATTAAATAAATCAATAACTTAAGACTTTCTAAACTGCTTTAAGTTGTAATTCTTGTCTGAAATTAAGCACTTTAAGAGAAAAGTGAACAATTCTGATCAACTACATCTGTTGTCCCACTATAGCTTATGTAATCCAACACAGAAAACAATAGATAACTGCCATTGCGCTGTAAAAAATTAATGGTCATATTAAAAACTTGCTTCTGATTCAGAATTTGACCTTAAAAATAGATATATACTGTTAAAATCAAGCAACCGAGGAAGATCTTAATATACTGCATCAATCTGCTGAAATGTTGCAGTTGTGAACTGGTATTGCACTATAAAAAATGAGTGTTATATTAGAAAATGCTTCTGAATTAGGATTTGAGCTTAAAAATAGAACAAAACTGTTGAAGTAAATCAACGGTGGGAAATCTCAATAGATTACATCAATCCAAGGAAATTTGACGCATAGAAAGTGAAGTAAATGTGCCAATGCACTGTTAAAAAATATGCATTAAAAAAGTAGCCCATTTAGTATGTTTTACACTTGTGATGTATACAAAATAAGCAGCAAAATTAAATCAAACTTGATCCAAAACTAATTTTTTTTTGTTAAAATGCAAGCTAATTTATAGAACTGAGAGCTTTAGCTAAATGACACTTAATTCTTTTTGAGCCATGAGAAAATATATATATTTTTTTATCACTTTTTCATCTCTATTTCCGCTCCAAGAAAACCCACGGCTTGCTTTCTGTTACATATTTATATCAAATGGCACATAAAAGGGCGCTCTGTGCCGCCATTCTAGCTAATTGAATCTGCCCACCTACAGTCAGACATAGTTTTCACATTTGCTCCATATCTGCGGTGAGATCAGCGTTTTTCCAGGGTTTGACTGCAGCCTATTTCCCTTGAAGAGGGCGGCCAGCGGTTTAAGGAGCTTAAGATGTGCCATGCAGATAACCCTCTGCTGCGGAGCTAAACCCTAAATAAAGTTTTCCTTAATGGCAAATCCAATCGTTCCAAAGGTCCTTCCCATAGCCGCCGTGAGCTTTAGCACTCCATCGCCGCAGAAGGTGACAGCGATCGTTTGTTTCCTGAGGGCGTTGCCGTGGGAGACCAGAGATCCTTAAAGGTACATGTGTTTACTAGACACCCCCCCTCGGCTTCATGAAAACGGTCGATCGCGCCGGCGTCTACTTGCGCATTCCTTCCCGGGCGCGTCGTCCATCACAGAAACAAATCCGTGTTGAGGCGCCCGCCGCTCGCCATCCCTTCCGCGCTCTCGTGGAGTTCATTAAAAGCCTTAATTAGACTGACAGTTGTGTGTAATTACAGTCTTTAGGATGTACAGCTCCTCCGCAGAGCCTCTCCGTCACTGCCTCCTTTCAGAAGTCATCGTCTGCGCGCTCGTACACGGGTTTGTGCGTTCAGGAACACACGTTCCGACTCTTTGACATTTGCTGTTTTTACGTCCCACAGTAAAGAAGTGACAGTTATGGGTCCTGTTCTCCTCCTGCCCTTGGCCTCCCGTGGACTCTCTTTTGTTCGGACATTTTGGCTCCTCTTTCTAAACCTTTCTCCTCTGTGTTTAGAAAGCTCACCTCGTCTTGGCCGCCATTTTTTCCCACTCTTTCTCGCCGTCCTCCCTTCAGGCCGCTGACCCACTTCCCTCCTCGCGGCGGCGTCCCTGGGAATCGTCTTGATTTCAAATTTCTCTGGAGCAGAAGTGCAGAAAACCTGCAGACTGTTTGACCTTTGGAGGAAATACTCGTCCAGAGTGTCTCCTCTCTGGGGTTTGAATCTAGGGTAAAAAGATCTGTCCTGTTGGAACGAAACAATTGAAGGTGTTGCAAGGGGCGCTCGACTTTGGCGTGTTCCCGGCGCCAGCGCTGCAGTTCTGCGGTGACGAACAGCCACAGCCTGGTTCCGCCTGGGAGGATGCCGGAACAACGCCACGTGAATCCGTAAAGCAATCATCGAAGAAGAAGAGAGGAAAGAGGAAGGGAAGTCTGGGAGACGAGTCAAAATTGCAGTTGTCTCTTGTTTTCCTCTTCGCTGCACACGACTCACGCTTAAATTGAGCTAGTAAATCAGGCTAATGCGAGACCGCGGGCTTTTACGGCGCCACGGCGCACTTTCACAGGTGTGTGGGTGTCCGGAGCTCGGCGTGTTTGTGTGCGAGGACAGAGGGATGGCCGGGAGTGTGAGCAGGACCCCACAGAAGACAGCAGCATGGATGATGGAGGCATAAATCTAAGAAGGGAGGGGGGCACTTCTATGGTCTTGTTAACCTGACCGCTTCATCTACAGGTGTGTATTTATGAGTGTGTGAGACCACCATTACCAAACGGTTAACTCCGCTCCCTGTGAGCCTGACCCTGAACTACATACACCAAAGTTTGAAGGTGTTTCCGCGCCCGTGGCGGCGGGTCGTGGCGTTTCACATAGATCATGCAAAGGCAGACATAACCCCGGCACATCCATGCATCAAGCTGCCATCATGAGGCAGCGGTATTTTATCATGTGGGCCTGACGTTCCAGTCCTGAAACTCTTGGATTGTTCGGGGAGGAGCCATAGGTTGGATTCTAAGAAAGCCTGAAGTGGGTGGGGCCTGTTGGCTGGAGATTTCCACGCCCCTTTCGACCAAAAACTGCAATTAGACTAAAATAAAGTTTGCTGGGATCATCCATCGATCGACCTGCATGCCAATCCACATAAAATACAAAGAAATGGTTAGTTGTCCTAAATAATAAACAAATCATTAAACATAAAAAAGGTTATAAACCCAGAATGCACCTTGCTTTTGTTTAGTTTACGTTTGCAACATTGGAGTTCATGGAATTGACCAAATTGGCCACTATTGCAACCACCCCCTAGTGGTCTTTGAAGGACCTGCAAGGTTTTTGGGTCAAAGTTTGAAACTGAAAGTGGAAACTTTAGTAAACTCATATAAAATATAAGATCATAGATGGTTTTTTTTATCTTAATGTGTGTTTTATGTGTTTGGTGTTTTTGAGTTGGTGTCCAAAGGGCTTATTTATGCACCTTCTTCTGCTTTTCTAGGTTAGCAGCAGTCTAAGCAGGGATTGTCCGACCTCCTTTTCTATCGAAACTTCCTTTAAGTCCTTCTCAGACCATCTGTGACTATCTCGGTCTTTGTGTTTATTGAATTTCCATTTGGGGGATCAGACCTTCAAACGCGTCAAATAAAACACTCCATTTTTTATGTTCTACAGAAAATGTGATTTTATTCCTCGATCTGTCCTCTAACTCCCTGCTAACAGTGTGATCCAGCACCAATTATATACGACTCAAAGTTCTTTTTAGTTTCAGGAAGTGTTGAGTTTTATCCCGGACAAGCCCCCAAACCAATCCAACGGCAGATATCAGTTAAATCCACGGCGCTTAAGTTTTAGCCCAGGCTGTTAGTTTCTGGGGACCAGAACCCTTCAGAAGTGACCAAATTCTTCTTTTTGAATGTAACTGCAGGGTCTTTGGGGAGTGGATACCACTAACATCTACTCTAGTCATTCCCAAAGGCCCCGCACAAGTTAGCAAGTTTCCCCCCCCCCCCACAAGTTAGCAGTAAATCTACGCAGGACCGAAACACTAGAGTGAAAACAAGTGGACGCTCTCTGCATGTTTAACCCAGATCCAGGCAGCTGCAGGATCATCGGACGTCCAGAGGTGTTTTTATTCCTGGAGCCACTTGGGAGCCAGAGAGGTTTGGGGAAGTAAAACATGAGAGAAGACAACGGGAAGTAGCGACAGGGTCGGTGTTGACCCATTTCTTCAGGCTCTCCAGGTCTTGTGCCTGATATAATGGAGAATAGCTACAAATACACATGAATGTATCTGAGGCGGATACACGCCCGCAGACAAGGATCCATGTGGACAGACGTACACAAACACACTGGGGTCTTCAGACGGCGAGATCACTTCAAACGTCTCTCCGTGTTTGACACCAGCGCTCAACCGTCCCGTTCGGACGTTTGACTAGGAGCTCTGCGGTCCATTTTCCCCTCAGACGCGACTGAAAAGACTTTTTATGTCTTTAAATAGATTCTTTTTTCCAAGAATCACTGCTGTAGAAGTCGCCCAGGAACTGTGCGATAAGTATCCATTAAGAATTCATAAGCAGTCATTGAAGTATTCATTGGAAGTCCACTCGGAGGTACACTTGACAGGAAGTGCGGTTTCTCGTGGGTTTGCGGATGCGGCTACACACAAAACCCACAGAATGTCCTCGTCGCCCCGAGACGGGACGGTTGACCCAGTTGTACGGAACACTGGTCGTGGCTGTCCTACATGGGCAGCACTTTACTGACGTTACACAAGACCTCTCCACCCTGCCGCTTCTTCTCTCTCGTCTCTTTTGTGCTGGATGCTCCTCCTCTGCGGTCCATTATGCTCCGGCGCTCATCATGTTTGGGGTGGATTATTTCAACCTCTGGCTGCGATTTGTTTTCCGTCGTGTAATTAACCCAAAGACGGGAGCGCCTGCTGGTGACCTCCTTTATGACTCTCCAATAAGTTTCTGCAAACCCGTCTCCCAAAGGGAGCATAAGAAGATCAGGAACGTCCATCAGTGTGTGGAAGCATAAAGTTTGTACGCCGCATTAAAGCTGCAATCATCCCCAAAAAGAGGCAAACGGGATTACGGAGCGGGAGATTTATTGTCCAGGCACAGCGTTGTACGTAAACATTCCCGACCTCTTGGCCACATGACAGAGGTTATCCACACGGACGCCGGGATTACTCCCAACTGGATTACGACGGAAAAATGAGGGAATGGAGCTGAACTATGAGGACTGGGTTTCAGCGTGGGGAGGGGTTCCATATTAACATGATGTGACTCCTCATCGCTTTAATCTTCTGGCTTGGGGGGGGGGGGGGGGCATGGCTGTGGAGGATAGGTTGTCTTCATGGATAGACGGGAAGACGATAACGGCTGAGAATTAAAATGCCATCGAGCACAGAGAAGGATGGAGAGCACGCAAGCAGAGACACGGAGATCATTCCCCCCCCTTTAGCGGGATGGGGGGGGGGGGTTGCGTGTCAGCGCTGAGCTTTTTTAGAAGGTGGCGGGGGGTGGTGGGGGTGGGGGATGGAATCGAAGGGCTTTCCGTGAGATTTTCTATCATGTGAGTTTGATTCTTTGTTCGTGTTTTAAACTCATTTTTTTTTTATGTTTAACTCCCCAACAAGAAACAAATTACCCAAGATGCCCTCAGACGTTGGTGCAATTCAAGTATTTCTGACTTGCAGTTCTGCTTTTCCCTCCATTTCCACTTGTGATCCTTCTTGTTCTGATCCGTGGATCGACCACAACCTCCCAACTTTGGGTTTTTGTCCTCGGAAAACTCGTCCTTAAGGTCGTGTCCCACATTTTGTGCATATAGCACAGATGAAAATTGGTCATAGGTCAATATATGTGGAAAAATTGAGAAAAGCTTTGGTCTTTACGCAAAATTTTCACGGATGTCTCACAGATGAACCACGTTGAAACCACGGAGGAAGTACGATCTTACGCATATTTGCGTAAGATTTACATCATGATTGCGTGCAAACTCAATAGACCAAAACTTTTGAACCGAATTCAGATAAAAACCCGTCACCAAAACCTTCGCCGGTCATCTGCACACATCGACGAACGCCAGAAACACTTACAAATTACGTGTAACACGCATGTAAATGGTAAACGGTAAATACTTGTATGGCGCTTTTCTACGTTCTTCGAAGGCCTAAAGCGCTTTACAGTCACACACACGTTCACACACTGGTGGCAGCTCCACTGCCGAACACTGGCGACAACCTTCCACCAGGGGCGATGTGGGGTTCAGTGTCTTGCCCAAGGACACTTCGACACATACGCGGGCAAGGCGGGAATCGAACCTGCAATGTTCTGATCAGCGATCGACCGGCCTACCGCTGCACCACAGCCGTATCACGAAAGACTGAAATTTAATTTGAGGAAAATCCGTCAAATGGAGGTACTGGCTGTGCGACACGGCCTGTAGCAGCAGCTTCTGAGAAACAACTGCTTTGCTGGTGAAAGCAGCAGCAGGCAGGCGGGTCGGGGTTGTTTCCAAAGCAAGGGGGCCGCAGTCTGGCCACCGCCGCAGCGAGGCAACGGCTTATTACGGCTTTTTTAGTGCATCACAGCCGGGTTATGAAAGTGTCAGCAGAGATTTATGAAGACGATTGTAGCTACAGGACATTTCAGCTGCAAGTTGGTGGGGTTTGGTGTGTGTGAAAGGGGCTCGGAGAGAAGCGAGGTTGGATCCTCCTGCGCCGCCTGAGGGGAGAGGAGACCACTTTTTACGCTTTTCGTCATTCAAATGATTGCCTCTCAGGGCAAAGGGGGGTCTCAGACCTCCTTCCTGAGCAACAAAACCTCCTGGAGAAGCTGAACCCGGTTTAGAAGGATGCTGACTGGCTGGAATATTCAGAGCACAGAGACAGACACGCTCCACCACAGCGCCCCGAGCAAAACCCGACGCCCACTTTTCCTTTCACATCGCATCTACATCTGTCGTTGCAGTGTTTGCTAACACGACACAGTCGTGACGCAGCAAACGCTCCGTCACGCGTCAGAGGGACAGCGGACAGGGACGGCACAACCACAGCTGGGTTTAAGGAACTCTTTAGTTTGTGTGGGAATCAGGGCTTTGTTACACGAAACCATGAAACAGCCGTGATCAAAAAGGAAAAAACACAAAACAAAGACCAGCATCTGCAGTGATGATCATCTGCCTCAGTGCCTCTTAGCAATGATGCGACTGTCCAAAGTCAGATTTCACACAGTCAGCGGGTGGGATTTTAGCCGTGGATGTCATCTTCCCATCTCCCATTTCATACTTTGGTAATACAAACAAATCCCAAAAACATTTGTATAAAAAAAACCCAGATGAGAGTCAAAAGTGGTAAAAGATCAGACACGGAAATGTTGATTCGTTTATTTGCTCATTTTTTGAGGATTTTCTGCCCTCGGTTTTGCCTTCCAAGTTCTGGAGATGTTATTTGCCTACCCTTCTACTTGGTTGAGGAGGTAATTTAAGCTTTAAATAAGGTGTAGATACTTTTCAAATCTATTGATGATCATAATTTCCTATTTTAAGTGAGCATAATTAACCTAAAATATTGTAGCTACCATAGCAGGAACCTTTAGTTCACGTTCGCTTCACGCCTCTTGTGACCTAAGAACAAACCATCCAAGTTAGTGATTAAAATGATGGCTGTAGTGTTACTATATATAAACTAAATGAAAACCACGCCTTAAATCATAACCTTAGTTTTATCAAAGATGACATCACCATAGCAACCATACTGTTTTTGACGTGTTCTGGGCTCATGAATGTGTTCACCAATTTTCATGCCTTTACATTAAAGTAAGTGGAAAGTTTTCCTTAGCAACCGAAGTTTAAACTTTAAACTGAAAACTTTCATTACAGCCCCCCCCCCCCCCCCCCCCAAAAAAAAAAAAAAAACTAAAAACTAAAAGAGACCTCTATCTGATGAAATTTGTTTTTAAAATAAGATGAAGTGGGTCTTTTTGACCCACAAGATTTTTTTTCTAGATTTAATGGAGCGAAATAAAACCGTAGATACGCTTTTTAGGAATGTAGACCGGGTAAAATAAAGGTCAAAGGTCAAAAGCAATAATTGGACCACGTTGGTGGGTGTGGGGGAAAGTAAAAGTCATTTTTGCCTCGGATGGGTGCCGAGCTTCAGCTTGTTTTTCTGGGAGCGGTTGCCTGTTTCCATTTTTCATGATCATTACACATATAATAATATTTGTCCATAGGACTTAAGGACTTAAGCCGTAAAATGTTTTTAAAACGGGTTTTGTTTTGTTGTTCGACTGAAAAAATCCCACAATTGATCAAATCTTTAAAGTTGCTTTAGCTTCTTGAAAGAAATCAGATTTTTTTCTTTACAGACTGACTTTTTGAAGCACCAGAAGCATTCACAAAATAAAGCCTGTAAATAATTTCAATCATTCAAAACGAGTTAATTAGTAAACTCAGAGTAAATATGTGCAACTTTTCAAGCTTATGTTTGCTTCCATTGAGTTGTATTTTGATGTTATACGCATATTTATGCTCTTTGAAGGACTTTTTTCTGGTCTTTTTACCTGACTGTGCTTTTATTTCTTTAATCAGAGATGTGAATTACCAGCTTTGTCCTTGAGTCGGTTTATGCTGGAGTCCTTCGCGGTTCCGGTGGAGTGGAGGAAAAAGCAAAAAATCTTTCTGAAAGCAAGTGACTGCCAAAAAAAACAAACAAAAATAAAAGTTCTCCTTTGTTCCATCTGGGAGGAAGAGCCAGGTTTAGGCCGTCACTCAGCTGATTTGCTGCATGTAGGGGGGGGGGGGGGCAGCATATATCTACCCACTTCCCATGATCCTCTGCTACGGTTGAACTCTGATTGTTGTATGGTAGAAAGCTTTATCCAACCCCCCTTTCAAACTGGAAGCGCAGAGGAATCCCTGTCCTCGGCGCTAACCATCGACTGTATCCGAGACCTGGAAGGAGGCAGTGTGATGTCATCCAGAGAAGACGGTTCACTTCTGGCTTCAACCAAATGACGTCCATTCAGTCGCCAATTTTTTTGCACACTTCCACTTCGCAGAAAAATTGTCACAAAATTTTTTTTTTGCAATATGGATCCAGACGTCGTCGGTATGCAGTGATTGGTCCCAGTCCGTCTGAGTTGCTATGGCAACCACTCCCACTTGTTGGAAGGCCACACCCCTACCCTTTAACAGCAGGCAACACATAATCAGTCAAAGTTTTTGAACGCGGGGCATGGGGGGCCAGCAGGCACCGCCTACTTTTAGGGAGGCATCCGATTGGTCGGTTTATGACTTGAATAACTTGAACTACAGAAAAACAGGATTATCAAAGATGGTTATTCTGACAAACGGAATGACTGAGGATCAGATGTTTAGCCAGCGGGTACTTCCTGTTTGGAACGCCAGGGGTGAGGGGTCACTCAGTCCAGTTCCCACATACAGTCAACGCCGCTAACTTCTTCCACGCCACCGTTGGGATGAACTGCAGCTTGATTGAGGCCGACTGTGGGATTATTTCATTAATTAGGTTTCTCCGTTTCCCCCGCCTCCACCCACCGTCTCCCTGCCCTTCCCCTCCCCTCTCCTCCGGCGCTCCTCATCTCATCCCATCGCTGCTGATCATTGTCTCAATTACTCATCCTTTTCCCGGCCCAACTCCTTTCTCCTCGCCTCTTATCTAAACCCAGATTCCCATCGTCCAAAGCCGAGGTGGAGAAGATCTCCTCCCCGAGTTTCTCCGTCCCTCATCAGGGTTTCACAGATGTATCGGGAGATCTGAGGCGTTTGGGAAGAACGCACTTTGGATCTGTAGACAAAGGAGCCGCAGTCGGCTTTGTTTGGGAGATTCCCGGAAATAGTGACACCTGTAACGGCGCCTGATGGGTTTTGGGGGGAACAAAAATGCTCCAGCAGCCCTCCTGCTTCAATCTGCCTCCCCTGTCTCCTCCTCCTCTCCTCCTTTCCATCCATTACTGCTCCACTTTTCCAAAATGGAGACATTAGAGTCTTTCGTGTCATTGAAGCTCTCTCCTCACTTTCCGTTTTTAACTTCTCCGTCCCGTGGATCTCCTCCCGCCTCCCTCCGTCTCTCCACGCTCTCACATAGGCGCCATCGTATCACCGACAGCTTGTCACAGGCAATCAGTCTCCCGCGCCTCCTCTCCCAGCACGGCCTCCTCCATCTCCGCGTCTCCACGTCTCCCATCACCTTGTTGTCCTTCTCAGTGTGCCAGCAGTTATTACTTTCAGAGTAGTCGGGGTTACAGGGGGGTAAGCTGCTGGAGTCACTGCCGTTGCAGCCTTTATTGAAGGTTTCTAGAAATGTCCGCTCTTTCACCTCAGTGGGAGTCGACTCCTCACAGGAAGTGATGTCAAAAAGACCAAAAAATTAGCATTTGTTTCACAGTAACACGTTCTAAATAGAGTCGAAAGTGGTGCTCGACTAGCAAAACACACGAAACTGCATTTACGGGGAGTGCTTGAAGGCACCAGAAGAACAGAAATGGACACAAATACGTTTGTTTTTCTTTGTTTCATCGATACATTTTGTTTATTTTATAATGTTTTTTAACATTTTATTTCGTTTTATTTTAATACAACTTCTTTAAATTTTAATAGGACTTTAAGACTTTTCTTTAACTCTGTTGTATCCTATTCTACTCTATTTTATTCAACTCTATTCAATTCTGCTTTATTCTATTCTACTCCATTATATTCTACTCTACTATGTTCTATTATGTTGTACTCTATTCTATTCTACTCTACTCTATTCCAATCTGTTCTATTACATTGTATTGTACTCTATTCTACTCTATTGTATTCTATTCTATTCTGTTCTCTTCTATTCTACTCTGTTCTATTCTATTTTCCTCTATTCTAGGTAAATAATGAGCCTCAGGACTCACCTGCACCTTCCTGAGTCGATGTTTCCTATCCTCGTGACGTATTTTTGACTAAATTCTGTTTTTTTTTCCATCAATATGTTTATTTTCTGACTTTACGTCTTACATACGTAGATAACATAGCATAGAAACAGTTGAAAATGAAATGAAAATACAACAGGTGAGCATCATTTAAAACAGGTACAATCAGCCTCAGTATGACTGAGTCCTCCAGAGTCTTTCCAAAATAAGAAACTATGGTACAATGCAACATTTTAGAGCTGCAGAGGAAGTGTTATTGTGTTCAAAGCTTTTGAAAAAGATCAGTCAGATCCTTATTTCTGACATAATTAATGAAATGTCCCCAAATTCTGGCAAAAGTGTTTTTTGACATATAAGTTATTATTTCCGATGGTAAACATAAAGACTATTTTTTAACACTTGTCTTGTTCACCTCTCTGTGCTTGGAATATTCCCAAGTTTTATAGCTACTTATATTTAAATTGTTGGGTTTTAATAAATTCTGTTTTTAAAAACAAACTGTGTTCTCTCCAGACACGATAAACGTTCAAGAAATCTTTTTTTGCAAAAATACTTTTCTAGTTGTTAAATGTTTCATTCTGACAGTTATCTCACCCCATAAAGAAGAGATTGAACGCGACAGAGACAGTAAAGAATCAATCAAAGCCTGGAAAAATATCTATTCCAGAACGTTCTTCCTGAAAAGGTTCTCCTAAAAGAAAATGTTCTCTACAATTTATTCAAATCCATTTTTACACCTCAGTCTTTCTTATTTATGTTTTTTTTTTCTCACTGCACTGCTGCTCGCCTTGACCTCCACCTGCTTCTCTCCTCCTCCTCCTCTTCCTCCTCCTCCTACTTTCACACTCTGAATCCTGCACGGATGGGGAGATGAGGAGAGAGAGGTGTTACAAGCAAAGGCTGGAACTTTTTCACACCTTCCCGCTGCCATGCCCGTCTCCCTGCTCCAGACGGCTGTAGCCTGAAGGCAAAGCGTCTCTGCCGCCGCGAATCAGCGGCGAGCGTTCTGCAGCTCTAATGAACGTTGCCTCCGACGGATTCTGAACACTTGCAGGAGTTTGTAGTGTTTAAGGAGGAAAACACGCCCTGTTGCTTGTTTAGCTCATGCACTGAAGGCGTCATGCTAATTCTTTTTTTGCTTTGCTGCTTAAATGTTCCTTCTTGTGGGTTGGCACCGATAAAGTACCAATATTTGCTAGCAGCTAACAAGCTAGCAGGAAATTCCTTTAAGAAGGCTTTAAATCCAGCCTCCCCAATGCAATTCGGACGCCATGCTCTCTTAAATTGGGGCCCTTTCCTCTAATTCAGGGCCCTGCTCCCTAACTCGGGAGCCTTTGATGATGAAGCTTTGGACCTGTAAGGCTGTCACTTTAGTCCTAGTACTGTACAATTCTACAGCTGCATTTATTTTCTGAAACGCATCACGAGGTTTGCAGCTTTAGTTGAGGACTTTAAAAAAAATTTGCGACAAGAAGGATTGTGCGGCCTCTTCAAAGGGCTTAATGGTTTCAAAACTGCTACTCATTTTGGGTAGGGACTTACAGAGAGACATTCTAATTTTGATTAGATGAATCTCTCATTACATTTTTTAAGACATACCTGAACTATTCTGAGCATTTTTGGGCGGGAAGTCATTCTGTCTGCTGACCAAAGCTTTTCCATGCTAACCGAGTCCATTGACAACTTGTTCAATTCACTTGATTTGTTCAGAAAAGTCAGACATTTCAGTGGAAACCTGCTAATACCCCTGATCCCCCTGATTTATAGTCCAATACTGCAGAGCTGATGCTGTAGGTTTCCTTCCTGAAAATGCTCAGTTCCTTTTTAGTAAGTCAAATAAGCTGCAGCCTGTGCAGCAGTTGCATATGAATGCAGGGGTAGAGTCCATGCGGTGCAGCCAGGGTGTTAATGAATTCCAGCAGACTGGTAAATGAGGACTTATTAAAGCACCGGCCCCTTATAGTTTGACATTTCTAAGCTTCTGGTGGCGATCTATAAGCTCCGCCTCTGCAAATGTCACTGGAACAGTTGACCACACGGACAGGAGCGCCATGTTTCGATGTGTGTGTGTGAATGCAGCGACATGTATTCAGGGCAGCTGTCGTAAATCTGTAAAGATTTCTGTATGATTATTATTTTTATCGTACACTATCTGGTCATAAAAATCTCCAGATTTCTGTCAACTGTAAAACTCATTCAATCGTTAAAGGGTTAATGAAAATCGCTGCTTCAACCTTTAAGCTCAGGAACTGTAGAATGTTTATGGCATTATGCATATGTGCATTTAAAACACATAAAAAATTGTCTGATAGCGCTAAAATAACCGTTACTAAAACTACGCTAATACCCGACCTTGTTGGTAGCGTAAAAAAACACAGACAGACACCGCTACACTTTAGCCACTTTAGAAACGTTAGCATATTCACAATACCTGTAACTCCTAACCTGTTAATAACATGTCAAAATTCAGACCAATACAGCTAAAACAAACGTTAGTGTGACTATGCTAACCGCTAACCTTGTTAGTAACACGTAAAAAAAAAACAGACTGACACCGCTACACTTAAGCCACTTTAGAAGCGTTAGCCGCATTAGCGTATTCACAATACCTTGAACTCCCAACCTATAACACGTAAAAAACCTGACCAATACAGCTAAAACAAACGATAGTGTGACTATGCCAACTGCTAACCTTGTTAGTAACTCATAAAAAAAACAACCAGATTGACACCGCTACACTTAAGCCACTTTAGAAGCGTTAGCTGCATTAGCGCATTCACAATACCTTGAACTCCTAACCTATAACACGTAAAAAACCAGACCAATACCGCTAAAACAAACGTTAGTGTGACTATGCTAACTGCTAACCTTGTTAGTAACACCTAAAAAAAAAAAAAAAACACAGTCCGACACCGCTACACGTTAGCTGCGTTACCGTATTCACAATAACACCCAACCCTAATCCATATGTGTAATATGTAAGACTTAAAGCACTCTGGACTATAAAGCAAGATGTTTTGAATGGGTCACACAGACGTCCTGCTGGATTTTCTCACTTCTGATCACAGAGACAAATGCAGATATCTGTGCGATCGCATTCACAGTTTGAAACTCAGTTTTTTAGGTTCTTGTGTCACGGAGACACAGCGCTATGGCTCTGTTGCTGTGACAAGCAGATGTTTAAATACATCCTCTTGTTCCTTGTGTTTTTTTTTTCAAGCATCATTCAGCAGCTTATCAACTTTTTATTTTATTTTATTTTTTCACACCATGAGTTTCTTTCGGGGTTTTTCTGAGTTTATTCAAACTTTATTCATGGTTTACCTCTGCACCTCTGACGTCTTCAGGTCTTCATTTGAGTCAGCTGCCGTGTTGCTTCAACGTCTGCAATGAAATCTATTTTCTCCCACAACTTTTGAGTTCAACTATGGAGCCAAATTGAGACGTGGAGCTATGTAGTGTGTATTTAGTTTTTTTTTATTTGGTATTTTGGTGTACTTTCTCTGATCTTGGATAGATGGTTATGCTTTTTTTTAAATGAAATGATAGTAAGGTAAAAACCCTGAGCTTTTTTCAGACTTTCAGCATAAACAATTTACTTTACATATTTCAAGCAATCTTACCATTTATAAAAGCCCATTCTGCATGAACCAGCTTTCCTGCACGTTGTGCTGTTAATCCAGTAAAATACATTTGTTTGGGCTAAATATGGCATGCAGAGTTTTTCTTTAGCTGATTATTCATGAAATGTTAGCATTATGTTGGATTAGTTGGATAAAAAAAAAGCTAATATTAGCATCAAGTCAGCTTATGCTCCTCGATAATTAATTTTTTGTATTATATTTATTATTTTAGCTATGTTTCCCTATTAGATGTTTTAAGATAATATGGCTCATAGCTCTAAATTCTCGCTGGGTCTTTAGCTAAGTTTGCTGATGTTAGTTCTGGTTTTACCACCAATTTATTAAGTAGCCCTGCATTTTTCAAGATAATTTGGTACTTAGTTTTAGGGCTGGAGTTAGGCTATTTGTCTCTTTTTAGCAAATTGCTAGCTCACTTAGCAGATTTTGGTGATGTAAGCTTTTTCTATTTTGTTTAGCTAGTTTTAGTTCTCGTTTTTCATCTATTTTGACACTCATGTTTGATTTTTGTATCTTGCTAGCTTGTTAAGCACATTTTGGCTTTAGAGTGAAGTATTGTAGGATCATGAGAGCTTGATACACAAATGTTGCTAATATTAAACTAAAGCTAACTCTTATAGTGTATTTTTTTATAGTGGAAATAATACTTAGTCCTTTAAATATTTTTTGCTAATATTAGTATCATGGTAGATTAATCGGCAAATTTTGCTAGTATCTGGTAGGCATTTTTTGCTATTTTTGGTTTTAGATAAATTGGCATTTTACACAATTAGCTTTAGCCTCTTTAGCAAACTGTTTCAGCATACAGCATTTGCATCATCAGATATAATTCAACTGGTTTGTTTTATTTTGCAGGTGCTTACTTTAGTGTTGACCAAACCACCTCACTCTGCTGTACTTGCAATTGAACTCTGGTGCGATTTGCTGCAGTGTCAATGCAGACACACTGCACTTTTTTTTTTCTTCATGATACTCTTTTCGGGCAGTACCAAATAATAAAAATACTAAAAAGAATTTTTTTTAAAAAGCTTCACAGCAGTAGTGACTTTTATTCCAACCACAAAAAATCAGGAATGATTGCTTTTTGTAATAATTGAAATATTTTTTAGCTATTTTTGTGTGAATAGTGTTGGATCAGAAAGTGATTCTGGATATTTGCATGTGCTGTACTTCATTTTTAATGAGTTTTTTTCCTCTAATAATGGCACTTGTTTGGAAAAACAAGATGGTCTAAAGATGATCAGATGGTCTAAAACAAGGAGAAGTTAAAAACTTCTACAAACATCCTGTAGACCTGTGACCCAGTGTTAGCTGTGTGTGCTCAGACTGATTCATTGTGTTCTTCTTGTGTTTTTTTCCCCCTCCAGCCACGTCGGATGGGACGCGTCAGAACCTAGATAGCATGAGAGGAGGCGTGTGCGCCACACAAGGCATGAAGGTGGTCCTAAAAGTGGGACAGAGTAAGTCTTCTCACCTCTCTTTTTATTTCTTTGCGCTGTAATCTTACTTTGTTGGTGCGAGCACACACACACACACACACACGTGTGTTCACCTCCCTTTGTGTGCGTTCTGCAGAGCACATTAGGGGCTCTTTAAGTGGCAAGAACGACGCACAAGTGTGGGATCAGTCAGCTCTAATGAGGCCTGTTGACTCCCTCCTCCCGCTGCCTTTTAGCCGCCACTGACTCACACTGGACGCCGTCGACCGCGCTCGTGATGCGCAGGTGTCGACGCAGGCGCCCGGACTCACGCGCACACACATGACCCCACGCAGCAGAGGCGCGATAACTAAATGACTGCATTTGGCGTTAGTGCACGCACTCTGTGATTTTTTTAATGACTCGTGCGCGTCTAATTTGTTCGGAAAATATTCCCGGCTAATGGCTCTCACATGCTGCTTTTCCAGAATGAGGTTTAAGAAAAAAATACATATAAAAAGGCCCATTTAGGCATTTTCTGTACTTTCTCTGACCTGTTTCTGCACATAATGGCCCCCTGTCCTCAGTTTGACCGCCCTTACGTACACACGGGGAAAAAAAAGAACCCTGCGAATTTCGGCGTCTTTGATCCATGTTATCGGAGGTTCTGTTTGAGTTCTATCAGTCCGGAACATCAGCCGAGTCAGCGCCGCAGAAGCAGCACCTCCCGCGCTCCCTTTATTTCCCCCGACTCTTTCTCCTCGCCAGCCGTGGAAACAAACCCTTTCCTCTTTGCTTCCTTTCCAAATTCCCCTTCTCCCTCTCCTCATCATGACCTCCATCTTCCATCGCGCTTGCTTACCTCCGTCTTATCAGGCGAAAAGGTCACGTCCGTGTTGTTTGTCGTCTGAAGAAGCGGGGCCTCGCGCCCGCTGAGATAAGGCGCCTAGCTTCAACCGCTCGTTTTATTGCAGCCCACTGCAGTCATGGACCTAGTACCTTTACCTAGAACCTGGTGAAGATGAATTTACACCCACACACACATACACACACACAAAATGATGACATCACAGCTAGCACAAGTGTCAAAAAAAATTAAGGGGACCAAAAAGTTATTTTGTCGCTCAAAGCAAAAAAAGTTCAAAATCTACGAATGAAACCAAAACAAATGCATCGAGGATATCATAGGGAAGTTTTAAAAATATTATGGGATGGCCACAGGTCAGCCGTTTTGTGGCACAGTGTCAAATTTCTTTTTTTTTTTTCACATTTTCACTCAATGTGTGTAAAGAAAAACTTGTTCAAACGATTTTTACAGAATTTCACACAGTCTACAACCATCACCCGAATTTTGTTGACCTTTGACCTCTGGAAAAGGCCACCATCTTGAATATTCCAACCCCAAACAAAAGCCACCTTTAGTTCCATCTACAATTTTATCTATCCTTATCCTATCCTTCATCTATCATCTCCTAATCCATGCGCACCATTGGGAAGCTACCTATGAAAAAACAATTCTGGAAGTAAAGTTTGTCAGTTTTGCGTGGCGTTAGCATGGCGAGCTCACAAAATAGGTGTTCCCTTGTTGCGCCCACATTTTTTTACTGGAATAATGTGAAATTGTAAAACATGAATTGTTGGCTCCAGCTGAATGAAACAATATGACATTTGATATGTATATATTATGAATGTGGGCCTGGTTAATAAAAAAGAAAAAGAAAACGTCAGTTGCTAAGGAAATCCAAAAATTTACTTTTGCCAATTCTTCCAAAAATGACACAGACCTGTTCGTCACCTCCAGGTGACCAAAACATTAAATGGTTGCTATGGAGTTAAAGCATTAGAAAAGTCACCATTTTGAAAAACAAAAGTGTGGGGGAGGGGTTTATGCATTTGTGAGGTGCAGCTCTGACCAGGCTGGCAGAGGAGGGGGGGGGGGTGTGTGTCGGAGCAGGTCAGTCAGGTAAAAAGGGGGGCAATGGGGCTTTCAAATACCTTTTTACCCTGTTGACTACAGAGGGGCATTGACCCCAGTCACCCCCTGACTTCAGCTTGCTCAGCAGACTGCCGGAACATTCTGGTTGAGGACCATGCGAACATCAGAGCATCTCATGCAGTGGCGCTCGTGAACGCTCTTTAATGCCGGCACCGGACAGATGGCCCGATTTAACGTCGGCAGATTACGAGCGGCCTCGCCAAAGCTGCACTCGGGTCAAAGCAGCAGAAAATATTTCTTTAGATTCTTTTTTTTTTTTTTTTACTAAACGAAAAAAAAAAAAAGTCGACTGCTGTGGAGAAAAGTACCCGTCTGATTTGAGTCTCTTCTCTCCCCTCCCCCTCCATCCAGGCCCATATGGGCTCCCCCCAAAGAAGGAGCCTCCAGCGGGACGCACCACCAGCAGAAACCCAGGTAAGCAGCAAAGCAAATGGAGTTAATCCCCAGCAGATCCATCCGCAAAATGGATGGAAGGAATGAACGAAGGCTGCTGGATATAAAGGGAAAGAGGAAGAGAGGGGAGGGGGCGACAGATGGAGAATGTGCAGCGGTGACATCTGCCGATCTCTCCGTTTAATTCCATATTTCTCTCCGCTCCTTCGTCTCTGCACCCGGCCCTTCCAGCTAAGTGCTGCGGGTGGCGAACGGACGGATAATAGCTACCTTGGGAGAAGGACAAGGAAAAAAAAAAAGAGAGGAGGAAAAGTGGGGGAAGAGGGCAAATGCAGCAAATGGGAGTTCTTGTGAGGAGTTTGTTGGTTCTGCAGCTCCGTGCGTTCCAAGGATCTGGAGAAGGTAAACATGGCGGCTGTTTCCAGCTGCACATGAAAGTCTGTGGGTTTCTTTGGATCCGCAGAGCCGTGAATTGACGCGTTCACACCTTCGTCCATAGGCGGCGAGTGTGCAAAGTGAGAAAACAATGATGCTTCGACTAGAACGTGTGAACAACTCTCCTTATAAATATGCATATGATTCATTCAGCATGTGAGGAGTCGGCGGAAAAAACGCACGCACTTGTCCGCACGTGTGAAACGACCGGTTGGACGCCAAAACGCAGATTTTCTGACTTTCCTCTACCTTAAGATGGAAGGACGAACCCCGACTTTGGAAAAACCAGCCTCCCTCTCTTTCTCTCTCTTTCTCTCTCTTTCTCTTTCTCTGATTGATATGAATTTGTTTTTGGAGTTTTCTCTCCCTGTCAGCTAATTTGTTACAAACTCCACTCAGCCAAATCAAAACACGCTGACAATTATACACTCCCCGTTAATTCACTTTTCACACTCCGCTGAGGATGCACATCCATAAATTTGTTTCATATCGAAGAATAAGGCGCTCCTGATGATTGTTATCTGCGCCGCGTAAGGAAGAACTGCCAAAGCAGCATTACTTTTTTATTATCTAAATTAGCTGCTAGCTCCGCAGCATTCAGACGTTCCCCGCAATCTTTTCTGTTCAATCGACAATAAAGATGCGCCCGCAGTTATCAGTGGAAGCCATTTGGGTTTTTTGCTCCTACCTGACATTGATGTGATAAATATGAAAGTGAGTTTGGGTTAATGAATTTTCTTTTTAAAGAAAGGCTTAATGCTGATTGTTATTCTTTTGCAGTGGTTGCTCATTAGAGGTCTTCTCTGTTGCTGGATAAAGACACAAATGTCACCCGTTGATCTGTAGTGGGCTGGTCTGAAGACCGCTTCGTTATCGCTTAGTTATTGTCTCCATCGGGGCTCGGGAACATTTCTGAACTCTGCCAAAATGGGAGGAGCAAAGAGATTTTAAGGTTGTAGAAAGAAACCTTGTGGGCGAAACTAAAGATTAAACAGCCATTTACTGCGGTTTTGATTTTTTGAGTAAAAGAAATAATCACAAGATTTCGAAAAGCTAACCACAAAGGCGCTAAAAGGCTCTGGAATCCAACTGTTACTTCTGTTTTTTTAAAGTTAAACGAGGTTATATTGGAAAACCATACTTTCTTTCCACACTATAAGGCAAACTTAAAAGCTTAAACCCTTGTGCTGTCCCAGGCACATTGGGAGTTGGGTCATCTAGACCCCACTAGACAGTGCGCTGAACCTTTTTTCTTCAATCATTTATGATCTTCACTGGTGTCCATGGATTACCGTATTTTCCGGACTATAAGTCGCTCCGGAGTATAAGTCGCACCAGCCCAAAAGTGCATTATAAAGTAGAAAAAAACACAGATAAGTCGCACTGAATTTAGTTCTAATATAAGTCGCTGCGGAGTATAAGTCGCACCCCTTGCCAAACTATGAAAAAAAAGGGCAACTTATAGTCCGGAAAATACGGTACATGAAATCTTTCCACCTTTGTCATGGTAGGGATAACATGTCAATGCAATGGTGGGGTCATAGGATTTTTCTAAAAACAGCAGAACGCCTTCTGTATGGATTCATTTTGCTTGAATTGTTCGGTTGCTTAAGTAAAGGGCTGGTTACATAGGATAACCAGGGTTCGATTTCCACTGGGGTGCGGTGAGCCTCCTCCAGACCTTTCACTCGTACAAAGGGGCCGAAGTCTGGGTCTCCCTGTGCTGGTCCCCAGCCCGGATAAAATACAGGGTTGTGTCAGGAAAGGCCTCCGCCCTGAAGATCTCTAGTGAACCCCTGAAGGAGTATGCCAAAAGGTGAACCACAACAAATTCTGGTTGTGTTTACTGATGTTGAAGTGATTTTGAGAGGTACATAGCGCTCTGTCTAAATGTTAGCCTGTTTTTTGGTACAAGTCATCAACAAGGTTGGAAGTTAGGTTAGTCTCAGTAATGTTTGTTTTAGCTGGATCAGTCTGTTTGTTACGTGTTGCAAGCAAGGTTGGGAGTTACGGATATTGTGGGTATGCTAATGCTTCCCCTGTGGCTAACATGTAGCACGGTCCAACCAAGTTCTAAAGTTACGCAGTCAATCAAGTCGGACTGACAGACTTATCTCTGAATCTTTTGTCTCGCCTAATGCGTCTTATAGTTTGGGGCGCCTTCTACATGACAAGTTTGAATGTAGATCATTCATTGATGGTGCTCTTTATGATCCAGTGCTCCCTATAGTCCCAAAACTACAGTTTACCTTTATATGTACTGGGACCATAAGGATTAACAAAGTTGCACTACGAAAAATGAACAGTTCAACTTTTATACATAAGCAACACAGATAATGCGGTATGACCACATCACCCAGAATGCCTAGAGGGTCTTAGAGGCAGGCAATTGGTCAGAGGGTTTGATGGGAAGTTTTTGTAGTGAACTGTGTTTTTTGTCTCCTTTATCTGCAAAAATGAAACCTAGAAGTCAGACAAACTTTATTGACAATAACTCAACATTGTTCCGTTCTAACACATTAAATACAAAATAATACTAGCGCTCCAACTGGGACTACAGTACCCATAAAGCTCCAACAATCCATTAGGTGGTGTGGTTTCATAGTTTACCAGAATAAACAAGACAGAGACACAAGTTCCGGTTGCGGGTTACAGCACGGACGTGTGTGGCTCACGGCGGCAATATATCTATCTTCAAGTGACTAAAACTTGATTTTCTCCAAAAACAAAAGAGAACTGGCCATGGCCCGTAAGAAAAACCAAACAACAGGTGACTACGAAGACCTTAAAAAGATTCTTGATTATATCAAAGCTTCTTTGTATCCTTTCATGGAGCAAGTGACCGCCAAGCTAACTCCTCTCATGGAGCTAATGGAAAAGTTCCGAAGACTCCAAGCTCAAAACGACCAAAAAGAAAATTAGCTTTTTCCAAGTTTACAGAAGTACAGAAGGGTTTGTGTAAAATGGAAAAAATGTTTTTGGTCAACAAAGCTCAATTCTTATGACTTAACCCAAAGATGACGTTGACCGAAATGCTTTTACCGTTTAGCCACTGAGATGACATCAGCGAAATCTAAATAACACACGCTCTTTGACATACTGTAAATCTTCAATCATATACGCGATCAAGGTGAATCATTACTAACGTAAAGCGTAATGGCACAAAATTGCTTTCGTTGAGTTACGTTGATTCCGTAAACACGTAACTACTGTGAAGTTGTGGGAGGCAGTGGCTCAGGTGGGTGACTAGGTCGTCCAATGATTGAAGGGTTGGCAGTTCGAACCCCGCTCCCCAACTGTCGTTGTGTCTTTTGGCAAGACCTTTCAACCTCTCCGCCTCCAGTGTGGCTCCACTGGTCGGTGGATGTTTATGAATGTCCCGGTGATGATCAGTGGCGCGAAGTGGCAGCCACGCCTCTGTCAGTGTGTCTCAAGGCAGCTGTGGCTACATCAGTAGTTTACCATTACCAAGTATGAATGAGGAGAGAATGAATAATGGAGATACATTGCAAGCACTTTGAGCGTCTGTCACAATCCGATGGTTACTACTGGAAAGTGGTGTGTCTTGGCACAAAGCTTTGAGTGTCATCAGTGTAAAATGTTGCATTTCAACATAAAGTGTTAGAATCTGATAGAATTACGGTTAATTGCCTAAATGGTTGAAGAGTTACAGTAGTTCAAAAAATGTCAACACGGGAGCTAAAGCTCTGGTGTTAAAGGGTTAATAAATAACCTCAACAAAGCATCCCAACAACGTGTTCCCATTTCAAGACTGTAATGTCGGCAAAAAATAGACACTTACCATAACCTTCTGCGTGTTTTTCTTCAGTACTGCAGTCCCTGATAACATAAAACACTCTTTTCCTTCAGTGCTTGAGGACAACTTGATCTACAGTATAAACCCTCTCTAGGCCATTAGTTATTCAATGGGCTGGCAAACAGAAAAGATGTGAAACACAGTGAGGAAAACAGACATCAAAGCCCCCACTCATGTGACCATAACCAAGAGCAAAATGTTGATGTCAGCCTGTGAGGAGAGGCCGTCAAAGATGGAAAATAAGGGATGAGGGTTTAATAAGAAGAGGAAGAAAGCAGTGGGAGATGTAGGGGAGTCTAATCGACGTCTGGAATTAGGCGGACGTAGTAAAGGGAGCTCAGGTGGATTCAGCTCCGGTTTTGGAGGAAGACAGGTCATTACGGCCATGACAACCTGGAGATGGAGAGAGAAGAAAGCAACGTGTGCCAGGAATAATGATGGGCCAATCCAAAGTCGTAACCAGCTCGCCGCTCTCTCCAGCACAGTCCGGCGCCCCTTTTCCATAAACACACCAGTGCCGGCCTTCATCCACCTGCCGAGTTCTGACCTCAACTTGGACACGACGGGCGGAGTGTGTGGTCTGGTGGTACAAGTGGAGCACTCTTTATGTGGTGGGCCGTAATACTAAGAAAACACAGTTCCTAAGGGTTGGGGAGTCGAGTGTTACCTGCACACGCTCTGTGGCTCAGCCGGGCTTTCCACAGGAGCAAACGCCGTGCAGCGTCCCGCCGCAGACATTCCTCTCCGCTTTCTATGCGCCGCCGTCCACTTCATCACACAAGTGAAGAGACCGCAAATGAGTTTCTGTGAGATTTGCTGGAGACCTAAAGCATTCCACCGGCTCAAGCCAATGCAGCCTCTACTGGTGGAGCCAAACCATCACCATTAGTCATGCTATTGTGGTGCAAAGAGAGCTCTGCTGTTTTTTTAAGAACTCATAAACGCACACTATCGGAAAGCTTACAGCGTTATTGCTTCTTTGTCGAGATAGAAGGACAATTTAAGGAAGAGGAGCAACAAAAGTTAAAAACAGATTCCTAAAAAACTGAGATGAAAAGCAGAAATCTCTGGAACATGAACCCAAGACGACTTAGTCTGTGTTGGATCCACCTTCAGCAGCAGTAATGATCAGTCTCTGCTCTCCAGCTTCAGTTCATTAAGGTTTACAGGAATGGAGCCTTTTACAGCTCACCGTGGTTGAACCGCAGCATTTTATTTGGACTGAGGTCTGCACTCTGGCTGGTCCATCGCAACCTCCTGATCTTCTTTATACAAGTGTATAAAGGAGTCACAACCTCCCTTACGGGTGGGTACGGGATGTCTGTGGTGGAAAAACTAGTCAAACCTGTACGGAGCGCGCAGATGGCTCACATAAAATATCAAAGTGCGTGCAACTTACATTAGCCTTACGAATACTGGACGATACATCCACCACACCCACGACAATGGTACATTCCATTTTAGTACGGTCAAGTCTCAAGCTAACTAGAAGACACACCGGCGCTCCCCTTAAGAGACCCACCTTTTTAATTTAGCTTTTAGTTGATTTTAACTGCTAATTTTTTCTATTAGTTTTAGTCTAGGCTATTTTATGTATTTATTTTCATTTTATGCATCTTATTCTCAATTTTATGTTTTTATATACATCTTATGTTTTTAATATTAGTATCTTATCATGATTTTAGCTCCAGTGTTTCTTGTGGGGATTTTTTCCTCCAGGGCTTGCTGGCTTGGTCGGCGGTTGTTGCTGCAGTTCTCGCCCTTGCTGGGGCAGCTGGGGTCTAATTTTGCAGCTTCATGGCTGTGAAGTGGACCCCAGTGTTGTCCCAGTCTGGGGGGGGCGCTGTGGCGATGCTCCCGTGGCCGGGCTGGCTCCTGGTATGAAGAGATTCCCAAATACCGTTTCCTCACAGCAGAGCCAAGCCATACTTGTTTGTTTGTTTGCTTATTTATTAATTTAAAGTTACATAGTCATTATTCTTTGTACGTGGGGGCCATGGGTCATGTGTTTTAACGGAGGGGAGTGGGAAGGGTGAAGGGTGGGTTGGGTTTTTACTGTAATGTTGTGTGTTTTCTGTTTTTAATGTTAAAGCACTTCGAGCTGCACAAAATGCACGAGAAGCACTATTTTATGAATAAAGTTTGATTTGATTTGATTTGATTTGATTAAGATGCGGCCACCCTACTCTATGACCCTCTATGGGCCCAGACAAGCAACTTATTGTTTAAATATTGTTGTTTAAATATCTCTTTTTATAAAAAAATAAATAAAGGCATATATTTAAATAAAGACGGTAGAAAGATTTAGAGCTTGTTTTGGGCTAAAGTTGAAGGAATAGTTATCAGTCTTTCTATGAATAATTGAAATGGCTTAAGTGTTTTGGCTTGTCTTCTGTTCAATGATAGTTTCCAAAAACTGTGCCTCACATTGAATTGCTGCTTCTGTTGGAATGAGCATCCACTAATATAGTGTTTGCTCCTCTCAGTTTAAAAAAGGCCAAAAGGTGTATTTGGTGTAATCTTCGTCGGTCCCTGGACTAAAACTCTTCTGTTGTGTTTTAGGTGGTGCAGGAAACTCCACCCAATCTCGAGGGCCGATCGGAGGGGATGGCGGAGGTGAGAATGGCCCCCTCCAAGGCTCCAACATCGCCGTCATCGCTGGGACAGCGGGAGGCTCCGCCTTCCTCCTGCTGGTCACCGCAGTGATCTGCTTCGTGTGCTACCGGCGCCGGCACGCGAAACACTCGGACACCCACCATCCTCCGCTTACCCTGTCCTCCCTCACCAGCCCCAAACGGGGAGGCGGCGGGGGCATCACCAGCTCCAACAACAACGGCTCCGAGCCCAGCGATATCATCATCCCGCTGCGGACCTCAGACTCAGCCTACTGCCCTCACTACGAGAAGGTGAGCGGGGACTACGGTCACCCGGTGTACATCGTCCAGGAGATGCCGCCTCAGAGTCCGGCCAACATTTACTACAAAGTATGAGAGAACTGTCACTCTGGATGACTGGACACGCCCACCTCCCTCCTCCCAGCCAATCCCAGCGTTTGCCATCCCAGCTTCAGCCCCGATCGCCTCAATACTGAAAGTATTGTCCCCCTCGTCCCACCCTTCTTGGCCCTCAATCACAGTTGAGTTTCCAGCTGAACAAACCGCCGCCCCATTTCCCCCGAAGAGGGCCATCAAGTGTGTTCGGTGATACACGACCCTTCTTGAGGCCCTCAGGAAGGGGCAAGAGGAGCTAAACACGCCCCGTCCGTGCATTACTGAACCGTCACCGCCTGGGGCCAACTTGCAAGCGCAGCACACCCCCTTCTTTGGAAGGGTACGGACCTGGTGCCGAGTCATGTGAGGTTTCCCAAAAAGAGAAAAAACCTCAGGAGACTCTGATTGTTAGAGGCCACGCCCACGTGGTCCGTTGCCCCGCCTCCTCAGAGAACAAGCGGCAAGTCCACTAACTCAAACCGCAGGGCCTCGCTGCCTTTGGTTCGTCTGACTCGATCGCCCGAGCGGCGCTCACATGACCACGCCCAGGCCCGACGTGGTCGGAACAATCGGTGACGCTCAGAATCTTGTATATTTTATTAAGCCGTGTGTGAGTGTGCGTGTGAGTGTGTGTGTGTGCGCATACAGGTTGGATAATAATTATGGTACTGCTGCCGCACTTTTAGACGAGTGTGTTCAGCAGGTTGGTGTGTGTGTGTGTGTGTGTGTGTGTGTATGTGTGTCCTTTAGACTTGTCTTAAATACCAAAACACAAATTAGTGAGTGAATATCAAGAAAAAAAAGGTTAGATTTTTTATGGCTATCAACACTTATAGATGATATATATATGAATATCCAGTAAAAAATTTCTAGATGTTTTTCTTTTCTTCTGTTTTTTTTTTTTCCATGTTTGGCTTTTTTCCGTTCCAGTCCACCTCTACTGATTTTTATCTGTTTTTTCAAACTTGACCTGATCTCCTGCCTTTTGCCTTGTACAATAATTTAATCCTTTTTTCTTTTTTTTTAGCGAAGTTGATGCCCCCCCCCCCCCCCCATTCAGCCCCGCCCCTTTAGGGTCCACTGTATATTTTTCTAGCTCCTTGTACTATGCTGTAGTTTTGAGGTCTAGACCTCGTTCGTGGAAGTGTTGAGGTAGAAACATTTATGAAAGTTTTTCTGTTTATTTTTAATTTCCTGTGGGGGAGGGGGGAGAGGACGGATGCGGGGGTGGGGGAGGGGAAATAATTAATAAAGGGGGGTAGGGGGGTGATGAAGAACTTAAAAAAAATAAAAGAAGACGAGGAAAGACTGTGAAGTAATTGCACACTAAGGAGGAGGAGGAGGAGAGTGAAAGATGAAGGATGGATAGAGACCGAAGAGACTTCCTCTTTGATGGACCGACCGCCAAAGTGGACTTTGGGGGGAGGGAGGGGGGTTGGACTCTTGACGAGCAGAAAGAACGGACCTTCTCAAACACACACATTCACCGGGACGCCGCCACGCTTTCCGTTCAGACGGTTCATGAGCCTCGCCCCGTTTCCACCAAACACGCCGATTCCCCAACATTTTGATGACTGTCGCAAACGCCTCTCAGCCGCGTCGGGCGGGCGGCGCATCGTCACCCCCTCCCCTTTTCCCCCCTTTTCCAATTTCCCACCTCTCACACATACACACACACTTCTCACCTATACTGATCGCCGTCATGTGACTCTGTGTTCCCGTGATCGACCCGCCGGACACGGGAAGGATGAAACGAGCGATTGTGCGTTTTTCTTTCCTCCTTCACACACTCACACTCACACAGACACGCAAACACGCCAGTGCCCGGCGCCGCGAGCTCGCAGAGTTCAGAGGTGTTCAAATGTGCATACTAATAAAGCTGTTTTGTGTTGCTCAAACATGTTTATGGCTTATGTGTAAACTGGGTGGCGGTGGACCGCTTTTCCTTTCAGACTCGCACACAGACGCACACAGACACACACAAAGCCTCCAGTGTTGTTGCCATGTATCCTGTGTGAAGCCAGTGTTAAACCTGAAACCTTTCAACAATTCTCAGCTGTGTTTTGTATCATATAATCTTTCATACCTGCGTGTCACATTCGTCTGAAATGAATTTGTTTGGCACTCGATGATGATGATGATGATGTTCCCATAATGCTTTTTCACTCCATCGGAGGAGGAAGAGTTCGGATTGTACTTGACTGTATTAAAGTTGATTTTCAGAAAAGTTGGGTGGGTCTTAAAACAACAACAAAAAAACAAAACAAAAAAAAAGCACCTCAAATTCTTCTTTTTTGTACCAATTTGTGTTTTTTTCTGTATCCTGTTGAGTCTGTGTCAGTTTAAACATGCTCAGAGTACTTTAAAAAATTCCTCCATGCCAAATGAAGTGTCTGCTTTTCTCTGTTGATCATTTTCTTCAGTGTTTACGGCAGAAAAAAAAACCAACAACAAATAACCGATTTTCTGTTGTTTTGTTCCCTCAGTAAAAGAAAAGAACTTTCTTTTTCTTTAGATTTTCATGTCGGTGTGATGTCTGGCTTTCTTTATGAAAAAAGCAAACATTGACGCAGCTGCTGATGTTTTAAAGAGAAATAGTTTAGAGGGGGGCTGTAAAGAGCAGCTTTAAAGACCCACTCCGATAAAAATGGCGCTTTTGGTGTTTTAAGGTGTTCTTGTTTTCTGCTGATGGAGGACATAGATTGTATTTTCTGCACTATGGGAAGGGCAAATTTTGAAATATAAGACACACTGAACTATAGACCAAGTCCATAACTGCGTTCACAGGAACTCTAGAACTTGTTTGTGACACGACATACAGTAGCCATGTTAAGTGTTAGCCGCATTAGCATGTTTACAACGCTAGTTACTGCTAACGGTGTTTGCAACACGTGAAAAATCCCCTAATGACAAACGTTACTGTGACTATGCTAACTCCCAACCACATAAAAAAAAAAGTGCAACATCGCTACAAATTAGCCAGGTTAGCATATTCACAATAGGCTATCTGTAATGTCTTTGCAACACGTCAAATAACAGTCTGATACTGCTAAACCAAACTGATCTGTGACTACGCTAATTCTCAACCTTCTTAGTTACAAGGGATAAAAAAAAAACTTTCAAATGCTACATGTTAGCCTTGTTAGAAGCATTAGCTGCATTAGCATATTCACAACACTAGTAATATCCTACTGTGTTGACAACACATGAAAAGCAGACTTTTACCACAAAAATAAACATTTCTGTGACAGCACTAATCCCAACCTTGTTAGTAACACAAAAAAAATTCAGTCTGACATACTCGTACTGACATACTACAGGCATCCCTGCCCTTCGACCCCATATGCTAGGCTAGCATATGGGGTCGAAGGGCAGGGATGCCCAGTTTAGCTTAGCCATTTCCTATTGAATTGCACGACTCTCATTTTCTTTATGATTTCATATTGACTATACAATTAATTAGCGGTTGGAAGTCCATTGAGACGACTATTGTTGTGATATTGGGCTATATAAATAAAACCAAATTAAATATTCACAACGACACCAATCTCGTTTCAACACATAGAAAACTGACTGATTCCGCTAAATTTAGTGTTACAGTTGCTACGCTAACTCCCAACCATCTTTGTCACACAAAAAAAAACACATTTCCACATGCTACACGTTAGCCATGCAGGAATCGCGTTAGCGCATCACAACACCTGTATAATCCATCTGTGTTTACAACATATAAAAAACAAACTTATACCGCTAAAATAAACAGTTCCGTGACAAAACTAATCCCAACCTTATTAGTGACAACAACAAAAAAAAACACAGTCCAACACGCTTCATGTTAGCCACGCTAGCATATTCACAATGACACCACCCTCGTTTGCAGCACAATGAATCGATATACAAGGCGCTCTCCAGTTTATGAGGCAGATTGTTGTTGTTTAAAAAAGAAACTACAGCTTTTAGTGTGCCTTATAGCTTCTTTTTTTAAAAGATATATCTTTATTATATTATCTGTAATTTCAGAATTAACCGAAACTGTCCAAAAATGTCAATACTGAATAGTAAATTTGGTCTTTTTTTAACTACAAAAATTGAGATAAAGCTGATTTTATGCTTAAAACAAAGGATCAGACATGTAGAAATAAATAAAAAATGCATAAATCCGCAAACAAAGCAAAGAAAAAATGTGGAAATTACATAAAGAAAAGCAAAACAGGCGAACCTCTACTCAGGGTTCAAGGGATTTATAATTTTTAATTTTGTGTCATAACTCTTGTTATGCTCCTTTTTAAACCAAAAATTCCAAAGCTAAAAACCTTTTGAAACCTTCCCGTTAAATTTCCATAACGAAAAGATGTTCGTTACTTATTTGTGATGTAGAAAAAACACTCTGTGTATCACCTGCTCCAAGCTGTCCTCAAAGGGAAAGGGGGCGGGGTTGCTCTGTGCCATTGGCCCCACCCACAACTCAGAGGTCACTTTTCCAATGAACTCGTGCAGACAGCATGTCCTAGAAAATGACAGGTTTTTGGATTTTGGCTAAAAACGGCCGAATCACAGTTAAAAAACCACTGAGAACACTGAAAATAAAAGACGATCAGAGTGGGACTTTAAAAATAAAAAAGCTGCCCCCCCTCCCTCGCTGAAAGTGCGTGTTTGTAAATGTGTGAGTGCTTCTCTGTGCCAGCAGAGATTTGGGATTTGGGACACCTTTGTGCGTGAGAGGCTATTTTTGTGTCCTCTCTTCTTATCTACCCATCACGCCTCCCTCCATAATACCCCCCCCCAAACATGCCTCTAAAGAGAGGGAAAAACATTCCTGGTTTGGAAGAAAAAAAGATTGAATAAAAAAAAAGTTGAAGGCGGTCTTATTGGTTGTGTTGCGTGACTGGTTTCTGGGGGGGGGGGGGAAGAAAGCGAGCGGAGGCCTGCTGACCCCGCCTTTAAATGGCGGGTCCCTGCCCTTATCTGTCTGCGGGGGCTGGGCCCGCCGGGGGTCCTTTCCACCGTCTCTGCTAATAGCATCTCAGACACACGCTGGCTCTCCCACCGCTCCTATCAACGACTTATCAAACAGAGCTCCGTTAGTGTGGAGTGTTGCCTGGGCAACGTACTGACAGAGCAGATTTTGCGTCGGCATCTTCCGGTCCTCCACGTTTCAGTGGTCAGCGCCGGGGGGAAACCCCACGGGTCTCTGCTCCCTTTGATCTGTGATCCACGAAAGCAAGATTATTACCCCTTGTGCTATCTTGTGGGGTCTAGATGACCCCATCCTCAACGGTAACGTTGTTAGTGTTAGTTTAATAAATACAATTTAAAAAACTGCACCTTATAACACATCTGTGATGCTTTTGCCGTGCTTAAACCTTGTGCTATCCCAGGCACTTTAACGTTGGGAGTTGGGTCATCTAGACCCACTAGACCAGAGGTGGGCACTGAGGGCCGCATTCCTGCATGTTTTCCAGCATACCCTGCTCTGGCATGTTCTAATTGGCTGGACACACCTGAACCAGGTAATCAGCCATGAGAAGGGCAAGACTATCTGGAAATCATGCAGATACACCGGCCCTCGAGGCCTGGAATTGCCCACCCCTGCACTAGACAGTGTTCTGAACCTTTTTTCTTTAATGATTTTTGATCTTCACTGGTGTCCATGGATGACATGAAATCTTTCCACCTTTATCCACCTTTGTCATGGTAGGGAGAACACGTCAATGTAAGGGTGGGGTCATCTGGACCCAACAAGATAGCACCAGGGTTAGTCGCGTCCGTCCGCAGAACCCACATTTATCCGACTCAACACCGGAAGGATGTTTTGTCCTGGAGAACGATGGAAATGTGCCCACCGTCAACCTGCGGAGGCTGCTTATCCAGCCGCCACCTGCAGGCTGTCTCCGGCATCCCCCCTGCAGCAATTTTCTCGTTTTCAAACGGCGTCCAGCAGGAAGCGTTTGGCTCTAATCTCATAAAGCGCAATCACACGCAGGTTGTAAAGCTAAAAGGTTATTTACTGCGACTGAGGGTTGGAACGGAGAACTGTTTTCTAATTAGAGTCGGCTCAGTCGTCTTTCTTTATCTCTCATTCCTGACATCAAAGACCTTATTTTTTTCGGTTTTTTTTTCTCCTTCACAACTGAAAGCGGCGGCGGTGGAGCTCACCTCCCACAGAAACACCAGTGACTCTCAAACCGACGCAGATAAGTGGAATGTGGCTTTTAAATAAAACCTCTGATAGTTTCTAACTTTGATGTGACGTTAAGAATTACATTCACCAAACTCGCCAGTAAAAGGGTCATGAGAGGAAATAAAGGAACGTTTGACAGCAAACGATTGGATTTGAAAGTGGAATGACAACCTGGAAAAGTGCTCCGTCTTTGAGGTTAGATTTGTTGGGTTGGGAACAACAGGAATGTCAGGATTTGATATTCTTGCTGTGACATGCACCCATGTAGAGGGACGATCGGTACGAGTGCTGCAGGTTTTCGGGTTGTCCGTCCTCATGGAGGGTCATGGAGAAGATCGTGTGCATCTCAAAATGTACGGCCACTATGTAGATTTGGTGCATATTACACGGATGAAAACTGGTCATACGTGAAAAAATTTGGAGGAAATGGGAAAAGTTGTGGTTCTTTACGTAAAATTCTCACGATGTATCACAAACCAATTTAACACTTGGGCTATCTTAGATGACCCCACCCTTACTTTGACGTGTTCTCCCTACCATGACAAAGGTGGATAAAGGTGGAAAGATTTCATGTAATCCATGGACACCAGTGAAGATCACAAATCATTGAAGAAAAAAGGTTCAGAGCACTGTCTAGTGGGTCTAGATGACCCAACTCCCAATGGTGAAGTGCCTAGGATAGCACAAGGGTTACAACCCATAAGAAGTATGAATAAACCATGCAAAGGACATGTCAATCAATGTAAAAGCCAAATTTGGCCCAAAATCTTTGCGTCAATTACGACATTTTGACACGATATAAAAGTTACACATCATACACATTTCGTGAAATGTCCGTTAGACATACGTGGAACGGTCAGGCAAAGCCACAAATTTGCGTTCGCATATTGCAAAAGTCACGCACAATTTGGTAAGATTTACGTAACAATTGCTCATGAACGATGTTAAAAATGCGTAAATTGCGTAAACAGACTTTTCACGAATGTACCACTGATGTTTAACTTTTACATCGCGTCAAAACGACGTAATTGACGCACAGATTTTGGGCAATATTTCGCTTTTACGTTGATTTCTGTCTTCTTTGCATGGTTTATTCGTACTTCTGTTTCCATTATTTCCTAACGATGTGAATAAACACAAACCAGCCCACGTGATGAGTCAATCGAAAACACGGAGGAAAAATACTTTGATTGACAGCAGATACATTCAGATTTCTGCCATCATCTCATCATCTGTCAAGCTTCTCACATGTGGGAGGGGCTACAGATGAAGAGTTTTTGGGAAATGGTGGTTGGTGATTTCACAGAGGAGCTGTGGATCCAACAATTCCACATGACACGCTCAACTTTTGATGAGCTGTGATGCTGTGGGACCTCCAGCGGCGCCCGCTGCACAGTTTAGTACACGGTTGTTTGTCAAGTGACTCATTTAATTGTTTCCATTGCGGTTTTGCCAAATATGTCATTCCGCTACGCCTCAAAAACCACGTCTACCACGTCCACGTCATGATCTTGTTTCTATTAGGCGATTTTATGATCACAAATCCAATTTGTTCAATTTCATAGTCGATGGAAACGCAGCTGGTGAGTCCTTGTAAAATGCACGATTTTTGTCATAATTGAAATGAAAACTTTTAAATTTGTTAGAATTATGGCAGTCTTAAAAAAGTGCTACTGTAGAAGCTTTTTATGTCGTGTTCTCGTCGTTTAAATGGACATAAAACGCTGCAGATCTCACTAATCAGCCGTGGAAAACATCTCTGCGACTGTTTAGCAGAACCGCAGACCCACCGATGGAAGCTCCTCTCCTGCCATCGAACCCCTACGGTGAGTTTCAGCATTTTCAGAGACTCTTCGTCCTGCTTTGGGCTGCGGCTCCTCCTCCTCGGTTGTTCCTGGTAGCCGTCAACAACAGGCTAACGGCGCTCCCTGAATGCCTCATCACCGCAGCAGTTCTCCTTTCAAAGGGGAACTAATGCTAATCTAATAGCTGTTAAGCCGTAATGAGTTCGCTCGCTCGCTTCCTTCCAGTCGGGTTTCGGGGAGGCCCATTCAGACTGCCGGGACCGCCGCCGCCGCCCCCTTATCGCCACACGCTCATCATTACTGCTGCTAATCTGTTCTGCTCTATGCACTCACAGATGAATATTAATGCCGCGGAGGCCGCATCCACACACAGCGGCAGATGCAGATTGGCGGCGGAACTCGGCGTGCGCTAAGGCGTTGCCAGGCGAGGCGGCTCTTCCCGGGCATCGGCGAGGACGGAAAAGAAAAAAGAAAAAAAAACGGCAGATATTTGATCCCAGCAGCAGAAGGAAGAAAAAAGAATGAGTTTTAAGTGAAATCAATAGAGAGATAATCCCTTAAATTACATTTTGAAAAGGCGTCGGCGCTGAAGCGCGGCGTCAAACCCGACGACGGGCCCACTTGACTTCCCAAACAAAACCGCGGGAGAACGTGGCGCCTTCACCACCGAGGTCAGGGAGAAGAGGAAGAGGAGCAACAGACGGATGCCGACGTCCACTGGAGCTGCTGTAATTACAACGCCGGCGTGATTAATACAGCGGAGCCCCACAACAACGCGAGCGGGGGGGGACGGCCCGCACCTGGTGGACCTGAAATGTGACGTTAGGGCAGGAGAGGACGGGTCAAAGGTCACGCCGTTTGATCGGACGCAGCAGCTTTCCTGCGGGGGGACAGGCAGCTCAGAGGGGAGGGGTAATTAAACCCTGACAGAGGAGCGAGACGGGGGGGGTTATCGAATCCACATCTTCTGCGCCCCCCCCCCCCCCCAACCCCCCCACAACAACATTTTTGTCCTGGGCTCGGTGATGAGGCGGCTACAGGACGGGCCGGCTGTAGGTTGGGGGTCAGGGTGGTGTTGGGGGTGCTGGGGGGGGGTCTGTTTTTACATGATTAAATATGGCTGAAATGGACGCTGTCGCTGCAGACTCCACAGACAGAAGTTATCAGCGCCTGTGCTTGTCACGCAACCAGCCCCCCCCACACACAAAGAAAAACACAAAAAAAAACCTGTCATGCAAACTCCGAACCGCAGCTGCAGGACGGCCGTATTAAAGCAGACTTTTGCTCACTCGGAAACATTTTGTCACTGCCGTCGATGCAGAAACGTTGCAATGATTTGTGGGTATTTTCTTCCTCTGTAAGCACAGATTGCAGAGTGCCAACTACCCCCCCTCCCCTCCTCCTCCTTCTCCTGCATTAGAGGCAACTGTCTCGTCATGATTTCCAGTAACTCGGCATGGCAGGTTGTCAAGCTTTGGATTCCTCCGGCGTGCACAGAGGCGTCCCGAAGCCGATCGAACGCTTCTAACCGGAGCTGAACCCGACGCTCCGCCGGGATTTGACCCGAAAAGTCGGAAAATGGAAGTCTGGAGTTCTTGTTCATGGGACGGCTGGTTAAGAGAAAATTAAGTCAAAATGCGGAGAAACTCGATGCAATCATCTAACCTGAATGCGAAATGTAAAAAAGACGTTAAAGACCCACTCTGAGAAAAACGCTGTTGTGAACGTCCTCATTCATAATTGAAGACAAATATGAAGAAAATGAATATTTCCATTATGTTTCAGAGTATTTTGTTTCTGCTCGCCGTTGGGTAGGGGTTGTGAGGGGCTGTAATCTATTGGGAAAGTGTGAAAACGGAGAGCTCTCAGTTCTAGGGGATGGGAGGGGGGGCGGTATTGCTCTAAGCCAACAGTCCCGCCCACAACACAGAGTTACACAGAATCACTTCCTGAATCCTCCCAGGTGGTTTCAGTCGTCCATGACCTCCTCCATGACCTCCATTCCTTCTTACCCTCTTTTGATATTCCTCCTCCAGCCGGCTTTATTTCCTGCGTTTGGTTCCATCAGACTCTAAGTCTCTCCCTCCTGACGTCAGTAACATAAACTTTGTCTCACTTTTTTAAAGACATTTGTTTTCTTTCACGTTTCTAAAAAACTGTTTTTATGGTTTCATTCTTCATTTTTCTTCTTTTTACTTATTGTTTTCCTTTATTCTGTACTGGTTTCTTGAAAGGTGCGTCTCCATTAGGTAAATTATTCATTTTAGAGCCCTTTTTGGTTTGGTTTATCCCTGTTTATCCACTGCAGTTGACCTGCATTCCCACTACAGTGAAACGCACCAGGATTCACTTGTTTCGGGTTCTGGGGAGCTTTCCCAGCTGCGGGAGAGAAAGCCGCAGATCCCAACAAGGACATTTCATCCGTGTGAGCCTCACTGGTTACTGAAGGATGGCGGCGAACCGACGGCAAACCCTGAACAAACCAGAGCGGACTTTTGTTTCAGCCGCATTCCCAGAGAAATTCCGGCGTAAACCACCAAAACAAAGCCTTCGCCTCTTCCGCTGCGTCATGACTGAAGTTTATGTCCAAAACACCGCTCTTTTGTTGAACGCTCGCCAAGCGTCATGTTATGGTAGAAAACGTTCGGGTTACAAGGTCGTGGCCAAAGCGCAGGAATGCCCCCTGCTTTTGGAGGGGGGGCACAGGCTCTGGGGTGGTCCGGTGGACTCCGCCCACCTGTAAGAAGCTGGAACCGGCTCGCACAAGGCAGCCGAGCGGGAAGTACAGGCAGTGGCATCAGACGGCTGCCGTCTTTCACAGAGTTACATCGCTATTGCACAAACGTGAGGGAGTCACGCCGGATATGAGGCGCTTCACACGCCGCCGCCGCCGCCGCCTCAGCTGCTGCTGCTGCACCTGCACCCTTTAAAGAGGAGGAAATGGATGCGACAGGACACATCGCCCAAAGGCGCTGTCAGTCAAATCCTGATGAAACAATGGCTGCAAACGGAGCACACTCAAAGACTTCATGTACAGAAATAAACATTTGTATTACAAGCAGCTCATTGCTGTAGAACGGCTAATGGGAAGCACTGAAAGACCCGCCGTCATCAGCTTTTCTTCTATTTTCAAATCCTTCCCAGTCCTGTTTTCATTGTCGACGCTGTTTTTAGCCAAAATTTGAAAGTTTCTGCAGGAGCTTATTAGAAATTCCCCTTTGAGTTGTCGGCCGGACTGTTGGTGTGGAGCAACCCCGCCCCCATTCCAATCGCCTATAGCTGAGAGCTTTCTGTTTACACTCTCTCCTGCTAGCTTAAAGCCCCTCACAACTTCAACCTAACACTAGCGGTGCAACAAAAAGTGGCGAGCACTCATGGAGCCATCCAACCGTCCAGTTGAGATCCAGATTCCAGCTCAGACCAGGAAGACAAAGACGTTCATGGATCTGTTTGTCTGCAGGTGGAGGCATCAGAATGGAGAGCCAGCGAATTTACTACAAAACTAAGCTTTTCTTTTTGTCTGCTCCGGATTCACAAAGTTTGAATAAAAAAAAAAAAAACAGATTTCTGCACCAAACTTAAAACTCTACGGACACGCCGGGTAACTATGGAGTAGCGGGGGAGGGGCTTTTCCTCTTCTTCCACAGTTGGTGCAAAATGTCGAAGCGCTGCAAGTTACGCAGCTTAGGCACAAAATGGAAATGGTTCGGCAGGCGTCTATGCAATGGCGGACATGGATCACCGTCGTGTCCGGAGAGTGGACTTGGTTTTTGTCTTTAATTGCCAAACCAGACGTCGTCAGGCTCGTTGCAGTGTCTCCACCAAATCAGTGGCCCTTTTAGGCAAAACTTGGGCATGGTTTATCTGAACACGCCTTTTAAAAAGAGCCTGAAAATGCTCTTAACCCTCATGCGATCTTGTGGGGTCCAGATGAACCCCACTCCCAACATTAACGTGCCTAGGATAGCACAAGGGTTCAGCACAGCAAAAGCATCACAGATGAGTTATAAGGTGCAGTTTTATTTATGTATTTATTAAATTAAGTGCAGCAAATACAGGACTCAGAAAGGCAATTTGAACCCCAAGTTTCTCTACATGTGTCTTCCATCATAAAATAAATGTCCCCAAATATGTAAAAACACAATTTTCATGGGGGCGGGCCTTGAAGGGTCCTGCAACGCCACCTTAATTCTGCCTGACATGAATATCTACCCTCCCCTTCGTCTCTACAGTGGAAATAAAAAAAGCAAAATGCCGGCGTGTTGGTGTTGATCGCCGTGAAGCCTTCGTCAATGAGAGGCAGAAAAGCTTTTCCATTCTCAGATACTCAAATCAGATGTGACCCCCCCCCCCCCTTTATGAAAGAGCTTTAGGACAAGCGAGTGCCAGGCTGGTGGGATTAGTCTTAACAGCTAAAGCATGCAATTTGCTCCTGCGACTAGTGAGGAAAAGAAGCTGTTTGGATGAGGAGCAGTCTCGTCTTTTGAAGCTTGTTTGTGGCTCTGCTCCTGGAAACCAAAAGTTTCGTCTCTGCTGCTGCATTTTCAGCTGGACCGTCCAAAAGAATTCCTCAGGAATGTTCGTGGAGCTTCGTGTCCCTCAGAGCCAAACTAATTAACGACGACTGACTTGTTCTGCTGATTTTTTTTTCCAAATCCCAGATTTGTGCACCTATTTCAAACCTCTGACGCGCCTCCATTGCTGCGAGGGAGCAGATGAGAGGTTGCACGAGGAGCTGCAGAGTTTCTCATGTCAAGTTCAAAGTTTAGGACTAACCACGGGGAGAGAGGTGGATTTCAACCTGCACGCATTTCAGCGATCAAATTGTGTCATGAGACCTTCCTCTAAACGATGCTCGGGCAGAGTTCAAAGCAAACGCTGTTCAAAGGAAATCTGATTTGAATTTCACTCCGTCGACTCTGAATGTGATCATGCCAACGTAATCCCGGTTACTTTGAGATGCGCCAGAAGGACAGCTTTGGCATCCTTAAAAGACATTTTTCAATCCATCGTGAAAAATTTCACACCACTTGTACCCTGGCTGCCTTCCATAGAAGGTCAGCGAGAGTCCTCACTCAGCGCGGCGCTCTGAGAAATTATGCTGCAGATTGGTCCCAAAAAAGGTACATATGGCCGCGGGAAAGTGCTCCTTCCGTCAAATGTGGACATTTGCATACCGGCTCATCAGAAAAACGCCCTCCTGAGAGGGCGACGGGAAAAAAACGACCTGTTTTATAACGCACATGACTCACAAATGAAAACAGCCTTAATGGACGGAGCAGGAAAATGTGAAACGGGCCTCGGCGCTGAAACGAGTGGGCAGGCGGCGACCGTTTGGGATCCCTGTTTTGTTGAAGGACAAAAGGCCAAGAGGGCAGGGGAGCACGAGGGGAACAGAGATATGTTTATTTAACAAACTGAAAAATGAACAGGTGACTCCGACGAGGAGGAAAATTTGATTCCAGGTCGGAAGAATGTCCCACAGACACCCTCTGAGCATCCCAGAGAACCCAAGCAGAGCAAGAAGGGTCCTGAAGGCTCTTAGGAAGGCAGAAGTGGGCAATTCCAGGTCTCAAGCAAGAATGTGCCCTTGGTTCATGCCTCCCTGATGAGCAGTGGGGTGCGTTTCCCAGGGACCCCGTCTATGGAGGGAAGGTGAACTGCAACCAAGGTGCTGTGTTTGGCGAGGCTTGATGGATGAGGAGCAGCCCACAGACCTCTTTGGAAAAGCAGCCTAGATGAAAGGTAACCTAGGTTACAGAGGTGACCCACATTGGCTTCTTTTACTGGATCAAACCGGGGAAGCTCTTCCTGTTGGATCCAAAGGAGGCGGTTCCTCCTGTTGAGTCGTATAGGGTCAATGTCACCTGTTGGGTCCATTGGGGTCTGTACCACCTCTTGGGTTCAAAGGGGGCAGTTCCCTCTATTGGGTCCAAAGGGGAGTGTCCCTCTTTTTTAATCTAAAAGGGGTGCTTCCTTCCTCTTTATCGGTCCATTGGTGACTGTTCTTCCTTTTGTGTCTATTGGGGGAAGGTCCCCTTCTTGGGCACAAAAGGGGCAGTTCCTAATATCGGGTACAATAAGGAAAGTCTGTCCTGCAGGGTCCAATGAAGACAGTGTCCTCTCTTGGGCCTAGAGAGGCTCTTCCTTGCTTCGTGTCCAATGGTGGCATGTCCTGTTGTTGGGTGCAATAAGGGTCCGATGGAGACAATTTCTCCTATTGGGTCCAAGAGGGGCTGTTCATCCTTTTGGGTCCAGTAGAGATGCTTCTTCTTGTGGTGTCCAATGGGGGTGGGTCCTCCTTTTGGGTCCAGTAGAGGCGGTTCCTCTTTATAGTTCTAATGGAAGTGGTTCTTCCTGTTGAAGCCAACTGGGACTGTCTCTTTTGTTGAGATCAATTGTCATTGGTTGATTTGATGACAAGTGACAAGAAGCTGGTTCAGAAAGCAGGAAATCGAGTTAACGGATTAAAACATAAACTGAATTCCACCATGAAATACTGAGGCATAAGAACAAAACACAACAGGATGACAGCAAACAACAGAACAATGAGCCAATGAGAAGCAGCTCTGATGATGTCAAATGCAAACCAATTGTGATGTCATGACCAGAATGAATACAAAAATCCATGAAAACTGAAGAAGAAACTAAACCTGTGTAACCCTTGTGCTATCCTAGGCACTTTAACATTGGGAGTTGGGTCATCTAGACCCACTAGACAGACTTCAATGATTTGTGATCTTCACTGGTGTCCATGGATTACATGAAATCTTTCCACCTTTATCCACCTTTGTCATGGTAGGGAGAACACGTCAATGTAAGGGTGGGGTCATCTAAGATAGCACAAGGGTTAAAATGAAACCATCGAAACTTACATATGACCATAACTGAATCCTAAGAGAACAAAACCTATAATCAGTATTAGTACTTGGTGTCCTCAGGAAAAGTAACCAAAAGGTTTTTTTCACACTCATTCTCACTAAGGTTATTTAAAATGTGCTTCAAAAGTCAACATAGCATTATCTCAAGGACTGTTATTGTAACTTCTGCCACTCTTTTCCGACATACCTTAAAGAACACAAACGAGGCGTTTGCTGTTCTCCTTCTGTGGTTTCAGGACTTTCTGTCTGTGTTCACTACAGTCTACACACAGGTCTCCAACCAGAATGTGACGCATGAGCTTTTTTACCTTCTGCTACATCCTGCTGTGTTTTTGATATTAAAGGTATCAATCATTTTGTGACAGGCCGTGGCACTTTTAGCGAGGTTAATGTTCCATTTTCAAATAACCACAGACGCCCTCCGTCCCTGTAGAAGCACTGCAGTGAGTTTTAGTGCACATAAGAGCTTTCTGCGAGAATCTGGAGTGACAGTTGTTTAACAGAACACAAAACGGGACCAAGTTGACTTAAGCCCCACTAAGAAATGACTTTCCTCCTCTGAGTTTTGTTGAGGAGGTGCGTAGGATGCCTTTCAAGAGCTAAAAGCCGTCACACAGGCGTGCACTGCGTGTCTGAGATATTTATAACAGACCTTGTATACGGGAGCGACAGGTAAAAATCCAGTTTTCAGTAAATGCATTAAGGACGAGACCTTCCACCTTCTCTGCCACGTCAAATCCGGGCGTGATGGCAGCAGACGATTACGCTGGATGAACTCATCAGCCATGACCAAGTGGAGGTCATTCTTCAGGGGGAACACTAACATTTTCCCAGTAAAACCATAAAAATGGCCCAGTTAGTCAAAACATCGTTTGGTACCAGCTCATGTGTTGTTCAGTAGCTTTTCTGTTGTCAAAATATATCCCATTGTGCTATCTTGTGGGGTCAAAATGACCCCACTCTTACATTGACGTGTTCTCCCTATCATGACAAAGGTGGATAAAGGTGGAAAGATTTCATGTAATCCATGGACACCAGTGACGATCACAAATCAATGAAGAAAAAAGGTTCAGAGCCCTGTCTAGTGGGTCTAGATGACCCAACTCCCAATGTTAAAGTGCCTCCAAGGCACGGCGTGCATTGGAGACGTGTCGACGCTTATATGGGGGAATGTGACTAAGACTTTAAAGCCTTAGTCCACCGTGTTAAAATTCTAGATTTTGTGTAAATGTTCAGCTTGGCCCCACAGACAAATGTCACAACAATGGTCCAGTTTGATTACTGAAGCAGACCTTTATTGTAGCTTATGCCTCCTTTTTGTTTCGCTAAATGTCATCTGTGCAATTAAGACCAAAAGAACAAAACACAAAGAGGGAAGGAGGAGAGGAGATCTGACTCACTGAGGCGATGAAACTTTGAGAAAATACTTTATTTCTTCTCCTCTGCTGCAGTTTTAGTCAACATTTAGCTAAATCCTAATTTGGACCCATATTTTATAGCTAATAATAATCCTGATCTCCTTCAGGTCTTTTTTTTAGTCGCATAAGTCATTTCCGGATTTGTTCTTATATTACTGCTCATTATCATTATATAGTTGGTCCATTATTGTAAAACTGAAGCTAAAAGTCGAATTTGTGCAACAATGTTTTTCAAAAACAGCTCATAACCAAGTCTGAGTCCTTTCTCTATGATTCTGACTGCTGAGAGGGGGGGGGGGGGGGGGGGGGATAAGATCAGCTCTTTGGTGCCATAGTGGGGGAATTCCATTGTCTCCAGGGATCGAACATTAAGTTACGAGGAGTTAAAATTTATAACAACAATTTTATAGCAAAAACAACAAAAAGGTAGCCCAAAAAACATTCTAAGTCGTAAAAATGCACAGTTGTTTACATCATTGATGAAGATGGTTTTGAAAATTCCTGATTGTTACGAGACAAAAACCTGCCTCATCCATCCATCCATCCATCCATCCATCCATCCATCCATCCATCCATCCATCCATCCATCCACCTATCCATCCATCCATCCATCCATCCATCCATCCATCCATCCATCCATCCATCCATCCATCCACCTATCCATCCATCCA